>NW_020185322.1:189138-321610 GCF_003031525.2 Neophocaena asiaeorientalis asiaeorientalis
TTATAGGCAGCAAAAGCCTTAGCTGGTTTCGGACCCGCTCATGATTCCCCTTATAGAGCACTTTACTGACAGTTTTAAAGTCATTTGACTGAATGTCAGTAACCACAGAAACGAAATTAAACATGAACAGTATCTTATTTTTAATGTACACATTTTTATACCGTAATGTTATATGTTACAGAGAAGTGCATAATGAGGAAAATGATCTGTCTCATGACAGATAAACTTCTGGACTAAAAATTCTTCAGATACAATCCAGTATCTTTTTGTAAAAAAAAATTTTTTTTATTGCTGTGTTGGGTCTTCATTGCCGTGCGCGGGCTTCTCATTGTGATGGCTTCTCTTGTTGCGGAGCACGGGCTCTAGGCGCGCGAGCTCAGTTAGTTGTGGAACGTGGGCTAGGTAGATGTGGAACGTGAGCTAGGTAGTTGTGGCTTGCCGGCTCTAGAGCGCAGGCTCAGTAGTTGTGGCCCATGGGCTTAGTTGCTCTGCAGCATGTGGGATCTTCCTGGGCCAGGGCTCGAACCCGTGTCCCCTGCATTAGAAGGCGGATTCTTTTTTTTTAATTAATTTATTTTAATTTATTTATTTTTGGCTGTGTTGGGTCTTCACTGCTGCACGTGGGCTTTCTCTAGTTGCAGCGAGTGGGGACTACTCTTCATTGCAGTGCGTGGGCTTCTCATTGGGGTGGCTTCTGTTGTTGTGGAGCACGGGCTCTAGGTGCGCGGGCTTCAGTAGTTGTGGCATGCGGGCTCAGTAGTTGTGGTTTGCAGGCTCTAGAGCGCAGGCTCAGTAGTTGTGGCGCACGGGCTTAGTTGCTCCACGGTATGTGGGATCTTCCCCGACCAGGGCCCAAACCTGTGTCCCCTGCATTGGCAGGCGGATTCTTAACCTCTGTGCCACCAGGGAAGCCTGCAGTATCTGTTTTATATCAGTGTACACCTATGTATATATGTTCTCTACTGAAGGACCTTAGAAGACAGCTTTGAAGTGGGAAGATGGCTGTGTCCTTGAATAGGAAGACTCATTTTCTTAAAATATGGTCTTCCCATATTTAAACCAAATAAGCATATGGTGGTTTAAAATTTTTTGAGTTTCACATGCTTTCTTTATTTGTTGTGATGAAATTAAAAGTTTTATGTAGTAGACAAAGATTTGCCCTTCTAGATATCAAAATGTGCTGTAAGTTCCCACAAATTACTCGTTTACTAACAACTGAAAAGACAGATAAGTGAATGGAACAGAATAGAAAATGCCCAAACACCCAAATATATGTAAGACTTTAGAACTTGAACTGATGACATTTCATATTAGAAGGAAAAAATAAATTGTTTGTAAATGGTGGAGAAGTAAACTGCTAACTATTTAGAGAAAAGTAACTAGATTTTTATCTCACAAAAATAAGTTTCAGATGGAGTACAGATCAAAAATTTTAAATATTCAAAGTGAGAAAACGACCAGAAGAAAACAAAATTCGTATTTATACATTTTTTGTGCTGACAAAGACCTTCCTAAGAATGACTTCAAAAGCAAGAATTCTGGAGGTTGATTTAACAACATAAAAAAATTAAAACCCTCTGTAGATCAGAAAAGAAGATTAACAAAATAAAAGACAATGAACTTTTAAAATATATCAACATATTTGTATCAGGCAAGAAAACATATCTTCATTTTACAGAGAATTCTTTGAAATCAGTAAGGGGAAAAATCCTCTAATTTGAAATTGAGCAAAGTACTTTTTTGCATATCCATAAGTGACCAATGGATATAGGAAAAAAATTAGCATTTCTGGTAATAAAAGGAATTTAAGTTAAAGAGGAATGAAAAACATTTTCCCTTCACAAAGTTTGTGACGATGAAGAACAGTGGTACTTATACTGCTGTTTAAAGTCTAAGTTGCTTTTGACTTTTCATATAGGCAGTTTGGTGATAAGTACCACATTTAAAAAATGTATATTCCCTTTACACATCAATTCTCTTTATACAAATTAGAAGTAAATAATTAGAGATAAATTAGAGATAGGTAAGATACAATTTGTTGTTCTCAACACTGCTTAAAATAGCAATGTATTAAGACAAACTCAAAGGATTTTAAAAATAAATTACAGTGTATCTGGTATGGAGTAATATGTGACCATTGAAGGTGACATAGATAACAGATGTGTGTTGAACTGCAGAGATGTACTTTGGTAGAACATTGAGAAAAAAAAATCAGTTTCATTATATATAAACACAAGAAGACTATGGTCTTATCTTAGCCAAAAATATGATAAAATTTGTTATTTCTGCACACTTATATTATAAGTGAAGCTTTCTTTTCCTTTTAAAAAAATCTGTGGGGCTTCCCTGGTGGTGCAGTGGTTGAGAGTCCACCTGCCTATGCAGGGGATGCGGGTTTGTGCCCCAGCCCGGGAGGATCACACATGCCATGGAACGGCTGGGCCCGTGAGCCGTGGCCGCTGGGCCTGCGCGTCTGGAGCCTGTGCTCCGCAACGGGAGAGGCCACAGCAGTGAGAGGCCCACATACTGCAAAAAAAACAAAAAACTGTGATTTCTACAGTGAACATGTACAAAAATTCTAGTAAATGTTTAGTATTAGTGAAATAATCCTGGGAGAGAGCAGGAATATGAATCTTGTACAGATAAAAATAATTCCTCACTTTCTTTTTTTTTTGGAAGTTTTTCAAGGATTGATATCTTCTGACAACTTTTAACCTCTTCAGAAGTAAAGGGAATCTTTTTATTCATGCCTGTAGATTTTACTAGATATATATTTCGCTATATACACATTTTTGATTTTGTGTAACTTTATTACCTATAATATGTAAATGATTATAGATTAATCATTTTACTTTATTGCAGTCTTATGAAAATAAAAAATAGTAAATATAAGTGGTGATTATTACTATTGCAAAAGTTTATAGAGTTTTAGTTGTGTCCTTATGAAAATAAAAAATCAAAAATACAAATGTAAATGATTATTACTATTGCATAAGTATTGCTTTACTTCCCAAAAGTTTTCTTTAAAAATATCGAACTCTCCAAAGTAACAACTGACATCAGAAATACAAAGAATCATGAGAGATTACTACAAGCAACTATATGCCAATAAAATGGACAACCTGGAAGAAATGGACAAATTCTTAGAAAAGCACAACCTTCCAAGACTGAACCAAGAAGAAATAGAAAATATAAGCAGACCAATCACAAGCACTGAAATTGAAACTGTGATTTAAAATCTTCCAACAGGGCTTCCCTGGTGGCGCAGTGGGTGAGAGTCTGCCTGCCGATGCAGGGGACACAGGTTCGTAAATTCCTCTAAAACTCTTAGAGGAAAACTTAGGCAGAACACTCTATGACATAAATCACAGCAAGATCCTTTTTGACCCACCTCCTAGAGAAATGGAAATAAAAACAAAAATAAACAAATGGGACCTGATGAAATTTAAAAGGTTTTGCACAGCAAAGAAAACCATAAAATAGATGAAAAGACAACCGTCAGAATGGGAGAAAATATTTGCAAACGAAGCAACTGACAAAGGATTAGTCTCCAAAATATACAAGCAGCTCAATATCAAAAAAACAAATAACTCAATCCAAAAATGGGCAGAAGACCTAAATAGACATTTCTCCAAAGAAGGTATACAGATTGCCAACAAACACTTGAAAAGATGCTCAACATCACTAATCATTAGAGAAATGCAAATCAAAACTGCAATGAGGTATCACCTCATACTGGTCAGAATGGCCATCATCAAAAATCTACAAACAGTAAATGCTGGAGTGGGTGTGGGGAAAAGGGAACCCTCCTGCACTGTTGGTGGTAATGTAAATTGATACAGCCACTATGGAGAACAATATGGAGGGTCCTTAAAAAACGAAAAATAGAGCTACCATACAACCCAGCAAACCCACTTCTGGACATATACCCTGAGAAAACCATAATTCAAAAAGATACATGTACCACAATGTTCATTGCAGCACTCTTCACAATAGCTAGGACATGGAAGCAACCTAAGTGTCCATCAAGAGATGAAAGGATAAAGAAGATGTGGCACATATATACAATAGAATATTCCTCAGCCATAAAAAGAAATGAAATTGAGTTATTTGTAGTGAGGTGAATGGACCTAGAGTCTGTCATACAGAGTGAAGTAAGTCAGAAAGAGAAAAACAAATACCATGTTTGTATTTTATTTTATTAACGAAAGAACTGCTTTTATTTTATTATTTTTTAAAAATTGAAGTATAGGTGATTTACAGTATTGCTCATCATGGCTTTAAGAACTAAAAGTTATTTAAGTGCCAACTGTGTGACTAGAACTGCAGTAGACCTGTTATATAGACCATTATTTCATTTGATGTAAGGCACGATGGATTGTATGATGCCCCACTATTTTATATATTAATATAGAAAATTTTTAAAATGTTACCAACTCACAGATATAGAGAACAAACTAGTGGTTACCAGTGGGGAGAGGAAAGGGAGGAGGGGCAAGATCGGGGTAGGGGATTAAGAGGTACAAACTATTAGGTATAAAATAAGCTACAAGGATACAATGTACAACATGGGGAATATAGCCAATATTTTATAATAACTATGAATGGAGTATATAACCTTTAAAAATTGTGAATCACTATGTTATACCCCTATGATATATAATTTTTATTTTATTATTTTATTTTTGGCTGCGTTGGTTCTTTGATGCTGTGCACAGGCTTTCTCTTGTTGTGGTGAGCAGGGGTTACTCTTCCTTGCGGTGCGCGGGCTTCTCATTGTGGTGGCTTCTCTTGTTGTGGAGCACGGGCTCTAGGCGTGTGGGCTCAGGAGTTGTGGCTCGCGGGTTCTAGAGTGCAGGCTCAGTAGTTGTGGTGCACGGGCTTAGTTGCTTTGTGACACGTGGGATCTTCTGGGACCGGGGCTCGAACCTGTGTCCCCTGCATTGGCAAGTGGATTCTTCACCACTGCGCCACCAGGGAAATTCCGTAATATATAAGATTATACATCACCTATACTTAAATTTTAAAAAATGGCAACTTTAGGCACAGAGACAGAGATAATTAGACCAACAGGAAAAATGAGAAACGAACAGACAAAAAATGCTACCAATAATAGTTGTAACACATCATGAATTATAAATTTCATTCCAATGTCAGAGATGTTAAAATGTGAGAAAATGAGCATATTAGAATCATTGAAGTACAGTGTTCTCTCTAGTCCTCAAGACATATCTTCAAAAGAGGTATAATATCCTTTTACTTAATTGAAATGTTGCCCTTGTAAAATAATAGTAATAATTATGATAATATTACCTAATAATTATTGAGCTGTTATCTGTGCGAGGAACTGTTCTAAACCCTTTGCATGAGTTCTCATTTAAGCATCACAGTGGTGTCCTGTGAGATAACTACTGCTCTATCCCCATTTTGTTGATGAGGAAATTGAGGCACAGAAAGGCTAAGTGACAGCTAATAAGTGACACAGTTAAAGTCAAATTCAAACCCAAGTTGAGCTGAATCTCAAGGTCATGTTCTTTCTGTTCAAGCAGGTTGTTCTTTCGTTAATGTGGAGAGTAAGAAGAGCTAATATATATTGTTCTTTCTCCAGAAGAAAACTAAATATTTGTTTTAAAGGGATAGGAATAGCATGCTATCAAATGTTTTCAATTACATGAACAATTGCATGTTTTGACATAGTGTACTACAGTTTCCTAAAAACTCCTCTCGGTTTCGTAGGACCGCTCTCCATTTGGCCTGTGCCAGTGGCCATCCAGCAGTGGTAACTCTCCTAGTGGAGAGAAAATGCCAGCTTAACCTCTGTGACAACGAAAACAGGACAGCGCTGATGAAGGTACATAGTAGCCAACCATGTCAACGTGAGATGGATTTGATTTAACTGCTTAGAATAAAAATGGATTTATCTCATTTAAATAAAACGAATTGGTGAAACTTCTGGAATGTTTACTCTGAATTCCTAGAATTTACAGTCTGTGTCTTGGCATAACACTTACAGGCCATACAATGCCAGGAAGAGGAGTGTGCAACTATTCTGCTGGAACATGGTGCCGACCCAAATGTCATGGATGTCAGTGGCAACACTGCTCTCCACTATGCTGCCCTTTATCAGAATATATCGCTCGCAGCAAAGCTGCTTTCACATGACGCCAACATTGAAGCAAGGAACAAGGTATAGCTCAACTATATTTACAAAATATTTGCAATACATGGTTGTTTTTTTTTGTTTTAGCTGCAGATGTTTTATCTATAATAATATGTATACTGAATACCACCCATCAGGGCCTGTTACCGTGGAAACAACTCCAAAGCCAAGTCACGGGCTGGAGAAAGGTGGTGCTCACAGAAAGAGCACAATTCTGTCTCCCAGCCACCCTTCTACCCCAGAAGGAAAATCTTCCCATTAGGATATGCCTGGGAGTGGGTGGTGGTCTCAGAGCCCACACAAGACAAAGACCTGGGGGGAGTGAGGTGAGGTGGCGGCTGGCTGCTTGCAGGGGCTCGGGGAATGGGTGCTGTTGGGGATGGATGGGAGGAGGAAGGAGACCCAGTACCCAGCAGGGAGAGCTGGGTGAGTGCAGGTGGCCAGGGCAGGCAGCAGGCTCTGAGCCCTCCAGGACCCCAGGTTCTAAGATCGGGGAAAGTGGGGCAGGTCGTGTTTGACAGCCAGCAAGGGTGTTCACTTATGCTGGTGGCCATTTGGTCCACCATGTACACCTTGGGGTCTTCCACGCTCAGCCTCGGGTGGCTCCTCAGCAGGGTTGTAGCTGTGCATGGGGAGCAGGTGATGGCGAAGCTGCTGTTCCTGCTTTTTCTTTGGGATACACATTACCTCCTCCTGCTGCAGCCCCACCAGGAACTCCCTCTGCTGACATAAATGGGGTCAGTTTTACATATTTGGAAGCTCAAGCATTCCCTGAGTGAAAATATTTTGAAATAACTTAATTATCTAAGATTTCACTTTAAATCATTATATTTCTAAAGAAGCATTAGAGGGTATAGCTTTCTTTTATGTGTCTATAGCAGATATTTGTGAAAACATTGCATTTGTTAAAGGTAAGACTTTTTTTTTTCCCCAAATATTTTTTCCCCCGCTCAAATTTTTTTCCTGATTAGTGTAAAACAACACAGAAATGCAAAACTTGCCTTGGAGATAGACTTTGTCCTAAAACTCAAACAAAACAAAAGCATTTTACAATAATAGCAATCTTGCTGCTGTTGACAAGTTCCTATTTTATTAAAAAATGATTTATGTAAAAATGATTTCTCTCTCATTGCCTAAGGCTTCAGAGGGAAAAAGGAAAAGGAAAAGGAGAGAGCAGTTGAAATATGCAGGCTGGGCTTCCCTGGTGGTGCAGTGGTTAAGAATCTGCCTGCCAATGCAGGAGACATGGGTTCGAGCCCTGGTCCGGGAAGATCCCACGTGCCGTGGAGCAACTAAGCCCGTGAGCCACAACTACTGAGCCTGCACTCTAGAGTACGCGAGCCACAACTACTGAGCCTGCGCCCCTAGAGCCTGTGCTCCGCAACAAGAGAAGCCACTGCAATAAAAAGCTGCGCACCGCAAGGAAGAGTAGCCCCCGCTCACTGCGACTAGACAAAGCCCACGCGCAGCAACGAAGACCCAACGCAGCCAAAAATAAATAAATAAATTTTAAAAAATAAATAAATATGCAGGCCAATTTGGAAATTTGGCAGTTAGGAAGTGCCAAGAAGAGGTTTTGGGGTTTTTTTTTTCCCCTTCAGTTTATGTATTTAGGCAAAGTTCTTTTCAGGTTTCGGGGATAATAATTCTTATTTTGGGAAAGAGCCTAAGTGAATTGTAACCTTGCCTAGAGATCAATTTTAGGAGGACTCAGAGGAAATCAGATTGGCAGTGAATGTGTGGTGATTAAATGGGAAATAAGGGAGAAGAACAAATAATTAACTGACATATTATCCTGTTTTGGCAGAAACAGCCACTTAGATAAGAGTCTAGACTCTGCTCTCAAATCTAGAATGTCTTGATGGGAAGTAAAGGGTTTATAAGTAATGAGATCAAGTTGCATTTTGAGTTTACTCGTCCCTGTTCTACCTATTTACCCAGAAAAATTAAATGTAGTTTTGGTGACTCTTATCTCTTACACTTTTCTTTTTTTTTTTTTTCAAATCCTCAGTTGAGAAAAGGAATTGGCCGTGTGGGTAGGAGATGAGACTGACATGGTTGCTACACTAATTCTCAGCTAGCATTGTGCTCGTGAACCACAGTCACCTGGGAGAACTTATAAAAACTTTACAAGCCTAGGCTCTCCCCTGAAGATTTTGATTGAATAAATCTAGGAAGGCCCAGACATGTGTGTTTGGAAATATTTCCTCAAGATTCTGATACAGCCCTTGGTTAAGAACAATGGAATGGATGAGTGTGATTTATAAATTCACAGATCTCAAAAATAAGAAATCTCTAGAAGAGTTGGAGTTTGATAGATGCTAATTCCATCAACTCCCTCCTTTCCAACAATATTAGCCTGACTTTTATGTTTCTCTGCCTCTGTGATTGAGAAGGTGAAAGGGATATTATTGGCAATATCTATTGGCTTGAAGAATAACTCCTTTTTCCTTCCAACCACTAATCATTCACTGGCACTCAGAGAGTCTTTAGAAATTTGCTTATGGTGAGTCATTTAATAAGTAGAGTATGACCCTTCGCGATTTTTGCACCTTTTGTTATCATCCAGGTCATTAGGTCAGCAGATGTTTTTCACAAACAGGGTTTTCCTGACTGCAGTTGTAGTAAAGCATGAGCCTTCTTTTGGTGAAAGCTGCATGACAGACTCTTGCAGTGTGTCTGTTAGGTTCACTGGGCCCTGGCATAAGCAAGATGATAGTTTTAAACATCAAAACCCATGAAGTTAGTAACAGTACAGATAGGAATTGTTTTAATAATTTAGTTTCAGCAGTCTTATGAACTAATTATCCATTTGGTTAACATCAGGGAGAATTATAGAAATAGATTGTAGTTTTCTTTTTTTTTTTTTTTTTTTTTTTTTTGCGGTACGCAGGCCTCTCACTGTTGTGGCCTCTCCTGTTGCGGAGCACAGGCTCCGGACGCGCAGGCTCAGCGGCCATGGCTCAGCGGCCCAGCTGCTCCGCGGCATGTGGGATCTTCCTGGACCGGGGCACAAACCCGTGTCCCCTGCATCGGCAGGCAGACTCTCAACCACTGCAGCACCAGGGAAACCCATAGATTGTAGTTTTAACAGGCATTGGAAACATTCTTGAAGTGGGTATTATGAATCTTAATAGAAATTTTTATTACATGTTGGGACCCACTTTTTTTTTGTAAAACACATGATACTAAAGAAAGGAAAGGTTTTACGTGCAAATATTTGCTTTATACCCACCCGTTTGGAAACACTCACAGCAAACATAAAAACACAAGTGGGCTATAGACTAAATGTGGCCCCTGGATGTGTTTAGCTTTCCTCCACAAATTGAGTCAGCATTTAAAATTTAGGAGACTCATGCAGAAATCTGCATTTCAGGCTTCTCTTAAGGAATCCAATCTGGTCCCCCTTGAGCCCACGCTACTGTTTGGTCTGCCGTGCAAAGGGTGCCCCTTCTGTATGGCGCGCGTTCTCCGGTTCGCTGGCCTCACCTGGTCCTATCTTCACTTACTTGGGTCGCCTACTTTGCCTCCATAAGCATCTGTGTTTCCAGTTCCTGTATTACAGTTTATTTTGATAAATATTTCTAGATTTTAAAACAGTCATTAATTTATAATCTATTTCATATTTTAAAAGAATCTCTTAAGAATGGGATTGAAATTTTCAAGTTAGAATTTATAAGTTGGTTTTTTAAAAAAACTTTTTCTTTACATGTTCATGTGAAGAATCGTATTCCCATTGGAATGTCTGTAAACCTTATGAGGTTAATTGGTTATCGTTGGATAGGTTATGCATGTTGCAGACAATATTATATCTTTCTCCTCAGCATTGTTCCTAAAATATGCAGTTGATTTAATAGTTAAATGATTATCTCTGGAGGAGTGTTTAGAGTGTATAGACTAGTATAGAGCAATAAAATAACTACAGTATACCTGATAAATACTGTGATAGAAGCAAAGATCCTTGGAACCGGTAAATGTTGGAAGTGAGTTTTAGAGAATGACTTTGCAGTTAATCATGTGAAGAAGTGAGGAGCATTTTAAAGAGAAGGAAGCAGCACAGGGTGGGTGAGAAGGAAGGGGCTTCTTTTTATTTACTTTCTATATTAGATGTTTAAGTTCAGAGAATCTATTATAAGTTTTAAAATTCAGTTTAGAAACATGTAACTTTGTACCTTCTGTATAAAGTGTTTCTGCTGTTTTACAGGAGGACCTCACACCACTTTTACTTGCTGTAAGTGAAAACAATCAGCTCATGGTGGAATTTTTAGTAAAGAAAGAAGCAAATATACATGTAGTTGATAAGATGAAAAGGTACGGTAGTTTGTTCTTTTTCTTTTTAAAAACCTTAGTGCTGTTCTAGAGTGGTGACAGAAAGATTAAATTAGTAAGAAGAGGATTAATGTATAATCAACACATCATCAGGTGGAAAAGCAATTACTCTGACTGTGTATCATGAAAAATAATGTATAGCAGGATTCGTATTCCTTTATAATATTGACTGATGTCATTTGCAACCTGATTGTTTTTTTTTTGTTCACACGATCTTATAATAGCTAAGGGATTTCGTATTAGTTTTATTAGCTTTATAAAATATGGATTCTACTTTTTAATTTACCTTATGACACAGTATTGAATTTCTTAATTCTTTTAGAATAATTTTTTAACCTCTACTTTGTGTATATATTTTTCCTTAAAAGATGCATGTCTTTGGGATGACTCTTTGCTTTAAATTACTTTCTTTGAAGAGTACTGATGTTATTAGGTTATCACTAAGTGATTGTTAATCACTATTACCAGACACTTTGGGCTCATCAGTTTTTATCCTTTTTCATTTCTAGTACATTTTTGGCGGGGGGGAGATACGTGGGCCTCTCACTGTTGTGGCCTCTCCCGTTGCGGGGCACAGGCTCCGGACGCGCAGGCCCAGCGGCCATGGCTCACGGGCCTAGCCGCTCCACGGCATGTGGGATCTTCCCAGACCGGGACACGAACCCGTGTCCCCTGCATCGGCAGGTGGACTCTCAACCACTGCGCCACCAGGGAAGCCCCATTTCTAGTACATTTTGATGTTCTTATTTTTGATTGATGAAGGTAGAAGGCAGAAAGATAGCTTTAATTGGATAAACATTTCCTTCAATGAAGACAAGTCATAGGTGGGTGATAAGGAGGAAAGTGATGGGCTTTAGATTCAGACTGGGTTTAATTCCTAGTTTTCCTACTTATTAGGTGTATGACCTTGGGAACGTTACTTATTATCAGCAAATATGTTTCCTGATATGAAAAGGAGGATAGTAGTATATCCTTCAAGGGTGGTTGTGTGGAAGAAAGATTACATATATAGTATTTCATTTAGTGCCTAGCACATGCTTGTCAGCAACATTAACTGCAACCATGACTATTTTTATTTCATTATTATTAATATTATTGTTTTAAGCCTGCAAATAGCTTTTCCTTAACCTGACCTCTAGCTGATTTTGAAGTATAATATAACAGACTAAGGAAGAAATGGGGAATTCTTCCTTTATATACTCACCTGCTTCAGATAAGTGACCTCAGCATAGTTTCTTGTCCATCAAGGACTTTAAATTAGCAATTTCTTCTACATGCCCTCTGAGTGGGGCAGGAGGCTTCTTTTTTGTCCCTTCATTTTAGCCTTGGCGGTAATTTACAAAGATGAACACTTGAATGTGTAAATGGTCAGTTCTGCATGGATGGGCAAGATATTAACTTGGTAAAGTATATCAAATTAGCTGTTAAAGTTAGCTAAAGTTCCTAAGGGTGAAGTTATCTCTCTGTTATTTTAGAACAGCCCTCATACTTGCTGTAAACGATGAGTCAACAAATATAGTCAGGCTTCTTCTTCAGCAAGGTATTGATGTCTTTTCTCAAGATATCTATGGATGGACCGCGGAAGAATATGCTCTTATTAGTGGTTTTAATATGTAAGTGTTTACATTAAAATGCCAGTTACCACTAAACTGTGGTTAAAAATAATTTAACTGTTACTTGTTATGTGACAGGTGAGAGTTCTAGTTTGGTGCAGGCAGCTTGGGAATGGTGGTGAGATGTTCCCCATCATCAGCTGGAAACCAGCCGAAAGGCCAGACTAGTTAGATGTAGCAGTGGGCACAGGGTTCTTTATCTCAGGACTTTAAGACTTTATATCCTTAAAGATCGTAACAGTATCCATTTCATTCCAAGTGTAACCCCTGTGCATGGGGTACAAGTAGTGTCACAGCTCTGATTTTTCTAACTTGTTATTTGGGTCTTGAAGTGTTTAGTTCAGCAGACTATCCTATATTTTCTCTTGGGGACTTACTTCTATACTCTCCCTCTTAAATTTTGCAAGAACCTAAGGGATTCCCTAAGAGCAAAGAGACAGTCCTCATCCATAAGTCATTTGGAGGGGAAAAAAAGGGCATTCTCACCATTCTGTTGATTGCATTGATTCTGTTGCTGCAGTGTTGCTACTAAAACTGGTCTTAGCAGGGTCTCCTTGGCAGCTGGATCTGCAGTCTGGATGTTGCTCTATAAAGACCTTTAATAACTTGAAAAGAAAAAAGAAACTGGTCCTGCAGTCGGGTCACGATCGACCTTTGCTCCCAGGATGCCCTTGCTGATCCAGATTCCTCAGTCTTCTTGGTGATGCACACTTAGACTTCAAAGTGACAACTTTTTTAGTTCTCATACATATGCCTGTAGCTCAGCCACTGTTCCAAAGCACCAGCACCCAGTTCTGGCACCTGGGCCTCCTAGCTTTAGCCACACACACCCTCCCCGACACACTCAAAAACCTTATGTAGCCCACATCTTAGCCCAGATCTTCACGATGAGTTACCCTCTTACTTGTCTTTTCTGCTAGCAGATGTCAATGGGAACCGTTTTAGGCTTTCAGAGAGGTTCAAATGCTCCTGCCGGGAGAGAGCTGACTTTCCTTTTTCCTTTGTTACCAGACCTGAACCTCAAGGCTGCTTTATATCCTGTGGGGCACTTTTTCTTAGGTCGTGGAAGGTCCCATATCATCCTCCTCAGAGTAGTGGGTGCCAGCTTGCCTGAGATTCCATAACTGAGGTTGGCCCCTCAAGTGATCTGTTTTCCATGATAATGAAAATCTTCTAAATGATTTACATCTGCCTCAACCTTCAAAGTATTTTCAGATTCTGCCTCATAAGGAACCCATTCACCAGAAATCCCTGAATCTCAAGTAGGTTAGTTGGCATTAGGAGAGGTAAGCCCTGTCCAGGACTTGTCAGCATCCATTGTAAAAGTAGGGTTATGTCTTCCAAGTGAATTGGAAATGAACATGGAGCTTAAGCATCATTCTAAGAAAGATCTGTTGGTTCAGAGTTTGAGTAGGTAGAGAAGCAGTAGTAGTGGTCCAAGCCAGGTCTGAACTTTGATTGGTTTTCTACTCTTGGTGTGATTAGCTGTGATAATGGGGGACAGTTATGTTATCTAATATAATGAGGTCATATATTTATAAATAAATTCAGTTACAAATTATAGAATAGCTGAGAGTCCTTGAATTACAAACCACAAAGAAAGGACAGCTAATCACCCTGATTACTGACATTTTTCCTGAAAACTGCAACATTAGAATGTTAAACCTATGAAAAGACACACACATTGGGTTTTTAATATGATTTTTAAAAATTAATTAATATATTATTTATTTTTGGTTGCATTGGGTCTTTGTTGCTGTGCGCGGGCTTCCTCTGGTTGCGGTGAGTGGGGGCTACTCTTTGTTGCAGTGTGCGGACTTCTCATCGTGGTGGCTTCTCTTGTTGTGGAGTTCGGGCTCTAGGCGTATGGGCTTCAGTAGTTGCGGCACGTGGGCTCAGTTGTGGCTCGTGAACTCTAGAGCTCCGGCTCAGTAGTTGTGGCGCACGGGCTTAGTTGCTCCACGGCATGTGGGATCTTCCCGGATCAGGACTCGAACCCGTGTCCCCTGCAATGGCAGGTGGATTCTTAACCACTGCGCCACCAGGAAAGTCCCACAATTGAAGTTTTGATAATAGCTCTGACATTGTCTGAAGTGATCTAAGAATTTAATATATTTGGTAATTGTTTTTCATATTAGTATTAAAATAGTAATATTATTTATCACATTTTTAATGCATAGCAATCGCCAACTGATTTCTGAATATAAAGAAGAAAAGAGACCTAAAACTCCTTCTCAAAATAGCAACCCAGGTAAGACGTCTGATAGTGAATTACTCTTGGTGACCCTACCATAGATAAAGTAAGAGTGAGGAAGTTTTAATAATGAAAGAGCAATGAAAAAAAACAGTGTGTAAACTGCATGTATATTTTTATTTTTTTAATTAATTTCTTAATAGTCTAGTATTCAGAATTGTTTAAGAAGTTAATTGTAGGTAATTTAAAATCAGAGACAGTATTGTCTGAAAAGAAATCCACCTATTTAATCATGGCGCCTAAAATCCCATATTATATCTTTGTGTAAATAAGAAAAAAGATTTTTCGGTTAGTATGTTGTATGTTTCCTCTATAATCACGTGAATATTAGTTATTTTACAGTGATTAGCCTCACTAAAAAAGTTACCAACTTTAAGCCTGGGAACTCAACAGTACCTTCCTGGTACTTTAAACAGATGGCAAACGAGAAGAACTGCAAAGCTGAGCCAGTGTGCAGCATACCAAGAAGAGATTATTTTTGAAAGATACCTACTGATAGTACAGAAGTCAGCAAAGCAATGCTGGTAGAGAAGCACTGGTTATTTTCCATATTATTGTACCAGCGAGGTCTCGCTATTACCAACTTCATTCCTCACAAGTCCAAACAGTGAGATAGGCTGACTTCATCAGAACCAGATGTTTTCTTCTGTGTGTTGGATAATTGTCATGACACTATAATTTTGTTAGAACGACATGGTCTGTTGCCATTAGTTAAAGGATTATCATAATATTCAAATAGCCCAACTGGAGACTCAGCAAATTCTAGTAAAAGCACAAAAATACTTCACATTAAGAAAAACACTATTGTGTTCCCTAGATGTGACACCTCGCGCGTTGTACAATCTGTATGAGGACACCTCTAACATAGTAGACCTCTGTCCATCAAAGAACTTCTGTAGGTTGGTTTTACACGTTAGAGGAGATACAGAGATGAAATAGAGCTTTGGTCTTCAAGGTGCTCATAATAGAGTTGTCCCTGGTTAATTTCTGTATTTTTTTAAATGGAATTTTCAAAGAAAACATTTATTTATTTGTTAATTTGTCCACAAATTAACTATCAAGTATCTTTTAGGTACTAGGCACTATTCTGATGTCACAGGATGCAAACATGTAAAAAACACAGTCCTTGGGCTTCCCTGGTGGTGCAGTGGTTGAGAGTCCGTCTGCCGATGCAGGGGACACGGGTTCGTGCCCCGGTCCGGGAGGATCTCACATGCCGCGGAGCGGCTGGGCCCATGAGCCATGACCTCTGAGGCTGCGCGTCCGGAGCCTGTGCTCCACAACGGGAGAGGCCACAACAGTGAGAGGCCTGCGTACCACACACAAAAAATAAAACAAAACAAAACAACAACAACAAAAACACAGCCCTTGTCCTCCAGGAGCTTGTTATTATAATGATCATTTTCATTATTTAGTATACTTTATTCTGTGCTTACTATGTCCCAGAGCCCACTAGGAGTTTATAAATTGTCTTTATGTATTTTTTTAAATTGGTGTTTCATATATGCCAGATATTTTAAGTCCATGGTGAGGGATGCGAGTTTTTAAAAAGTGCATGGACCTTAAGGTAAGCGTGCAGAGTGAGAAGTTTGCCAGGTAAAGAGGTAGAAGGACAGCGTTTGGCTGGAGGAACATCTATCAAGAGCACATGTTTTGCAGAAAGAACAGCAGTGTACAGGCTAAGATGTACGAGTGGACTTGGCAGGATTTATGAGCAGTTCAGTTTTGCTGGTGCAGAAAAGGTGCTGTGGGGATGGTTGGTAAAGAACACTTGAGGAGGGGCTGGAGAAAAGTAGGGCAGGCACTGAGCTCCACAGCGGGACAAAGGGAAGGTCTCCTGGGGACAATCTGAGTCACGTACTGCAGGGATCCTCCTCTAGGAATTTGAGTACCAGCCAATGATGAAAAGATGTCAGTGGAATTATAAAGCCCTTAACTGAGGACTGAGGGTCTTGAGATGGAGGGAAGTATCATTATTCCACATAGATCAGTTTCTTTTTTTCTTTTTAAATATTTATTTTTTTTGGCTGCGTCAGGTCTTAGTTGTGGCGTGCAGGCCCCTTGTTGCAGCGTGTGGGCTTCTCTCTAGTTGTGGCGCGTGGTAGATCAGTTCCTGTATTTGTTCATCTGAGTGTGCTAAATAAAACTCTCATTCAAAATAAAAACTAAAAAGGAAAAACAAAAAAAAGAAAAGTAGGAGAGAATGGTGGTGATGTTGCAAAAGTTTTTTTAAATGAAAATTTCAAGGAGTATCAATTATATCAAGTAAAATTACTGAAAAGAAAGTTGGATTTAACTCTTAAAAGTTCTTTGGTGGTAACCTTTTCATAAGGACAATTTAAGAGTCATAACATCTACTTTTTACATGAGTGGTACTTCTGATGTCCAAATATGGAAAAATTATCACATCTACCAAGGTCCTAGCTAAGTTTTTCATAACAGCGGCAGCTGCCCACGTAGGGTCAGCGAAAACAGTCTGGCCTGGTGAGTACGCTTGCCCGCGTCTTCCCAGAGTTGTCAAAACCTGGAGTGGGACTTCCCTGGTGGTCTAGTGGTTAAGACTCCTTGCTTCCACTGCAGAGGGCATGGGTTTGATCCCTGGGGAACTGAGATCCTGCATGCCACTCGGTGTGGCCACAAAAACAAAAACAAAACAAAAAACCTGGGAGTCAACTGTGAGGAATTAAACCCTGCTTAGTTGGAGAAAATTAACTGATCTTTTCATTTTCTTTATAGGAACTTTCATACTTTAGAACATATTGTCAATCATCAGAATTCTTTGTTTTTTTTCTGGTTGAAATAGGATTGTTGCTTGTTTCAATTAGTTTCTGACGTCACTGTTTCATCTATCCCTTTTATGCCTTTATTCAAATGGATATAGAAATACAGGAATCTCCAAGGCAAATATCAAGAAAAATAGCCTGACTGTAATCACATATAACACATCAACCCAAATAATACAGACTTCATGTAAACAATGCAACTGTTTGAGAGGTTCCCCAAACCACACCAGGTTTGGCTCTTCCATAGAACTCCCAGGACTCAGCATGTGGTTGTACTCATGCTTGTGATTTATTACAGTGAGAGAATACCAAGCAAAATCAGCAAAGGGAAAAGGCACACGGTGCGAAGTCTGCAGGAAACCAGGCGCAAGCTTGCAGGTGTCCTCTCCCCGTGGAGTTACTGCATGTACTTCATTCCCCCAGCATCAGATTATGACAACACATGTGAAATGTTGTCCAGCAGTACCAGAGTCTCTCCCTCCCTCCCTTTTTTTGTTCATCAGCTTAAGATACGATGACATATGCCTTACAAGCTGAAGAAGCATGATTTCTATAATCATTTGCCACATAATGGGAAGGGTTGAGAAAAATGACATCCCTCACTACTACACAGCACTAACTGTTTGGACCGTGCTGCTCTATGTGGTGGGTCCAGATAGACTCTTGAGCAATGGAAGGACACAGTCTCAAGGGATTATACTTTTAAAATGTATATATATTTCAAACTTAAAAAAAATTCAACTTCTCCATCCTCACCATCCAGTTGACCCCATTTGTCCTTCCCTGCCTCCCTTTCAGGAGATTATCCTTTATAAAACTGGAATTACAAAGTCTTTCATGCTTATCTTGCAATTGGAAATAGGGCCAGAAAGAGTTTGTTTCCTGTGTTTTGCCATGCTCTAAAGTACAGTGCCTGTAGACCAGGCTTCCTTGTGACAGGGCGTTTTTACCCTGAACTGAAGAGCCAGAGAAGTTGTGTTATGTGATGGCAAAATACATGTATTCTCTATGCACTGCTCTGAGTGATGGAAGTCCAGAAATATCATGCTATTTAAGTTTGCCATTGTCAGTTTATGGTACTGATTCTACTAATGATATCATTTTCTGTCAGTCTCACAGTTTGGTTAGGATTATGGTCATTGTAAACAGCACTTCACTTTTAGGTATCAAATTTTGATAAGTACTGTTCTTTATTTTTTTTTTTCATTTCATAAATGTAAAGGTGGGGAAATGGCTCTCATGCATAATTGCCTAGCAGTAGTATAATCAGCATTCACTCTAGTATACTCTCCAGGTGTGGTTCCAAACGAATACTTTTTTAAAAAAATTAATTAATTTTATTTTTGGCTGCGTTGAGTCTTCGTTGCTGCACGTGGGCTTTCTCTAGTTGTGGAAGTGGGGGCTACCCTTTGTTGCGTCATGCGGGCTTCTCATTGTGGTGGCTTCTTTTGCAGAGCACAGGCTCTAGGCGTGCAGGCTTCAGTAGTTGCAGCGTGCGGGCTCAGTAGTTGTGGCTCATGGGCTCTAGAGCGCAGGCTCAGTAGTGTGGCGCATGAGCTTAGTTGCTCCACGGCATGTGGGATCTTCCTGGACCAGGGCTCGAACCCGTGTCCCCTGCATTGGCAGGCGGATTCTCAACCACCGCGCCACCAGGGAAACCCGCAGAGGAATACTTTTTAACAAAGCATCAGTCTTACACTTTTAATATTCTGTATTTTTCTATTGTTGATTTAAAATGTGTTTTACTTTTTCCTTTAATAGTGGATGAGAGTTCTGAAGAAGAGTCTTTAAGCAGGTAGGATTTTATGGATTTTTAAAACTTGTGTGTTTAACTAAGGGAACATGGAGAAAAGAAACTAACGTTTGCTGAGTGTTCTACTCTGGGTTAAACACTGTATTATGTGCTTAAATTTGTTACATCATAAAGTCATCACAACCGCTTTGCAAAGTAGCTGTGCTATATAGCTTACTTTAATTAATTAGGCAGCTGTGGTTTGGAGGGCTTGGTTAATTGACCCATGATTCCATAGTCAACAAGTTGCTGACCTGTGATGTGACGGTCAGCCCCAGATCCACTCTCATGTCCCTCAGCAGAGATTGATAAGTACCCGTGTAGCACTGGGGTCAAGATACAGACCCAAATCAGATCAACTCAGAAAGTCAAATTTAGTTATGTATTGACTCTGATTTAGAGTTTTCCTAAGAAGCCTGGTTAGTCCAAGTCTTTGTCCTGATATATTTGACAATTGCAGTGGTAACTAGTACCTTGTATTTACCATTGAGGTGTTATGGCAGATCTCAGGTAGCTGAGGCCTCAGAACCATAGGGTTTTATACAAGCAAGACCTCATTAGGCAGGTCTTCTTAGATATAACGATGTCTACTCTCCTTAAGGTGAATTAGTTTTCTATAAGAGAGAAGTATCTGCCTATAGACCATGTTATGTTAATTAAATTCAACATCTACATAGAGCATCTGTCTCGTTGATTTCTCTACTTACTGCCTTCCCAGTCTGGTTTTGGTTTTCCCTTCAGGGTAGTACCCTTGCCTGGTTTTCTGAAGTTTTTTCTTTTTTCCAAGAGTCTTTTTTCTTTTCTTTTCTTTTTTTTTAATAAATAAATTTGTTTATTTTTGGCTGCATTGGGTCTTCATTGCTGCGTGCAGGCTTTCTCTAGTTGCGGCAAGCAGGGGCTACTCTTCGTTGTGGTGCACGGGCTTCTCATTGCAGTGGCTTCTCTTGTTGCGGAGTGCTCGGGCTTCAATAGTTGTGGCACGTGGGCTCAGTAGTTGTGGCTCATGGGCTCTAGAGCGCAGGCTCAATAGTGTGGCGCATGGGCTTAGTTGCTCCGGGGCATGTGGGATCTTCCCAGACCAGGGCTCGAACCCGTGTCCCCTGCATTGGCAGGCGGATTCTTAACTACTGTGCCACCAGGGAAGTCCTGAGCCCATCCTTGATTCAGGAACCATTGCCTTCACAGGCTGAAATCTTAAAGGTTGGAGGCTGCTATTGAGCAGGCCTCAGGGGTGAGGCACAATGGTGATTTGGGAGGGGAGCCTATAGGAAGGAAGATATTTAGGCAGTACATAGGGAAAGAGAGGCACAGCTGCCAGGACTCTGTTTCTACAGCACTGTCTCTGCTTGGGGATCTGAGTGCCTATGAGGGTTTTTAAGAGCTAGCTGTTTATGTGGACCTGAATAAGGCAGGACCTCTATAGGAAAACTAAGTAGACTTTATAATTTTTAATGTTTTAATCTCTCTGGGAATAGTTTAACATATAAATTAAACATATAAATTTGTTCTTTGACTTTTGTACATTTAACTTTCAAACATTTCAGGGGACTCCCTGTACTGTTTTAGAGTAAAGGGGAGGAATGGGGCCTTCTTTTTTTTTTTTTTAAATAAATTTATTTATTTATTTATTTTTTGGCTGCATCGGGGTCTTCATTGCTGTGCGTGGGCTTTCTCTAGTTGCGGCGAGTGGGGGCTACTCTTCGTTGTGGTGCGCGGGCTTCTCATTGCGGTGGCTTCTCTTGTTGCAGAGCATGGGCTCTAGGCGTGCGGGCTTCAGTAGTGGTGGCGTGTGGGCTCAGTAGTTGTGGCTCGTGGGCGCTAGAGTGAAGGCTCAGTAGTTGTGGTGCACGGGCTTAGCTGCTCCGCGGCATGTGGGATCTTCCTGGGCCGGGGCTTGAACCCGTGTCCCCTGCATTGGCAGGTGGATTCTTAACAACTGTGCCATCGGGATAGCCCGGGGGGCCTTCTTTAATAAGTGGTTTCCCTGCTGGAGAACCAAGACTGCCATTTTTGACGGACACAGATTAGTCTTTGAACCAGGCACGGACAATGGAGAAGGAACAGCATATCCTTCTACTTTGTTTTAGGTCATCAGGTTTGTTCCAGTTCTGGTAAACAAAAGTTATGTTACCCATTAATTGGGTTTTCAGTTCAGGTTTTAGGACTTTTGGTGGAAACAAATTATTCTCAGGCTCTGCCAGTATATTGGCTGTCACTCTTTGTTATGGGAACTGAGAATGGGTCTTAGCTAGATATTTCATAGGTTGGGAGAGGTGGAAGCAGAAATAGGTAACTAAAAGCTTTTCTAAAACAGAGGCCACATTTTAATGATGTCAAGAAACATCATTTAATATATAGACAACCAACCTTTCACTTGATTTTTGTTTGTTTTTGGTTAAAGAAATGAAGTCACTCATTTTTGTTACATATTTTTGCTCTGAAGGCTTTCCAACAAACCTGGTGTTGATGATTCATGGCCTACATCAGATGATGAAGACTTAGATTTTGATACCAAGGTAAAGTTCTCTCCTGTGAAATTAGTTTTCCTGCTTTGAATTTAGTTTTGTGTAGTATTAACTTTTAAAGTTTAGCAGTGGTCTACCTCTCATTGTTTTATGTTTGTAATACAAAGTTGGTCAGAGCAAACCATTTTATAAAAATATGACTAGTTGAATTTTTTTTCTTACTTTGCTAAATACTGAACGTCGGGGCTGAAGAGAAAATGGGCTGGGAAGTAGATAGTAACAGGAAAAGTGTATTGAGAAGCGCTTTGCCACAAGGGAGGAAATACGAAATTTGGTCAAGGATAAGGATTCTTACTGTGACTTTTCAACCGTACTGACGTGATTTATATAATACTCATGCTTAAATGAAATCTTTAGTGGATACAGTTACTTATTGTAATAATCATAGAATTTTCCTGGGGCCTTTTAGTTCCAAAACTATATAGCATATATCATCTAGTTCTTTTTCCTTGGACAATTTTTATTTTGGTATCATAGAGTTGTTAGGAGAGAGCTTTTTTTTCTCTGTTTCTGTCTTTGGTTCTGCATTAAGCCTAAAATAACAGTCGAAATTATGGAAATTTAGAAATTAAAATTCTGTTTCTCAAAATCCATATTATGACGGGATTTTGCTATGTTTTCTGAAGCATTCCATTAAGCGTATATTCAGGGAATTCCCTGGTTGTCCAGTGGTTAGGACTCCACGCTCTCACTGCCAAGGACCCAGGTTCAATCCCTGGTCAGGGAATTAAGATCCTGCAAGCGGTGCAGGATCTTAGTTCCCCGACCAGGGGTTGAACCCGTGCCCACTGCAGTGGAAGCATGGAGTTTTTTTTTTTTTTTGGAAGCATGGAGTTTTAACCACTGGGTCACCAGGGAATTCCCAATACTTCTTATTCTTAAAGCTCTTGTTTTCTTCTCTAGAATGTCCCGAAACCAAGTTTAACAAAGCTAATGAATGCTTCTCAGCAATCCAAGAAAAACAGTAAGTTATTTGAAGACTGTCCTTCTTGTGGTATTCACTGATTTGAAATTATGGATGTTCTCATGTACTCCACTTTGTTTTCACTATAGTAGAAGCAAAATGTGGCATCGTGAGACCAGAGAAGAGAACCTTCTTTGAGGACAATAGTTCTGATAGTGAAAATGAAGATGTGGTCGAAACCTTTCCCAAACCATCAATCAGACTCCAAGGCGTCTCTCATCCTGCTTTCCCATCACCTGAACCTCTCCCAAAACCTCTCAAGTCTTTAGCAGGCCTTGGTCTTACAAAGGTAAGTTGTTCTGTTTTGTTTTTAACTTTTTTTTTTCTGTGCTTTTTCACATACCAGACCCCTGATTCTTACAGTGATGAAAAGAATCCCTTACAGAAATGGAATTCCTCAAGATCACGATAGAAAACAGTGTAACAACAAGAGCAACATATGTGCAGGATTGAGATTTATGAACGTTGGTGGCAGTAAACCATTCTGAAATATGCCATTATGAAAGGAAAGAATTAGAAAGCAACTAGAAAGAACAGCTAGATGAATATGAAGATGGGGAGGGGGATGAAGGGGAAGAATTCATTTAAGAAGGACAAGATGAATTTAAAGATTGAATGAGGGTCAAGATGAGAGAGATTATTATACAAACACAACAGAAATAGTGGGGTTAAGTGAGAGCAGGAACTCTATAAAATATGATAGAAATTATTTCAAATTCAAATTAACAAGAGAACGTCAGGTCATGGGAAAAAGTGCTCGCACTCTTTTGAATGACGTATAGTTGATTTTTATGAAGAACTGAAAGAGAATTTGATCCTTACCTTTTTTGGTTGTTGTTGTTGTTTTTTAATTGAAGTATAATTGATTTACAATATTGTGTTAGTTTCAGGTGTACAGCAGAATGACTTGGTTATACATATGTATATATCTATATTCTATTTTTTTCAATTCTTTTCCATTATAGTTTATTACAAGGTATTGAATATAGTTCCATGTGGAAGTTAGTTTTAATCTGAAGTTTTTTCCTTTCTAAAAAATTCTCACTTTTAAATTAATAAGGTTATGTCTTATATTTAATCTAGCAAAACCTTTGTTCATAGATAATGCAAGATGAGCTCTGTTTTAGGCCTTATCAGATTTATTATGAATTAAGAATTTTTGGCCCTTCTGCTTCTTGTGGTTTCTTACTTACTGTTTGGTATATACTTAACTTACTTAACTAATTTATCTTACTGTTTGGTATCATCTTGGTAGGCATTTTAGATCTTTTTGAGAATAGACAGAGAGGAAATAAATATTTTATCTAGTTTTTCACTAAGATTATAATTTCTAATTATGTAAATGAGGTTCTTAATTTCAAGTCATTAAATGAGAAAATTTTAAACTGCCACAGTCTTAAAGAAAAAAATATAGAAATCTTTTTTTCTGGAGAGATTCTGATTTATCTTTTCCTAGTAATATCTGTACATAATGGGCACATATACATGCATCAAATGAATGAAATCACAATTTATGATTTTTTTCTAATATAAACTACTTATTATTATAAAATAATAAGGAAGGAAAAATTACCAGCAGAGTGTACAAAATTATCTCTGGAAGACAATTTTTTACTTTTTAAAATATCTCCAGCAATAGGTACCTTTCATGTTATTCTTGAGAAACTTTATTAACTTCAGTATTTATAGTTAAACTAGCATGTAAATATTTTGTTATACAAGTTAAACTAACATGTAAATTCTTTCATATCTAAAACTCAGGAATCCTGGTTACTTGATTTTTTAGTCCCTTCGTTCTTCCCTCATGTGAATATTGGGTCCTGTTTGTTAATCATAGATGTATCTGAGAACTTTTAAATCTCCAACTTGGATAATCATAGTTTTACTAATTTTTTTTAGTACTAAATCATTTCCCCAATCTTTAACTGCCATTCTATAAGGCGTAGATAGGAAGAGTTATTAGCGTGCTGTTCACAGGTGAATAAGAAAATCATGTGAATTTTAAAATAGGGTTTTATGTTTCTTTCGTACATCATAGTAGTACTTAAAAATGCCTTATAATTCCATAATCACATAAACATTCTCTTCTACAATTTTTTTTTTTTTTTGCGGTACATGGGCCTCTCACTGTTGTGGCCTCTCCCGTTGCGGAGCACAGGCTCCGGACATGCAGGCTCAGCGGCCATGGCTCATGGGCCCAGCCGCTCCGCAGCATGTGGGATCTTCCCGGACCGGGGCACGAACCCGTGTCCTCTGCATCAGCAGGCGGACTCTCAACCACTGCGCCACCAGGGAAGCCCTCTTCTACAATTTAAAACTTGTCTTTTAAGATTAATTTTTGAAAAGGAATCTTCTTGTAGTCTCTTGAGTTGGTGTTTTACAATTAACTCTTTTCATTAAACTTAAAAATGCTTATTGCTATTATATCCCAGAAATGAATATTTGCACATATTCATGAAAGAGTATATTTTATATCCTTAAACAAATGTTGCAATATATAATCGAAAAATTGAAGCTCATAATTTTCTTCCCCAGTCTTGTTTATATTTTCAAAAGTTCAGAACTCTGCATAGGTTTGCATCATTTAATTATACCAGGTTAGTATATTTTACAGATATTTATCTTAACATCATATGCTTTTCCTGAACAAGTTTATCTATTACTAATCCAAATGCATTTATCCAAATCTTTCTTCTAAGTCCCCTGGGTGCCTCAAATTTCTTATGCCCCAAGCTGAAGACATTGTCCCTGATGCTTTCCTCTTTCCTGACTCTTTATAAGCTACTCTGTCTTCCCCATCCTAGTAGATAACATCACTGAAATACCGAAGCAGGAAAAATCCTGGACTCCATCCCTCCCTGAAATCACCACATCCTGTTGCTCATCAAGTTCAGTATTTTCTACCTGCTTACCATTTTTCATTTCCTATTACTTTCTCACTTATAATTTTGAGATGCTCTTTTCTAGTTTTGCTCCCCTGATGTTCATCTTTATGTTGCTGCCAGAGTGACCTTTCTAAAATATATTTGTGAAGATGTAACGCCTCTACTTATGTAGTGGATCCCCATCACGTGAAGGAGAAAGTTCATGTTCTAGGAGAACACTTGCTTTTTTTGGTTTGGCTCTGATCCTCCAGTTTTGTCTCTCCATACCATTCCCGGTAACTGTGTTCTGGTTTTCCACGTGACTTGTTATGTTGCTTCACGCCTCGTCCTTTTGCTCAGGCTGCCTTTCTAGAATCCCCTTCACATCCCCGCTCTACACTGTGTCTGTCTTTTAAGACACAGACCTGTCTTTGCAGCATTTCCTGAGTTACCCAGATACAGCTGACTCCTCTTTCCTTTGTGCCCTTCCTGTACTCTGTTCACATCAATTGTAGAGCTTTTGAATGATACTTTTCTGTTCTTATTTGTTTTCATGTAGCTCTTCTTCTCCTAGAATACAGAGCAGAATTGGTCTTCTATTTATATTTCCAGCTTTTCCCCCAGGATAGTGCCTATGATTTGATAGAACCAGTAAATGTTTGTTGTCTTACTGATTGATTGAATGACCAAATGAATGAATATGATGTTTTCTGGAATTAGGTGTTTGTTTTATTTTTATAGGCAGGAGCAACAAATCCAGAAATTGGAGAAAAAGAAAATGATACTGATATTGAAAGTGCTCCACAAGAGCAAACAGATCATAACAATTTGACTTCTTTTGATGGAGCACACAAAAATAATAGGAGTGGTAAGTTAGTGAATATTTATGAACTTTTTTCTATGCTTAAAGGCTAGTATAAAAACATCTAAAGTGTGTAGATCCAAATATACTATCCATTTCTTTTTAAGTATGTTTCTTTTGCTCTGTTTCTTCAGAAGTATCCCAACTACTACCAACTTTTTCTTCCTGAAAATGCCTCGACCCTCTGAAATTCTTTTCTGCTACTTTATTTTATTTAAATATTTGTGGATGGAGATAGACTTATACAGGTATTTAAAATTCATAGTAGTAAATGTTCTCATTAATGGATCTGTGGCTGCATTTTACAGATATGATGTCAGCGTTAGGATTAGGAGAAGAGGAAGGTATAGAATCACCTTGGGATTCTGAGGTACTGTCTTCTATTATTTTTTTTTTATTTTAAAATGTAAGCACTGAGTGATGTTAAAACATAAAAGGGGGATGCTTTGACTTTACTTTCTCACCTTTGCATTTGCCCATCAAAATTTTTTCCTTATATTTTTAACCTGTAATTAATTAAATAATTGTGTGCTAAATATAATAACTACCACATAGTGCACTTTTGTTAATTTGCAAGATTCACCTAACGAAACCAGTGTAGTATAGAGCAAAAACCAAGGCTCAGAAGTCATAAGGAATCAGTTTGGGTTCTGAAGTTAAATTTATCTAAAAACGGAAGCATTATTCCAGGTCAGCCTATGGCCAAATGTATGTTTCTTTTCTTTTTTTTTTTAATTTTTGTTGGAGTATAGTTGATTTACAATGTTGTGTTAGTTTCAGATATACAGCAAAGTGAATCAGTTATACATATATCCACTCTTTTTTCGATTCCTTCCCCATATAGGCCATTACAGAGTATTCAGTAGAGTTCCCTGTGCTATACAGTAGGTCCTTATTATTGATCTATTTTATATATAGTAGGGTGTATCTGTCAGTCCCAGTCTCCCAAGCAAATGTATGTTTCTTTGGTACATATGGATGTGTAAAACTCCTAGTGAGGTTCAGAGAGAAACAGGTTGAAATGTAGTTTTTTACCACTTAGACCTGAAAAAGGTAGTGCCTGAGACTTGAAAGTATTATTACATTTGGATTGTCAAATAGATCTGCAAGGAACATTTCAAGGGAAGCAAAAGAATGGGGAATAATAAGTATGTGGCGTTATAATAACCACAGTTTGGTTTAGCGATGTTTTAATAGGTACACACCATTTTGGATAGTTAAACTAGTGTGCGTTGAGTACCTTTATGGCAGCCGTACTTGAAGTAACGTAAATATAAAGTAATGATGACCTGTTGTAAAGTGACAGCTATGGAAAGAAATAAGAAGGGCCTGATCTGTTAGATATAGGCAGCTGCTGCAGTGATACAGCACTGTTTAAAGTCAAAAGACATGGTAGCATCCTGGTTCTGTCACTAGCTGTGGGATCTCGGAAAAACTTGTCTACCCTGTTTGAGCGTCAGTGACCTCCTTTGTAAAAATGATACTGGTACCCACTTCTCAGGTATGTGTAGGGAACAGATGTGGTAACACCTGTGAACACACATTGTAAACTGTAAAGGGTGCTATAGAAATGTAAGACAAAAATGATCACAGTCGCAATTAGTGACTCACTAAATGCTGGGGCACTTTTTTAAAACCTGAAGGACAATAAAATGACAGTAGTGTTAAGAATAGGAAAATTAGAACGGGCATGTGGATTTCTAGTTTGGGGTATGTTAAGTTTCTATAGACTGTTATCGGAGATCTCCTATAGGTATCAAGTGCTTTGGTACTTGAGGTGCTCTCGACATTTTAAATGTTTTGATCTTAAATAAATTCCTGTCATTGAATACCAACTATGTGCTGGGCAGTTAGACACTGACTGTACCAATTGAGGGGTTAGGCTGTAGTGGTGGGAACATAAAACCAAACAGGAATCCTTTATAAGTCACTGTTAAGTCCTTCATGTAAAGAAAATGGAGAGGGCTTCCCTGGTGGCGCAGTGGTTGAGAGTCCACCTGCTGATGCAGGGGACACGGGTTCGTGCCCCGGTCCGGGAAGATCCCACATGCCGTGGAGCGGCTGGGCCCGTGAGCCATGGCCGCCGAGCCTGCGCGTCCGGAGCCTGTGCTCCACAACGGGAGAGGCCACAACAGTGAGAGGCCCGCGTACTGCAAAAAAAAAGAAAAAGAAAATGGAGAATGTTAAGTTAGACAACATTGAGAGAGTTTGTAGTTAGGATGGGGATGGGAGTGGGAGTGGAATTAGGTAGTCAGAAAAGATCTGCATGTGAAAAAAGCTACCAAGGGGAGGATGGGAAGGAGCCTGTCATGTGAGGGTCCAGGGGAGGGACATTCTGAACAGAGAGAACAGCAGATCCCATCTCTTCATCATTTCACTCTCGCATCTTGGAATGACCAGGAAACAGGAAGTGGGGTAACTGTCCTTACAATCATTTTTATCATTGTTGTTGTATGTAGAAAGTAAAATGTGCATAATAAAAGCTTGGCACATTTAGATGATTAATAAATAAATGTTCTTATTCTTCCCTTATTAAAGCTTGCTGTACTTTTTTGAAGAGTTGCATAACTATATTTAAATTTTTTGCTATTATTTAAACATAAAAGTTTTTCTTACTACTTCGCTCTTTTATTCAACTAGTTTTCCTATCAATAAAAATTTTATCAAATAACAGATTCTTGTAAGCCCTTGTTTACCTAAGTGAAGCAGCTTCTACAGTGTTCTGTTTATGCTCAACATGACATACTTCATGGTTTCTTTTCATGCCAAGTATATTATTTTAATACTAAAAAATGTCTGTCTTTAGAAATATTTTAAATTTATAGCAAGTGTACTTATTAAAGAATTTATTTAAATACATATTTTTAAAAAATACTCTCTTCTTTTGACAGGGAATGCAAAGTAGAGTTAGGTATTTTGAAGTTAATTCTTTGCTGAAATGTGCCTGTAAGTCAGTATTTTGTCTGTGAAAATAATTCCTCTGGCTTTCCATGCTCAGTTTACAGAGTCAGTAGCCAAATGAAGATAAAAGATATACTTGATCTAGAGAGTGTGTATGAAGTTTTCTATTTAAATGTTTGGGTTTTCAATCCATGCTTCTCTTATTTTTAAATCTAATTGCTTGTAAAGTAGGAAAATTTTCAAAAGTAGGGTATTTTCAGGTATTAGAAGGGGATTAGGAAATCTTTATGCAACTCATTATTAATATCAATTTTAACAGAGTATCTCTGAGAGTCTTCCACAGAAGTATGTTGATCATTTATCTGGAGCTGCAGGTCAAAGAGGAAAAAATATATTAAATGGACAAGTAGAAGGTAAGAACTGTATTTTTATGAAAAAGTCATTTGGCAGCGTGTTGATTTAAAATGGGAATTCTGATATATTCTAATAGCCAAAGAAAATCACCTGTCGGTTAAGAGGAAGAATCATTCCTCACACTGATTTCAAGTTGAACTGAGCCTGTCTCATTCTGGAAAAGAAGTGCTGTATCAGAAGAACTAAGCAGCTACATCTTTTTTTCTAGTCAAAAATCCATCAACAGTTTTTAGGCAGTTTTTATTTGGCCAAAAAGCAGTGCTTGAATACTTAACTGTGTGCTGTGTTCTATTTAAGTTCTGACTGTCCAGATGTTCTTTTGTAGATGACATGCCATGATATAATCATCTATCTCCATGTCTGTTATCAGGTTACACTGTGAAGTGTGTCACCCTTTTGAGGTGGTCCTCAAAGACACAGTTTGCTTTTTGTTTAACCAAGTGTCCTAAAGCATGTACCTGAAGTTATATCATTTTTTATTCTAAAAAGCTATGCAGCTTATATTCTGAAAACTATTACAAAATATAACACTGTTGATGTAAAAAAAAAAAAGAAAAGAAAATCACCTGTCAAATGCATAGTGAGGAAAAAGATGAGAAAAGGAGGGAAGCTGTGTATCTTATCTGGTGTCAGCCACAGATTAAATTGATAGTCCCCTTTAAGGAGCTAAATTATTAATTCCGTTTCAAGGTACTCTACAACCTAAGGAAAGTCGGGAAATGAGGAAGAGGAAAGAAGGAATAAAGAATGAGAGAGGCAGAGGTTACAGGGAGTAAATGAAGGAAAAGGAAGCAGGGGTCTGTGGAGGACGGTGGCAAAGTAAAATAGGTCTTTAGAAAAAGGAAGAGAAGAGTATTTGAAACATGAGACAAATTTGAAGTGAGCTTCCAGCACCAACACTTGTCAGAGACGAACAGTAAGGCTTTCCCACTCTTACTGTGGGAATGTAGAAGCAGACTCAGAGATCAGAGTTTCTCAAATTTTAATTAGTCCCCTGGGGACCTTGTGAAAAGTGCACATGCTGAGCAGCAGGTCTGGGGTTGTGCATTTCTGACAAGCTCTCAGAGTAGCAAGGGTGTAGGCTTGCATTTAGAGAAATCTGGAAGAGGAGCCGCTGGATAGTTCAAGACAGAACAGGATCAAGGAAAAGCATTATTTTCTTTTTCTTTCTGAGCATGTTTATAGCCAGAGGGTAGCAAAACGTTGAAGTAGAACTTATAGATGTAAGGTACCACTGCTAAGCAAAGAGGAAAAAAGAAGTGGTGGGGATGATCCATAAAAAGAATGTAAAAGGGGAAGAATTAAGACCACAGATCCAGAGACTATCTTTGAAGAGGAAAGAATATAGTGAAAGGAAAGAGGGAGGAAAGAAGGATGTTAGGGAGGTGATTGTGGAGGTGATGAGGAAACTTGAGAGAACTCTTGTTAGATGACTTCAGTGTATTTACACTGAAACAAGTGTTCAGTGTACGTCATTGCTGCCCCAGAGAATACTGGAAGCAGGAGTGGGTGCTAGAATTGAGGTAAACCCCAGCTCCTCCTTGTAACTATCAGGCATCAAAGATATATGTTGTGTTGGTATGTGTTATTCAAATGAGATTAATTTGAATATGGAAGCATTGGCTGTTTTTTTTTTTTCAAGATAGTTTTTTTTTGTTTGTTTTTTCGGCTGCTCGGCTGGCATGTGGGATCCTAATTTCCCTGACCAGGGATTGAACCCGTGTCCCCTGCAGTAGAAGCATGGGGTCTTAACCACTAGACCGCCAGGGGAGTCCATAAGATAGCTAATTTTTTGATGATAATTGTTTCACAAAAATCCTTTTAAACATTAGCATGATATACTGAACCAAACTAATTTTGGAAACAAAAGAAATTAATAGAGTTCATTCCCTAAATGCTAAAATTGTTATTTTTAGTAAATACTACACTGATTTTGAAATATTAAAGATTTTTAATATCTAATAATTCTGTGGCAGTAAAATTTACTTTTTCCTTTTTGATAATCGTACTTCGATATTGAAAACTTATAATACATTATTTCTTAGATGTGCCTTATATACCTTCTTGCATGAGTGGATCGAGAAACTTTAAGATGACTAAACTAGAGGATCCAAGAAATGTAGGCATACCAGTACCCCACATGGGTATGGAAAAAAAATGAATATGTTTATGAACTATTATTCTACAAGTGTATATCCAAGCTGATCAGTTCATAACACTTTCTCTGATGAGAAATGTATAATATACATTCAACTGAACTGTCATCCCAGCTGTGCACTTCCTAAATTACAGGACAAATTGAAGAACATGATAAACACTTGTAGTATAATGGTGTAAATGATGCTGCTGTATTGCATTCAAGATATGCTGTTGCATTTTACCATCAGCTTTCACATTTACCTTCTCGGGGTCATGATTTGTTCCTCTGATTAAAGATCACTTTTCTCCTCATCCATCAGCATGTTCACATTGGTACATGTGCATTTTTCTATTTTATAAAGGCTTTTGGAACATAATCTTACTTTTGAAATCTTAACTGCATGTTTTATTAAACCTGTACTCCTATTTTTTCTTCAGTATCTATAGTGGATTCATATGTCTGTCTTGTTGCCGTCCTAACTTCCCCCAAGAAACAAAACACCAAAACCTAAAGTATTCACTGCCAAGGCCAAGCATGAGGATTCTGCTCAGTACTAACTGCATGAATATATAGGTGGCTTTCATAGTTACGTGTAATTGATTCTATGTCCCTTTTGCCTTTTAGATTCTCCTGAAAAATATCCTCACTTGCAGGTAAAAACTTATATTTTTATCTTGAATTATTAACTACAGATTGTATCAAATGTACATTATTTATTAATCAACTTGTTTCAAAACCCATTCAGCCTGCAGTTGGAGTGAAAGATTCTGTTCCTAATAAAACACTAGGAATGAAGGATTTGCAGACATCCAGATCAGGTAAATTCTGCAGTGCAAATTTCCCTCTGGAGAGAGGTACACTAAAATATTTGAAATGCTCACAGCCTTCATATTCCTAATTCTTTTTTCTTTTGTTTTTGCAAATTTAATTGAAGGATTTGACGTAAATAAGGCACGTGTTATTGTTGGTATCCATGTTTTGAAAACAGGATATTTACAAGCATAAGAAAAAGATATTTTTAAAATGTAAGCTTTAACTCACATGTTTCTATGTATGTTTCAATACCCTAAAGTTCTCAGTTTGGAATCTCTGTACTTCTTAGGGATTCTCAGAGGTAAATTATTAGAGTCTAAGATTTTTCCAATTTTATAAAATGCTTATTTGAATTCTGACCTTTACCTAGAGTAAAGCTTCACTTGCTAACATGTCAATTGTATTTCAACTTTAATTATTTCATTTTAGTGGTGTTACACGGATGAGCTTAAGCCAACCAGATGTTTTGATTAGCAGACTCTGTGTGTGTGTGTGTGTGTGTGTGTGTGTGGTCTTTGATTATTAAAAGTGGGGGAAAGTAATCATACCTTAATGACGATTTGATAGACACAATCTTTTAAAACAGTAATTCTGAAAGTTTTTGGCTTTAAGATCCTTTTATTTATTTATTTGTTATTTTTTTATGAGGCAGATATAGGATCCTTTTATACTTTTAAAAATTATTGAGAATTCCAAAGAACTTTTGTTTAAGTAGGTTGTATCTACTGATGTTTACTGTATTGGAAAATAAAACTGAAAAATTTAAAATACAAGCACACACAATCATACATTCTATTAGCCATTGGAACTATGATGTTATCACATATCTTGACTCTGGAAAACTCCACTGTACATTTAAAACAGAATGAAAATGGAAATAACGTTTACTGTTATTGTGAAAATAGTTTTGGCCTCTTGGACCCCTTGAATGGTTAGGTCTTGGAACTCCAGGGATGCTCAGGTGACACTTGAGAACCACTGTTTTAAACCATTCACAGAGCTTATGGATGTGAAATGATAAAGGGACCCTTGTGATGAAACAGGATTTAAACTTTCACTTTTACATTTCCTGCTTTTTTCTTTGATCTGTTTTTTTTTTTTAGGTTTATTTCTTTCTTTTTTTTTTTATACAGCAGGTTCTTATTAGTCATCAATTTTACACACATCAGTGTATACATGTCAATCCCAATCGCCCAATTCATCCCACCACCATCGCCAATCCCCCATGGTTTTCCCCCTTTGGTGTCCATACGTTTGTTCTCTACATCTGTGTCTCAATTTCTGCCCTGCAAACCGGTTCATCTGTACCATTTTTCTAGGTTCCACATATATGCGTTAATATACGATATTTGTTTTTCTCTTTCTGACTTACTTCACTCTGTATGACAGTCTCTAGATCCATCCACGTCTCAACAAATCATCCAATTTTGTTCCTTTTTATGGCTGAGTAATATTCCATTGTATACATGTACCACATCTTCTTTATCCATTCGTCTGTTGATGGGCATTTAGGTTGCTTCCATGACCTGGCTATTGTAAATAGGGCTGCAATGAACATTGGGGTGCATGTGTCTTTTTGAATTGTGGTTTTCTCTGGGTATATGCCCAGTAGTGGGATTGCTGGATCATATGGTAATTCTATTTTTAGTTTTTTAAGGAACCTCCATACTGTTCTCCATAGTGGCTGTATCAGTTTACATCCCCACCAACAGTGCAAGAGGGTTCTCTTTTCTCCACACCCTCTCCAGCATTTGTTGTTTGTAGACTTTCGGATGAAGCCCATTCTAACTGGTGTGAGTGAGGTGATACCTCATTGTAGTTTTGATTTGCATTTCTCTAATAATTAGTGATCTTGAGCAGCTTTTCATGTGCTTCTTGCCCATCTGTATGTCTTATTTATCTGGCTTGTAGAGTTTCTGCTGAGAAATCAGCTGTTAACCTTATGGGAGTTCCCTTGTATCTTATTTGTCGTTTTTCCTTTGCTGCTTTCAGAAATTTTTCTTTGTCTTTAGTTTTTGCAAATTTGATTACTGTGTGTCTCGGCGTGTTTCTCTTTGGGTTTATCCTGTATGGGACTTGCTGCACTTCCTGGACTTGAGTGGCTATTTCCTTTCCCATGTTAGGGAAGTTTTCGACTATAATCTTTTCAAATATTTTCTCGGATCCTTTCACTCTCTCTTCTCCTTTTGGGACCCCTATAATGTGAATGTTGTTGCATTTAATGTTGTCTCAGAGGTCTCTTAGGCTGTCTTCATTTCTTTTCATTCTTTTTTCTTTATTCTCCTCTGCTCAGTGAATTCCACCATTCTGTCTTCTAGGTCACTTATCTGTTCTTCTGCCTCAGTTATTCTGCTATTGATTCCTTCTAGTGTAGTTTTCATTTCAGTTATTGTATTGTTCATCTCTGTTTGTTTGTTCTTTAACTCTTCTAGGTCTTTGTTAAACATTTCTTGCATCTTTTCAATCTTTGCCTCCATTGTTTTTCCGAGGTCCTGGATCATCTTCACTATCATTATTCTGAATTCTTTTTCTGGAAGGTTGCCTGTCTCCACTTCATTTAGTTGTTTTTCTGGGGTTTTATCTTGTTCCTTCATCTGGTACATAGCCCTGTGCCTTTTCATCTTGTCTGTCTTTCTGTGAGTGTGGTTTTTGTTCCACAGGCTGCAGGATTGTAGTTCTTCTTGTTTCTGCTGTCTGCCCTCTGGTGGATGAGGCTATCTTAGAGGCTTGTGCAGGTTTCCTGATGGGAGGGACTGGTGGTGGGTAGAACTGACTGTTGCTCTGGTGGGCAGAGCTCAGTAAAACTTTAATCTGCTTGACTGCTGATGGGTGGGGCTGGGTTCCCTCCCTGTTGGTTGTTTAGCCTGAGGCAACCCAACAGTGGAGCCTACCTGGGCTCTTTGGTAGGGCTAATGGCAGACTCTGGGAGGGCTCACGCCAAGGAGTACTTCCCAGAACTTCTGCTGCCCATGTTCTTGTCCCCACGATGAGCCACAGCCACCCCCGCCTCTGCAGGAGACCCTCCAACACTAGCAGGTATGTCTGGTTCAGTCTCTCCTGGGGTCACTGCTTCTTCCTCTGGGTCCCGATGAGCACACTACTTTGTGTGTGCCCACCAAGAGTGGAGTCTCTGTTTCCCCCAGTCCTGTCGAAGTCCTGCAATCAAATTCCACTAGGCTTCAAAGTCTGTTTCTCTACGAATTCCCCCTCCTGTTGTCGGACCCCCAGATTGGGAAGCCTGACATGGGGCTCAGAACCTTCACTCTAGTGGGTGGACTTCTGTGGTATAAGTGTTCTCCAGTCTATGAGTCACCCACCCACCAATTATGGGATTTGATTTTGCTGTGATTGCGCCCCTCCTCCCATCTCATTGTGGCTTCTCCTTTGTGTTTGGATGTGGGGTATCTTTTTTGGTGAGTTCCAGTGTCTTCCTGTCGATGATTGTCCAGCACCTAGTTGTGATTCTGGTGTTCTCACAAGAGGGAGTGAGAGCACGTCCTTCTACTCCACCATCTTGGTTCAGCTCTGGTTTGTCTTAAGAAATTTAAATCTGACAATTTTACTTTCTTTAAAAAAAGAAAAATATTTTTGTTATGTATTCATTTCCTGTCTCATGGCACTGTATGCTCTTTTGATCTAGTGTGGACCTAGACTTATCCTATTTTTACCTGGAAACAATTAGTCACTCAAGGCTATCATTTCTTTTGTAAATTTATGATATTTATCCAAGGCTTAAAAAATGATTTCTAAAGATACATTGGTACATTGAGGAAAGTCCATCTCATTGTAATTAAAGTAGTACCATTCATTAAAAGATTTTTTAAAACCCATGTCTCTGGAACACACAATACTGTCATGCATATTTAAACATAAAATAAATGGTTAGACATAATTTTGTTAATGAAAAAATTCATATGTTGAAGAAACATAATTATTAATAAAGTTCTTATGGTATACAGAATATATAATAGAGATTGATGGGTGAATCAAAGTAAGTAATACTAGAAAATTAAAAAGTAGAAAAAATGAGAGGCTTCCCTGGTGGCGCAGTGGTTGAGAGTCCACCTGCCGATGCAGGGGACATGGGTTCGCGCCCCGGTCTGGGAAGATCCCACATACCGTGGAGCGGCTAGGCCTGTGATTTGGCCGCTGAGCCTGCACGTCTGGAGCCTGTGGTCTGCATCAGGAGAGGCCACAACAGTGAGAGGCCCGCGTATGGCAAAAAAAAAAAAAAAAAAAAAAAAAAAAAAAAAAAAAGTAGAAAAAATGAGAGGCAGTAGTTAACATATCTATATGAATGGCAATGACATGTAAGATACAATAAGCCATGAAGGAGTAGTGTGTTTGGGGGGAGAGGAGGACATGGGACTGCTTCTCTGAAGAAAGAATTTGTTCAGGTTAGTCAAATTTGTATTAGTATTCACATTCTAATAAATGGAAACTTTGTTTTCAGATTTTTCAGATTGGGATTCTGCTAGTTTGACGCTCAATAATGAGACTTGTCAGAGAGCCGGGCATTTGAAAGTTGATGATACATATCCATTTGTGTCACAATCAATGACCAAAAATCAGTCAGCAGCCACAGAATTTGGACAGATGACCTTAATAGATAAAGAAAAGATTAATATCGGAGCGGTGTTTCTGTTAGGGAATTACACGCTCCATGACCTGTGTGAGTCACAACTGCCAGAAAACAGAGAAAGCAAACAAGGTAATAAATAAGCACAGAGCACTCAACCGTAGGCCACCTCGGCATGGCTTCACCATAATCCTGATGTTTCCAAAATCATTTTGTGGCAAAATCTGCTTTGTGTTTACTCCTTTTATTCAACCTGCAGCCAAACGTCTTTTAGCAAGACGTTTGCATTCTTCCTCTGACCAAAGCAACATAATAAATAACAAACAGAATTAGGAGAGAGAATAAGTTCGTTAGGCTAGTATTTAGCATACACCTGAGAGTGGGTAGCAGGATTATATTTAGAATTTTGGGACTAGTTGGGAAACCTAGGTAGACATCTCAAGATTCCTTTCTCAAAGTGTAGTTTTTTTGGCTTTATTTTTGTTTAGCTCTGAATTCATTAGTATTAGTTATAACTATATTCAATGTAACTAAAAAAGCACCTCCAAAACCAAACACTAAACTATTTCTTGTATTTTCTATGAGTTTATATATTTTAGAATTGGCTTTCCCAGCGGTAATGGGAGTCATTGGGGATTGCTACATAGTCCCTCCTTCTTAGCTGTGTCCACATAGTATATCAACTTATTATTTTTAATGAATTAATAGTTCACAAGGGATATTGGTTTTAAGGAGTGCTGATCATTTAAAAATAGTATATGGAAAATCAATTCTAATTCTACTAGGATGCCCAGTCTATTGACTAGCCACACCTAATATATGTTCTACATAAATACCAATTAATTTAGTGCCCTTGATCCGTCATATGATCAGGGCTATAGTAATAAATCATACACTGTTTTCTTTTTCCAGTCCTATAGTTTTATCTTCTTGTCTTTCCTTACCTGTAGAATTAATGTTACATTTACAAAAGATTCTCAGTTATCTCCTAGAGTAGTGACTACAAGCTATAAACTCAAAGTTTTTTTTTATCTATACAAGTGACTTGTGTGCTCTCATTTCTCCATGAGTTTGGTAGGTCCAAGAAGCACGAATTCAAATGAAACACCTACACGAGCCCCCTCAACACAGGAAGATGTGAAACAGGAAAACTGGAAACTAAATACAAGCAACTTAAAACAGTTCATGCAGATCATTTCTTTTCTCAGTTGATACCTTTTAAAGTAATAAGCAGAGTCTAGTTCTTGAGGGACCCAGGATTCGTGCATTTATTTATTTAATAAAGATTTATTCTATGCTGGGTCCTGGTAATTTTATATCTTAAATATTTCTGGAAACAGTCCCTCAGTGTAGGCCTGCATCATCTTTTTTTTGCATTATAATGCCATCAAATTCGTCTCCCTCTATTTATTTGTATGGCCTTCAAATTCATCCCTCCCGCAGCATTTAGAGTGATCTATCTCAAATGCACCAGTGATCGTGAACCACTCTTTAAAGCATATTAATGTTCAGCCATCTTAGAATGACACGAGGCTTTCATAATCTAACTTCTACCTGACTCTCCCTCTCTAGCCCTTTCTGTCTGTCCTTTGCTCTGGAATTCTGAACTGCTGGTGATGCTCTCTCATCTATCCCTGTATTTTAGACAAATATTCACCCTGTTTTATGTATGCTTCTCTCCCTGTCTTGCTACAGCTTTCCATGCTCTCTCCCTTTCCTGTCCTCTGTTCCCTTGAATCTGACTGACCTCACTATGTAAGTCTCAGCTCAGGCATTATCTCTAGAAAAGCCATCCCTGACACCTTTTATCTACATTCTTCTTTAAACTGCAATGTTTAGTACTGAGCAGGAACTCAGTAAATAATTATTGAGTAAAATAAATAAAGACTGTGTATATAAAGATGATTTCAAGAGATTGTTCTCTACAGTCTAGGAGCAAAGAGGATAGTCGTGAAGAAATAATTTACAGTTCAGGTGATGAAGATACACTAGAAAAATCTATAAAGTACTAAGGTAGCTACTAGGAAAGAGATACCTATTTGGGGAAAGAGAGCTGTAATCAAGGAGGAGTTCACAAAGCAGGCTGGGTCTTAAAAGATGAAAAGAAATTTGTCAGAAGAGTAGAGGAAAGCATTTCAGATTAAGGAACTGATAAAAGCATGAAAAGTAACAGTAATTTTGGAAACCATGAATAACGTTGCAGTTGAAGCTTGGTGTATTGTTAAATCGGTACTATTATGAAGTAGAGAACAGAGTATATTGTGACTTTATATATTTGTCCTGTATTTTTAAATTTTGTTTGGTTTTTGATTGTTCTGTTCATTGATGTTTGGTGGGTGAATTTGTAAATGAATCTTTGAGATGTTTGTGTGCCTGTAACATGGTGACATCTGGTATTTCCCAGATGGTTTGTTGAAGTTTTAGGTAATTAGAAGTATTTCTTAAAGAAGTAAATATTCAGCTAAAGATTAAGCTTAATTTAACTTGTCATTTGATAAATGCTTTAAAATCTATTTTATAAAGATTATGTCTTTTATCTAACTGTTCTAAATAGTTAATTTTAACTAAACATATAGATTTGTCAGCAGAACTAGACTTAGAAATAACATCGGAGGAAGCACAAGAAAGGCTTGATGGAAGTGAAAATAACCACTCACAGGTATGTAAAAATGTAAATGTAAATTTCTGGCTCAATATTGTTTTCTATGCTTTAACGACATACCAGAGTTCAAATGAAATTACCTTTCAAAATTAACCTCTTAGAATCAATAGATAATAATTTAATATTTCGTTTTTATAGTGCTTTAATTACAAAGCTTAAAATATTGTTAGAATCTATTATAATTTATAGTTAAATTTTGTCCTTGGAATTGAGGCAAAAAAATTTCCTGAATATTGTTTGCTTCTTCCTTACATGATAAAGAAGGTGATAATCAAATACTGAATCGTATGATTAAGCAGTTGAAATTATGAACAATATATCAATGATGGTCCATGAGTTAGATTCATGGAAGGAGAAATCATTCCCAGCTGTTCAAAATTTGCAGTTTCAAATTGCCAGTCACTAATGCCAAGATTAAAGATTTATTCTGTCTTGTGACCTCTATGTAATCGACCTAAGGATCTACATTCAGGGAGAGAAGGGGTCATACAATCAACCCAATTGCTTATTAAGGAATCAGACCTTCCAGAATTGGACCTTTGTTGTTAGGGTACAAACAATAACTTTCTAAATTATTTCATTTCAGGGTAGGAAACCAGTAAATATTATTAAACAATGTTTTATCCAATTTCATTAGTGGATATTAGAATAAAATATGACTGAATGAAAGCAGGTATTATATCAATATATAATACTATCATAGTATATAATTTGCATTAAAATTTAGGAATTTGTTCCTCTTTCTGATTGATGTTAATTGATTTTGGCTCCTAGTAATTTAAGGTTTGTCTATTCTCCAGTTACTAGTCCTTAAAAAAAAATCCTTATGTGCACATAGGGACTCTTTAAGGTACAGGGAGGTGAAATATTTTTAAGTAAGGAAGCCTTTGTAACATTAAAAATCATCTCCTAATTCATTTTTGGTAGATTTAACATATATGAATTATTTAGTTCAAACAAACAGTGACAAAATTGGGTTTGTGAGTTCATGTTTTTCTCCTGTTTTAGGCGAAGGCAAGTTATTTTTCACTTCTTAGTTGTAATCCAGTGATTTGTGAGTAGCTAAACATAGATTAAGAAGTTTAACGGTTGAATTTTAATTATTCTCTAATTTTTCTTTGTCCATACTTGATTACTTAAGGATAAAGTTATTTTACAAACATGTACCCTGACAGAAAAGACATCTGAAAATCAAATCAAGCCAATTAATCTTCCGCTTTTGCATCTGCAAAAAATGCCTCAAGAACCAGAAATGAATAATGAATGTGATAGAGAGGACATATCTGTATGTTCAGGACTTCCTTGTGTACAAAAGTATGAGGAAATGTGGACCAAACAAGGCAAATTAGAGTGGAAAAATAACTTAAAACTCATCACAAATGAGTTAAAGCAGAAGTTTGGTGAAATTTTTGAAAAATACAAAATTACTGTTTGTCCTGAGGAAGAGCCACTACATGATACCCCTAAAGAAGGAGCAAACATAAAGGAAATACCTTCTAATTTGACAAATAATATACCTGACTGTGAGGCAAAAGATGCATTTGGAGTATCTGTATCTCTAGCATTCCAAGCATTTCCTGAACAAAAAGAACCCAGTCTTGAAAATGTTTTTCCATCTTATTTAACCTCTGGGTACTGGGGACATGCTTGCCCATCATCTTCACAGCTTTATTTAAATGAAAATAAATTAGACTATGAAAGTGATAAACCAGACACTGAACATGTTTTTAACAAAAATGAGGAGAGTTTTTATAATGATACAAAAAATAAAAAAGTAAGGGACCCAGTAGTTACATTTGAAGTGCAAGAAGACCAAGAGTTTGATATGCAAATGGTACAAAATATGAACCAAAATAACACTAATTGGAAATTAGACACCGGATGTATGCCTCAGTCTAGTGATCCCAAAAGACTTTTTGATTTATGGCTTGCCCGCTCCAATGAAATGAGACACATGATTCAAATAAAAAGTCGTGATATTTCTGCTGTTACAAATACTTATAAGAAAACCAAACCAATACAAGACTGGTTCCAGAAGCCATTGCTTGCAGATAATTGCAGTGCTAATAACTATAAAAGCATGGAACCTGAATTAGAAAATGGGAGTTCTTCTCCACCGAATAGTAACAGAACATCCAAAGTGTATCTAAATGAAGAATTACAGCAAGATATGCAAAGGTTTAAGAATGAGATAGGCATGTTACAAGTACAGTTCCTGGCTTTGGAAAAAGAGAAAATTCAACTTCAAAAAGAGGTAGAGGTTCATTTGCTGCTACTTTGTTCTTTCTCTTTATCAATGATCTGATCCATTCTGATTTTCCACTTATTAATAAAATGGGGTCAGCTAAATAGGTAATTGTGTAGAAATAGATTACTTCTGCCATCTAAATAATAGGAAACTATTTTCATGGCTTTTGTTCCTTAATCAACCTAAGTCTCTCTCTGTCAGTCTTTCATATGGACTGGGAAACTAATTTAGCTACATACCATGTGACCTTCTGAGCCAGAATAAGCACAAAGGAAATTGCTTAAGAAATATAATAAGCTAGGGTTTTGGGTTTTTAAAAATCTATTGGCTTTTAAATATAAATTACACTTCTATAGTATGGGAAGGAAGCATGACTGAAAGAAGGGACATAAACACGTATTCCTGCTAAACTAATCTCTTTATTGTGCTTTAGTGTGTGCGATCTTCTCTGCTTTACTCAATCCCTTGGCACTTAGAATTCCAACATGGCCACTTTAAGATATTTTTAATAACAAATACATGTACTCCCACATATTCTTTAATCACCACTCTCAGATGTTTCTGTTGAGTCAGACCTTTACATTATGTTGTTTAATAAAATGTGGTAAGTTTTGACATGTATGATTTTATCATATAGGTAGTATAAACCCTCAGCAAAAAAATTCAGTATTTATCTCCAAAGGAGAAAACTGAGTTTTGACGTGCGGTGAGTCTTTTTTTCCTTCCAGTAATAGATTTTTAAATTTGTTTGTTTGCTCTTTTGTGTAAGAGGTGCATTGACTGAGTTTTAAAGATAGACAAAAATCTAGATATTCTCCTTTAAAAGAAAAAGAGATGAGCCCTACCCCCAACTGAGGCATTAAATTACTTTGCCAAAGTCACACTTTTAACTTATCTGATTAATTTGATGAATTCATTTGGTAATTTATCAGAATCAGGGTTACAGAATTGTATCATCTCTTTTGGTGCCATGAAATGCTAGGAAATGCCACTTTAGGGGCTTTGGACAAATCATTGAACCTTTCTTGGTTTTATTCCCATTATTGGTAAATAGTGGGGCTAAAGTAGATAATTACTTCTATACCCTTAAGCTATAAAATTTCATGGTTATTGAATGTGAAATTAGGAGGCATTACTCATTTTCCAGAATTCCACACTAACTAACAATTCATTAATTTCACTCTACTCCTGTTTTTTGGTAAACTTTGGTTCATATATTTTAGTGAACACTGTCACTTTTTTGATATTCCCAGGATCCAAATGGAAAAAGAATTGTAAAAGGCAGTGGGGGAAGAATAGCTTCAGTGCAAAAAGAAGAATGTTTCCTTTTTGTTACTGAAGCACCAAGGTGTCACATTCTCTAAATTTGGCTGTTTAATGCAAAATCCAGGTGGTAAAGACCGAAGAGGACAAATTTTGTGTCTTTGTCTCTTTATTTCTCTATCTCTGCCATCAGACGGGGAAGAGTGGATGTGAATAGCTGCACACATTAAAAAGCCCTTTTTGAAATTTTTAAAACTTTATTTCTTTTCCTCAAACAGAAAGCAGAATTTACAAAAATTTCAATGACTTGTAATTAAAAAAAATTAAAGTAAGCACAAAACTATTTTTATTGCTTAAAACTGGGGCAAACTCTGAGTCAAATAATTAATGAAAATGAAAAGGTCTTTATAATGAATAAGGTAATAACAATTATATGTAGTGTCAAACTTTAATCATTAAAGGTTGAAGAAGAAAAGAATAAGCACAAAAGTAGTGAAATGGAAGTATCAGAAAACATATATGATGCTGATGATAGTGGATTAATTCAACAGAGAAAGAGCAGAAAAACTAATAACCAACAGTTTCCTACCATGGAGAATGAAGATTCTGATAGGTAAGCCTATGTCAGTATTTAACGATAGATAATTGTTATTTTCCTATAAAACAAGTTCTCATTTGAGCTAATGTTCATGATTAACAAATTTTATATTTTACTAGGGCTATAGTTATTTCTAATACTCTTGTCCTTTAGCCTTAATACTAGAGTTAATTGGTTAACACACCACCGTATTACAGTATTAGAGTATTCTGGATTTGACTGTATACTTACCTTTACCAGTGTGTTGTATATTTAAATATATTTTGTGTTACTAATTAGCATCCTTTGATTAGAGCTTGAAGACTCCTTTCAGCATTTCTTGTGAGGCAGGTCTAGTGGTGATGGCCTCCCTCAGCTTTGCTTTGTTTGGGAAAGTCTTTATCTTTCCTTCATTTCTGAAAGACAACTTTTCTGGATAGAGTATTCTTGGTTGGCAGTTTTTTTCTTTTAGCACTTTGAATATGTCGTCCTACTCTCTTGAAATCCGTTGATAGACTTATGGGGATTCCCTTATAATTTACAAGCCTCTTTACTTTTGCTGCTTTTAAGACTCTCTCTTTGTCTTTGAGTTTTGACAGTTTTGTTATAATGTCTCCTGGTGAGGATTTCTTTAAGTTGAGTTTGTTTGGTGACCTATAAGCTTTAGGAACTTGGATATCCAAATCTCTCCCCAGGTTTAGGAAGTTCTCAACCATTTTTTCTTTAAATAAGCTTTCTGCCACCTTCTCCCTATCTTCTCTTTCTGGAACTGCAATGATTTATGAATTATTTCTTTTGATAGTATCTGGTAATTCATGTAGGCTTTCTTCCCACTTTTTCATTCTTTTTCCTTTATTCTTCTCTAATTGGAAAATTTCAAAGCTCCTGTCTCTTAACTCACAGATTCTCTCTTCTGTTTGATCCATTCTGCTGTCAGTGTTCTTTATTGCATTTTTCCTTTCATTCATTGTATTCTTCAGCTCCAGAATTTCCATTTGGTTCTTTTTTATTATTTCTGTCTCTTTTTTTTTTTTCCTTTTTTGCGGTACGCAGGCCTCTCACGTTGTGGAGCACAGGCTCCGGACACGCAGGCTCAACGGCCATGGCTCACGGGCCCAGCCGCTCCGCGGCATGTGGGATCCTCCCAGACCGGGGCACGAACCCGTGTCCCCTGCATCGGTAGGCGGACTCCCAACCACTGCGCCACCAGGGAAGCCCTTTTTGTTTTTTTTTTTTTGTTTGTTTGTTTTTAAAATTTTCTATTTATTTATTTTTATTTTTGGCTGCGTTGGGTCTTCATTGCTGCGTGCGGGCTTTCTGTAGCTGCGGTGAGCAGGGGCCACTCTTTGTTGTGGTGCGCGGGCTTCGCACTGTGGTGGCTTCTCTTGCTGTGGAGCACAGGGTCTAGGCGTGCGGGCTCAGTAGTTGTGGCACGCGGGCTTCAGTAGTTGTGGCTCGTGGGCTCTAGAGCACAGGCTCAGCAGTTGTGGCGCACGGGCTTAGTTGCTCCGTGGCATGTGGGATCTTCCTGGACCAGGGCTCGAACCCATGTGCCCTGCATTGGCAGGCGGATTCTTAACCGCTGCGCCACCAGGGAAGCCCCCTGTCTCTTTGTTAAACTCCTCATCTTGTTTGTGTATTACTTTCCTGATTTTGTTGGGTTGTCTTTCTGTGTTTTCTTGTAGCTCACTGAGTTTCCTTAAAACTACTATTTTGAATTCTCTATCAGGTAGATTGCAGACCTCCATGTCTTTGGGATTTGTTACTGGAAGATTATTGTGATCTTTTGGTAGTGTCATGTTTTCTTGATTTTTTTTATGTTACTTGAAGTTTTGCATTGCTGTCTTTGCATTTGAAGTAGCAGTCACCTCTTCCAGTCTTTAATAACTGCCCTCTCCAGTGTACCCCAACTTGCATTTTTTTGTTCCAGTGGTATGCTGGCACTTCTCTGCTGGAAACCTGGATTTCCACAAAGGCTCTCTCGTCTGTGGGTGATTGTCTAAGACAGTGTTTTCCAGGGGTTCCCTGGACGTTGTTAAGAGTGGCTGGAGCCAGTTCATGGGCCATGCAGGGTCCACAGCAGGGATGTGATCTGTATGTCTGTTACCAGTTGGGTGGGCAGGACTCTTCCCACGTCTCTTGGTTTATGGTGCTGGATCCTGCAACTCCCACAAAGCCACTTTTGTCCATGGATAGATGCCAAATTGTTGCTGGTGGTGGAGGGATACTATGAGGTACCTATTTTTCAGCCCTGATGCTGACATGACCCCAACATGTGGGTGTTTAAAAGTAAATTTTCCCCCCAAGATATTTCCTTGAGTTCTTCTTTCATGTTATATGTACCTCATGTTATTTTTAAAAATCATGTAAGTTAAACATTATATATCAAAACAAAACAATATAGTAGAAATCTAATTATTACTCCCATGTCTAAGAATCATTGCTTTTAGGCAGTGAACTTCAGCTTTTCAGTGTAGCACTTGAGGTTCTTCAGAATGTCTTTCCAGACTCATCTCTCTGCTTCCTTCCATGTATTTTGTACTTTTCCTTCCAAGTTCCTAGGAAACACCTAGACGCCATGTGCCTGATCTTTGTGCTCACATTCTAATCACCAAGTAGAATGATTTTCTCCATTTTCTTTTCCTCATGACCTCCTCTGTTTATTTAACCTCTTCTGTAAAGCTTTCCTATGTTCACTTATAACTTTCATATGTCAACTCTTACATATCATGTTGTATCATAATTGTGTATCTGTCTTTGAAGCAAGAATTTGTATTTGCTTGCATATGGTTGGTACTTCATAACTGTTTTGTGAACTAATAAATGACTTATGATGGGTAAGAGCTGGAATTTTTTTTTTTTTTTTTTTTTTTGGTAAAATTTTTTTGTGGTACACGGGCCTCCCACTATTGTGGCCTCTCCTGTTGCAGAGCACAGGCTCCGGACGCGCAGGCTCAGCGGCCATGGCTCAGGGGCCCAGCCGCTCCGCGGCATGTGGGATCCTTCCGGACCGGGGCACGAACCCGTGTCCCCTGCATCGGCAGGCAGATTCTCAACCACTGCGCCACCAGGGAAGCCCCAAGAGTTGGAATTTTTTTAAAAATTGGTTTTTTAATTCTTTATCAGTAGAATTATTAGAAAACATTGGCTTTTTTATGGATTTTTTAAAGTAACGGTCCTGGCGTTCATATGAAGGAAGTAAAGAAAAATGAAAATGAAAACTGGACATCAAAAGAATGTGTGATTACACCAATGTTTGAGAAGGCTGATTCACTGATCGGTGGTCTGCTACACATGAATGATGACAGCAGTTTAAGTGAAGTAGATCAGGATGATGGCAGGTAAAATCTACAAATTCTTTATTTTTAGGTCAAGAAATATTAGCACTGAATACTTTTTCTGGAAATAGAACAGCATAATATAGTGTACAGGCCACGACAAGAGAATTCTCAACTATACCAGATGAACGCTGCTGAAAGGTTAAGATGAGGACGAGTGGCTTTGACCAGAAGTAGTTTCAATAAATATTCCCCATGGAAGTTGGACTGTAGTGAATAAGTATAAATGGCTCCTTAGGGAATATTTACTGGGAAAGGCAATAGAGAACTGGATGGTAACTGAAGAGGAATGTGGAGTTCAAGGGAGTTTCCTTTTTCTTTTTACGTTAAGATGGGAGTTTTTAGAGTATGTTTGTATGCTGTTGGAAATGAGCCAGTAGAGGATGCATTTATTCCGTTTAATCTTGTTTGCATGTCCAATATTAGAAAGCTTATTGATTGTATTACATTATCTTTAAAATATTATAGTAAACTAATTGTACATAATACTTCTATTCACGTATAGTTTTATGGTAAGGGCTTGTTCGTTGATTTTGAAGTGTAATATTCTTATATAATTGAATATGCAGATGAGTACTTAAAAATTATTCTATCATACATAGATTTTTAAAAATTATATAATCATAAATTTACAAACATTTAGGCCATACTGAATAGGATTTAATCATTCCTTGATAATTCTAGATGACAGTATCATCATGAGTGGCTATGGTTTTGTGAGGTACTCTAAAACAGATTATGTTAACTTCATAGTGGTTTAGATTCCAGGGAAAAGGGTAAGATTTTGTTTATATTCGATAGAAAAAAAAACTATTAACAATCTATCACAGATTATTACTTTTGGATTATAAAGTTCTAAATTACAAAAGTCATGCTTCCTATACTAAAAGTGTCATTAACACGTATTGTGCGCTAAGTATATGTTGAATGCATGAATAAACAGCTGAATGGGTGAATGAATGCCTGTTGATGAATTTCTTTACAAAAGCAAATCTTTATTGAAAATAGAATTCCAATATTGCCTAGGTTTAAAGCCTTTTTATTTTTAAAAAATATGTGTAAGATTCAGAAATTATTATTTATAGTTATAACTAGACATGGAATAATAATACATATTCATATGCTATCATATTACTTAAAAACACTTAAAAATAAATATTACCTTCTCATCATATTGTGAAACACAAGTGTTGAAGCCAGATTTCCTGGGTTTGAATTCTGGGTCTGCTGCTGATCTGCTGTAGGGGCTTGGGCAAGTTACTTAGCCTTTCTGTGCTCCATTTCTTCCTGTGTAAAGGACCTAATGTATTTACCTCTCTCCCAGAATTGTTGTGAGGATTAAAATGCCTTTAAGACATGTAAGGTGCTTATAATAATGCATAGCAGTTACATAGTAAGTCCTCAAAAAGCTAATATCATGATTATTAAAAAAGAGTTTCTTTCACATAAGGACTTAATACTTTCCAAATAGGTTTTAGTTCCATAAAGTTAGTTTTTATTGAAAATGACAATAACAAAAAACCCTGGTATATTTCTTCCTATCAAATAATTCAAGTAACATTATGTTTTTCCTTTTCCTTTGATTGTCAGCTTGATCTAATTTAATGTTTTGTTAATATTATTATGGTATATTTTCTTTGTCTTTTAATGTTACTCTTTCTATTTATTGTTTAATCTCTTTTATAGAAAATTAATTACCGATACAAAGATTTTATGTAAAAAACAATAGGTTTAGGTATTCTTTGTATTTTAAGTATTTAATGTTTGCCTGAAAAGAATTGTTTGTTTTTTTAGGGCTACAAAGGAAACATCTAACGAAAAGAACAAGGTAGAGTAAAAAATTAATTATAAAAAATACTATCCTGTAGTAAAAAATTACTTTGTAAAAGGTATAGTGGAAAAATAAAAAATCTTCCTTTGTTGTAGAGACATTTACTTTGAAAAAATAATTTAGAAACACTGTTGATTAAATTATCCCTTTGATAAAAATCTGTTCTTTTAAAAAGTATCTGTGTTTTTGCTTTAATAAAGAGATATTTATCATCTCTGTACACTTAGTATATTTTATAAATATTTTGGGGACATTGTGAAATAGTACTTTTTATTTGTAGGTCAAAGAGCAAATTGATTCTATGGATGACCTTGATGACTTAACTCAGTCATCTGAAACAGCTTTTGAGGATTGCCAGATGCTTTACTCTAATTATAAGAATTCCATGTTGCTAATTGAGCAACTTGGCATGGAGTGTAAAGGTAGGACCATGGTATAAATATAAAGCCTTTTTGTGTATACTGTTGTAATATTTGGTAGAATTCACTAGTGTAGCCACTTGGGCCTGGAATTTTCTTTGTGGGAAGGTCTTTAACTAGGACTTTAGTTTCTTTTTTAGATATAGGGCTATTTAGTTTATTTGTTCTTTCTTGATTGAGCTTTGGTAATTTCCCTCTCTCAAGGAATTTACCCACTTCATCTGAGTTGCCAAATTTATTTACATAATGTTCATAATATTACTGTCAGTCTTTTAATATCTATAGAATCTGTAGTAATTTCTCATTACTCATTTCTGTGAAATTGGTAATTTGTGCCTTCTCTCTCTCTTTTTTTTTCATTATCAGCCTGGCTAGAGGTTTATCACTTTTATTCATCTTCTGAATATATTTGGTTTCACTGATTTTTTAAATATTTATTTATTTATTTATTTATTTTTGGCTCTGTTGGTTCTTCGTTGCTGTGTACAGGCTTTCTCTAGTTGTGGTGAGCGGGGGCTACTCTTCGTTCAGTGTGCAGGCTTCTCATTGCTGTGGCTTCTCTTGTTGTGGAGCATGGGTTCTAGGTGCGTGGGCTTCAGTAGTTGTGGCGCGCGGGCTCAGTAGTTGTGGCTTGCGGGCGCTAGAATGCAGGCTCAGTAGTTTTGGCACACAGGCTTAGTTGCTCTGAGGCATGTGGGATCTTCCCAGACCAGGGATCAAACCCATGTCCCTTGCATTGGCAGGTGGATTCTTAACCATTGTGCCACCAGGGAAGTCCCTCATTGATTTTTCCATGTCTTTTTTGTTTTGTTTTGTTTTTTCTCATTGATTTTTTCTTTGATGTTTTTTATTTCCTTTCTTCTGCTTGCTTTGGGTTTACTTTGCTCTTTTTTAAAAAATATTTATTTATTTTATTTTATTTTTGGCTGCGTTGGGTCTTAGTTGCGGCACGTGGGATCTTTCGTTGCAGCGTGTGGGCTTCTCTCTCTAGTTGTGGCGTGTGGGCTCAGTATTTGTGACACTCCAGATGGGGTGTGGGCTCCAGCGTGTGTGGGCTCTGTAGTTGCGGCATGCTGCCTCTCTAGTTGTGGCTTGCGTGTTCAATAGTTGCAGCGGGCGGGCTTAGTTGCCCCATGGCATGTGGGGTTTTAGTTCCCCGACCAGGAATCGAACCCACGTCCCCTGGATTGGAAGGCAGATCCTTAACCACTGAACCATCAGGGAAGTCCCCTAATTTGCTCTTTTTCTGGATTTTTATGTTGGAAACCAAGGTCATTGATTTGAGACCTTCTTTTCTAATATAGACATTCAGTGCTATAAATTGTCATGCAAGTAAGCAGTATTCCACAAATTGTAATATATTATGTATTCATTTTTATTCAGTTCAAAATACTTTGTAATTCCTCTTTTCATTACCTCTTTAATCCAAGGGTTATTTAGATGTGTGTTATTTAGTTTTCAAATATTGGAGTATTTTCCAGAAATATTTTTGTTCTTGATCTCCAGTTTGATTGCTTTGTGGTCAGAGAACATACTTTGTATGACTTAAATCCTTTTGACTTACTCCTTTATTTTATAACCCAGAATATAGTCTTTTTTTGGTAAGTGTTCCATGGCTACTTGAAAAGAATGGTGGTGTTCAAGTCTACAGTATCCTTGCTGATTTTCTGCCTGCTCTTTCTATCACTTATTCATTGAGGGGTGTTGAAATCTCAGACTGTAATTGTGGATTTGTCTATTTTTCTTTGCAGTTCTCTCAAGTTTTGCTTCATATATTTTGAAGTTATTAGGCACATACACGTTTAGGGTTGTTATGCTTCTTATTAATTGACACTCTTATCATTATGAATGACCTTGTTTATTGCTGATAATGTTTTTTGCTCTGAAGTCTACTTTGTTTGGTATTAATATAGCCAGTCTAGCTTAGCTTTGTTTTGTCACATGTTAGTGTGGTATATCTTTTTTGTTTGTTTGTTGTGTGGTATATCTTATTTCTAACCTTATTACAAATTTATGTCTGTGTGTTTAAAGTGCATTTCTTGTAGGTGGCATACAGTTGGGTCTTGCTTTTTGATCCAGTTTGACAATCTGCTTTTTCTTAAAAATTAATTAATTTATTTATTTTTGGCTGCGTTGGGTCTTCATTGCTGCACATGGGCTTTCTCTAGTTACGGCGAGTGGGGGCTACTCTTCATTGTGGTGCGCAGGCTTATCACTGCGGTGGCTTCTCTTGCTGTGGAGCACAGGCTGTAGGCCCATGGGCTTCAGTAATTGTGGCATGTGGGCTCAGTAGTTGTGGCGCATGGGTTTAGTTACTCCATGACATGTGGGAGGACCAGGGCTCGAACCTGTGCCCCCTGTGTTGGCAGGTGGATTCTTGACCACTGCGCCACCAGTGATGTCCCTGACAATCTGCTTTTTAATTGAGGTTTTCAGACCATTTTCACTTAATGTGATTATTGATGCAGTAGGTTTGAATCTGTCATTATGCTGTTTGATTTCTGTTTATCCCATCTGTTCTTTGTTCCCCTCTTCTTTTTCTGCCATCTTTTAGACTAATCGAGTAATTTTTATGATGTAGTTTTATTTCTTTTTTGTTTTTTTGGTTTATTAACTGTAACTCTTTTGTTTCACTATTTTAGTGGTTGCTTTAGGGTTTACAGTATTTTACTTAGGGTTATCACAGTCCACCTTCAAGTAATATTGTACCACGTCATATATAGGATAAGAATATTACAAAATAGTTTACTTCCACTTCTTCTCTCCTTGCCAGATCCTCCTGGATCTGTGAGATTGTAGTTTTCATTAAGTCTAGAAAGTTGTTGGCCATTCTTTTCTTCAAATATTTTTTTTCTGTCTCTTTCCTCCACCTCTTTGGGGCATTGTGTATTTAACCACTTGAACTCCTGGTCAGGGAATTAAGATCCCGCATGCTGTGCGGCATGGCCAAAAAAAAAAAAATGTATTTGTTCAATGTATGGATGAGTTAAGGTGAAAATGCACAGTGCTTTATACACAAAAATTGCTCATATTTTATTTCTATCTTTGTTTTCTTCCTAATGCAGATTCTGTTAGCTTATTGAAAATTCAGAATGCAGTTCTTTCATATGAAAGATTAATAGAACTTAAAAAAAATCACTGTGAACTACTTACAGGAAAAAATAAAAAACTGGAAAGTAAGGTTAGTGGGCTACAAAAGGAGCTATCAGAAACAAAAGAAATAAAATCACAGTTAGAGCATCAAAAAGTGGAGTGGGAACAAGAGCTCTGCAGCTTGAGGTATTGAACATCTTGGTTTTAAAGAAATACTTGAACTGTTTTTATTTACTGTAATACTACAGATGTGTATTTACTTTAATACTATGGGAAGTTTTATAATTGCTAACTTACCTGCTGGGATTTTACAGGGGAGAAAACTTCATTAGTATTGTGGAGTGTGAAATTCTTGGAAAGAATATAGCAAGTTCTTAACAGTGGATACTTCTACTAATAATTTAATGTATATATTTCCAAATCATCATTTTCATGGCTATACAGAAGTCCTCCATATGAAGCCTCATTTTTTTTGTAATCTCTCTTTTTTTAAACATTTTATTTATTTTTTTTATATAGCAGGTTCTTATTAGTTATCCATTTTATACATATTAGTGTATACATGTCAATCCCAAGCTCCCAGTTCATCCCACCCCACTGCTTTCCCCCCTTGGTGTCCATACGTTTGTTCTCTACATCTGTGTCTCTATTTCTGCCTTGCAAACCAGTTCACCTGTACCATTTTTCTAGATTCCACATATATGTGTTAATCTACGATATTTGTTTTTCTCTTTCTGACTTACCTCACTCTGTATGACAGTCTCTAGATCCATCCACGTCACAACAAATGACCCAATTTCGTTCCTTTTTATGGCTGAGTAATATTCCATTGTATATATGTGCCACATCTTCTTTATCCATTCATCTGTTGATGGGCATTTACGTTGCTTCCATGACCTGGCTATTGTAAATAGTGCTGCAATGAACATTGGGGTGCTTGTGTCTTTTTGAATTATAGTCATTATTTTTTTAACAAATTGAATTTCAGTTGTTTTTCATTTTTCTGTATTATATTTAATGCTACTAGGAACGTCTCTTCTATAAATTCATTTCTACATTTATGATTATTTATTTTGAATAAATTCTTTAATATTGTGTTATTTGGTTAAAGTATGAGAACTTTTAAAAAAGGTCTTTGATCCATGTTTCTAAATTGTTCTCCAGAAAGTTTATATTACTTTACACTCCCACCCACAGAAGTATGAAACGGCCATTTTTCTCAAAACAAAATTTATGCAGTTTTATTCTTAACATATGCATGGATGAAATAAAAGGTAAAAATGGAAGGTGATTACTGATTAGTTTATTCAATATCTCTTTCATACAGAGATAAAATTAGTTCAAAGGTTGTGCTGAAAGCACAAAATACTCTCTATTGTTTAATTAATTAATATGGATCCTGCCTTACGGGATTTAAAATGATTTATTAAATAGATAATAATCAACAAGTTGAAAATGTTGCAAAAGAAGAAACATAAAAAGTGTGGGGCAACAGATATTAGATTCCCTAGCCTAGTCTTGGATTACAGTGTCTGAAGATATATGTTCTGTAAAAGACATCTGCAGATTTTATCTGGCACTGTAAGTCATTTAGGGGTACCTGCAGTATTTTATGAAGTTGAAATTTTATTTCTAGTCAACTTATAAACTTGTTTCTAAACAACAGCTTCTCTTTTTAATTAGTAACTAAATTTTCTGTCCTAAAGGAGGAGTAATTATGACAGTGTGGAAAACAGGGTAATTTTCGACCTCACTTCACTGAATAATTTCAATATTTCTTTCCTACACTATTCACCAGAGTTACTCTGGACTAAAACTTACTTAAGTGGCAGAATGTTTTTTCATTGCTACCTTTCAAGTATATATATCTTTATGAAGAGATTGAAGTGAGGAATTAAAAATATGAGACCTAGAAAGGAAAACAAAACTGGAGAACAGAAATTTCATTAGGATAGTAAATCAGCGGGCGAAGAGCCAGATCATAAAATGAACTTTTTATTTTCTAACAAAACACATTTTAAGGTAAACATATTTAACTGCAGATTCACCCTAAAACAAGAAGAAGAGAAGAGAAGAAATGCTGACATGTTATATGAAAAAATTAGGGAGCAGTTAAGAAGAAAAGAAGAGCAATACAGTAAAGAAGTTGAAATGAAACAACAACTTGAACTCAATCTCAGAGCACTAGACACGGAACTGAGGACTGTGAGAAATAATCTGAATCAGGTAAGTTAATCTTTGGTGAAAATTTCAAATTTCCAACAGTATTTCATCAGTATTATTTGTAATATCTCTTTGATTTAATATATATTATTTAGGTTTAAAACAAATAAAAAGTGTTATCTCATCCTAAATATGAACTATGACATTTTTAGCTTAAATTATTAATTTCTTGCCATTCTTAGCTTCTAATACATGCTCTGTGTATGTTTTCTGAATGGAGGAATGGAAGGTAAATTGAGCTTAATGATTAACATAATGATTGGCATTTTTGGTCCATTTGAAAGTAATATTCTTAATTCCAATCCATGTGTTAATTTTGGCTTTTTTATGTTAAAATACAGGCTAAACTGCCTTGAGACTGTGATGGAACTAGTTAAATGCTTTGTAAAAAGATTTTCTTTCACAATACTATATCTCCCTGTATTTTTGCTCTGTGATAAGTTTAGCAATCATTTAAATTAAAATCGTAAGTTATTCATGTGGGATAAAGATCCTTGTGTTTATTTAAAAAGGCTACTTCCTTGTAACAGTTTTTTGTTTTTTTTTAAATTCTGCTCTTAAGCTTTTGACTTTTTTTTTTTAATGGTATGAGACCAAAAACCTCATGAAATGTGTCTCCAGGTTGTAGAAGAACGAAATGACACTCAGAGGCAGCTTTCTCGAGAGCGGAATGCCAGAATTTTACAAGATGGAATCCTGACCAATCACCTTGCCAAACAAAAGGAGATAGAAATGACTAATAAGGAAATGAATTCTGAGGTATTTTCTTTAATCATTTTCAAATATTTGTGTGTATGTATCTGTATATGTATATATATATATATATATATTTTTTTTTTTTTTTACAGGCGGACTCTCAACCACTGCGCCACCAGGGAAGCCCTATGTATATATTTTAAAAACCAATACTATACATCACAGACAGTATAGAGGATATTTTAAAACCTATTTAAGTATATTTGGGGGAGGGGTGACGTTTCTTGTCCATTGGATATTTAATATTTTTAATTCAAACATAATTGAATTATCTTTAATTAAATTTAATTCAAGTAGTATTTTTAATTCAAATCCATTTGTCTGCAACAGTCAAGCAGTGACATACAATAGCCTCATCCAAGGAGAGGCTTTTAATATTTTCCATAGGAACTGATGAACTTTTCATAATCTCAAAACTATTGCTACCATCTAGAAAAGTCTGCACCCTGATGGTGGTTTAGGCAGGGAAGATCATGTGTGCTCCACCATCGACCACACTACCCAACCAAATCCCAGCACTGAATACGATCTTGCCCTCTGCTTTGGAGTGAACATGTCAATCACTATGCACCTCATCATTTTCAGTGTCTAAATCAGAGTCTGTTCTTGGTTTCACTGTCATTTCTTTGACCAGTACCCCATCAATGACATTTTTACATCATTTACAATTTTTCAGTATCGTAAAAGCTGCAACATTAGTTGTAAAAACTTTTTTTTTTTTTTTGCGGTACGCGGGCCTCTCACTGTTGTGGCCTCTCCCGTTGTGGAGCACAGGCTCCAGACGCGCAGGCTTAGCGGCCATGGCTCACGGGCCCAGCCGCTCCGTGGCATGTGGGATCTTCCCGGACCAGGGCACAAACCCGTGTCCCCTGCATCGGCAGGTGGACTCTCAACCACTGCGCCACCAGGGAAGCCCGTAAAAACATTTTTGAGCACTTAAAAAAATTATTTCCTCAGAATAAACTTATAAAATACCAAAAAAAAAAGAAAACCCCAAAACAAACAAACAAAACAACATTATGGTTTTTGGCAGTGATTTCACTTCCTTGATAGATTAATAGAGAGGTTAGTTTATCCCTTCCACTGATGGTAAGGAGGAAAGGTATAGCCAGTTCAGAGACCGTCTTTTGGATGTCATTCTTCTACTTGTGAGAAAATTAACACTTTGCTCCATGTAGTGTCCTATTTCAGTACAAGGAACTTTTGAAAATAGTGATAGATATGCCATAATATTTATTTAGTGATAATTTATTGATAAGTATTTTATTTTTAGTGAAACAGTTCATTGTATTTCCCCCTACCTTACTATTTTAAGCATTATGAAGAGAGAATAAAAGTGATTGCAGCAGTGAATAATCTCATGATTTTCTAAGATCTCTATAAATTTTACCTTATTTACCACTAGTGTATGCACCATTAGTGAAATATAAGGCTCATTTCATATTTATATGTTTGTACTAGAGAACTAGCTGTGGTCTGGTGTAAGGGGACTCATAGTAAAGTCAGAAGACCTGGAGAAAAGCGTGCAGCTTGCTTGTATTTTTGACTTCCTCATTTCCAGGACTGTCATAGCTAAATGAGTTAATTGACATTTGTAGAAGTGCTTATTTAGTACAGTTATCAGTAGATGTAATTCTTGTAACTGACTATAAAAATATTAGAAACATAGAATATTTATGGAATATTCTCAGGACTTTACAAATATTAGAAATGTAGAATATTTATGGAGTATTCTCAGGAAAAAAATTTTTTAGGAAATTTAATCTGTCGAAATATATACAGAGCTAAGGCTTTTACTATGGGGTAGCTGTATAGGTTAGATAGCAGATGTAATTTTTTTTAAGCTAGCGGGTGGTATTTTATTTTATTTTTTATTGAAGTATAGTTGATTTACAATATTGTGTTAGTTTCAGGTATACAGCACAGTGATTCAGTTTTATATATATATATATATATATATACCTTTATAGATTCTTTTTCCAAATATTGAGTGTAGTTCCCTGTGCTACACAGTAGGTCATTGTTGGTTATCTGTTTTTTATATAGTAGTGTGTATATATTAATCCCAACCTCCTAATGAATCCCTCCCCCTCTTTCCCCTTTAGTAACTGTAAGTTTGTGTTCTATGTCTGTGAGTCTCTTTCTGTTTTGTAAATAAGTTCATTTGTATCATTTTTTTTAGATTACTCATATAACGATATCATATATTTCTCTTTCTCTGTCTGGCTTACTTCACTTAGTATGATAGTCTCTAGGTCCATCCATGTTGCTGCAAATGGCATTATTTCATTCTTTTTTATGGCTGAGTAGTATTCCATTGTATAAATATATCACATCAGATGCAGTTTTTAAGTGTACTCAGATTTATTAATCTTTTATTTTAAGCCTTCTGGGTTTGTTATAATTTAGAGAAAGGCCTTTCCAATTCTGAGCCTCTTAAGAATTCTCTTGTGGTTTCTTTTTTGCTTTCGTGGATTCATTGTCTTTAATTAAATTTTTGAACTTTTGAAGATTTCTGCTTGTAAGAAGTCTGAGGTTTGTATCCAACCTTATTTTTTCCAGTTGGATATCCACTTATTGCAGCCTTTTCATTGTATAAACATATAGGTTAGTCTTTCAGAGGAAATCATGAAACGTCAATTTGTTGAGTACTAGCTAAAAATCTCCTTTGTTTCACTTAGGTGTCCGATAGTCCTGAAAAAGAAAAAGATCTGTTACATAAAAACCACATGTTGCAGGATGAAGTTGCCATGCTAAGACTGGAAATAGACACAATAAAATGTCAGAACCAGGAAAAGGAAAAGAAATATTTTGAGGACATTGAAATTGTAAAAGAAAAGAATGATGATCTTCAAAAGACAATAAAACTGAATGAGGAAACATTAACAAAGACAACATTCCAATATACTGGACAACTTAATGTTCTGACAGCTGAGAATACAATGCTAAACTCTAAGCTGGAGAATGAAAAACAAAGCAAAGAAAGACTGGAAACAGAAGTGGAATCCTACCGTTCTAGACTGGCTACCGCCATACATGATCACCATCAAAGTCAGACATCAAAAAGAGACCTGGAACTTGCCTTCCAGAGAGCAAGAGATGAGTGGTTACGCTTGCAGGACAAAATGAATTTTGATGTGTCTAACCTGAAGGATAACAATGAGATGCTTTCCCAGCAACTTTCTAAAGCTGAAAGTAAGTTCAATAGCCTAGAAACCAAGCTCCATCACACGAGGGATGCTCTCAGAGAAAAGACTTTGATGTTAGAACGTGTACAGAGAGACCTAAGCCAAGCACAGTGTCAAAAGAAGGAAATTGAACACATGTATCAAAGTGAACAAGGCAAAGTGAATAAATACATTGGAAAGCAGGAATCCTTAGAAGAGAGATTATCTCAACTCCAGAGTGAAAACATGTTGCTCAGACAGCAACTGGATGATGCGCAAAACAAAGCCGACAGTAAAGAGAAGACAGTAATTAACATCCAAGACCAGTTTCAGGATATTGTGAAAAAACTTCACGCTGAAAGTGAAAAACAAGGTCTGATGCTGGAGGAAAGAAACAAGGAGTTAATCAATGAATGTAATCATTTAAAAGAGAGAATGTATCAGTATGAAAATGAGAAAACAGAAAGAGAAGTAAGTATCCAAGAAGAGAAATAATTCTCAGACTTCCTGAAAGAAAATTCAAAGTGATTTTGATTATGGCTAAATGTTGAATCTAGTTGAATCTAAAATATATATAGACTATAAATCTATAGACTGTAAATCAGCCTAAAAGCATACCTTGTATCCAGCAAATAAAGAATTAGACCTGAGAGGTGCTTTACTTTGAGTAGAGACATTGTGTCACCTATGAAATTTTAAGAGATTAAGTTATAACTTGTTAATGGGTATAGACAGGTATTAGTAATTTACTCTTCTACTGCTAAATAATAATTTTAATCTTTATGTCACATTTTAGTATCATGATGAAGCAGATAAATGAAACGCTCAGATCTAAACTGAATTATTTTGAAATTAAGATTCAGTTGTGTGTATTACCTTGACAGTCAATTCCAGATTTCCCAGATGAACTGATGTGTTGATGCCATATCTCATAGTACTTTTCCTTCAGTAGCTTGTCATAACTTTTTAGTTGATATAATTTTATTTTTATTCATGTCAATTTGAATTAATTTGGGAAATAGTTCAGCCTCAAACCATGTATTCTTATGACCTCTCAACTCTTTAAAGGCATCTACTTTTCATTAAATCATAATTTGGGATTAAAGTAGTGAGCTTTAGCAAAACTATACTTGATTTAATCTTCCCACTTCTATTTATAATTTACTTGGAACATTTTTACAAATAATTTGCTCATAATTCTCATTTCAAGGCTCAGTTACTATCATTTGGATATAAATTTGTCCAATACAAAGAATTGTAGCTCTCTGTGACTTATTAATTTGACATTGGACTCCCATTTTCAGACTAGCGAGGGGTGGCAGATTCATGAGTAGCAGGAATAGAGTGGGGGACAGCATCATAGGGGCTGCCATTGGGAGGCAGAGGGAGGCCCTGAAGGTCTCATTGTAATTCTAGGAATTAAAATGGGAATGACCTCATTTTAATTCTGAGATAGGAACCTATTGAGCACTGGATTGAATATGTGAGGATCTCTGAAGTTAATCGAAGCCTCCAGTAGAGAAGAGGGAAGATGTTCCCACCACTCGTCCCACCTACACACCCATTTCTTTCTGAGACTTGAGGAGGTCCTCAAGCTCTGCAAATTGATCGGGAAGGGCGGGGAGTGGATAGCGGGACTGAATCCATTGTCTAAGTAACATAATAGCGATAAGGCCAGAGGGTAACACCTTCTGTGTCTTAAACCAAATTCAGTGAGCAGGAAGGTGCACATACGAGAAGAAGGAGACAAATTGATGTCTCTGGTGATAGTTTTCAAAGTATGTATGTTGGAGTTATCTATTATTAACATAACTTAATAATAAGGTAATTTATAAAATCAGTGACAGAGTATCTTATTAGGCACTTGTGAGACAACTTCAACAAGAACTGGCTGATACCCTAAAAAAGCAATCTATGTCAGAGGCTTCACTGGAGGTCACGTCACGTTATCGTACTAATTTAGAAGATGAGGCACAGGATTTAAAGAAAAAATTACGTCAAGTCACCAGTCAGGTATGTATGATATTTAACATGTCAATACTTAATGTATAGGATAAAGTGTTTTAGGACACTAATTTTCTTGGACGGCTTTCTTTTGTATTTTCGTTACAAGTAAATTTATTACAATTTTGTTATCTTTATAATGCACTTGTTTCTTAAACTCTGACTTTCATTCTGCTGTTTGCATTATATATTTTTTCTTACAATGTTTATTTACCCTTAGGAAAGTTGAGAATTGTGCATGATTCCTCACAGAAGTTGAGAGACTTTTTTTTCTATTAAACAGTATTTTTTAGTGATATCTCTACTACCATGATGAAGCAAGCCAGATAAAATCAGAGGATAATGTTTAATGGAATGTTCCATAAAATTGTCATTTTTCATCTTCACTTTCGTGAATGGTTATAGTATCTGTGGATATTTATTTCATGGATTTCAGAATAACTTGTGCAGAAAGGTCATTAGACAAACCAGTTGAAGTTAGGCATTGCCTTCATTTTCTTTTCATTTTAGATATATTGTAAAAGCGTAGAGATACTCAGATCGTGTATAGTATGTACACCCAAAATAGAAAATTAAGAAAATTATATAGATCCTGCCATTGTATTTTTAAGAAAACTATTGAGATAATTCACATATCGTATAATTCACCCATTTAAAATGTGTAGTTGAATCTCTCCTTGTATATTCAGAGAGTCATGCACTTGGCACCACAGTCAATTATAGAGCATCTCCATCACCCCCAAAGGAAAACCCTGCATCCCTTAGCCATCACCCATGGCCCCCATCTCCCTCAGCCCCAGCAACCACCAGTCTAATCTCTGTCTCTGTAGATGTGCCTATTCTGGGTATTTCATATAAATGGAATCACACAGTATGTGGTCCTTTGTGATTAGCTTTTCTCATTTGACGTAACATTTTCGAGGTTCATCCACGTTATAGCGCATATCAGTACTTCCATTTCTGTTTATTGTCGAACAGCACGTTATGTGGCTAAGCCATTCATCCATTCATCAGTTGATGGGCCTTTGGGTTATTTCCACCTTTGGGCTGTTAATAATGCTGCTGTGAACATTTATTTACAAGTTACTGTGTGGACATAATTTTTATCTCCCTGCTGTTGGATTTTATCCTCTGAGTTAATTGGCTGATTTCACCTTTTCTTGGCCTTTACTCATGCTGTCCTTTCTGTCTTTACAGTTTCTTTTCCTCCTGCCTAATCCTCCATTTATTCAGACCTGGCCCCCAGTCTTCTCCATGAAGCTCTCTCTGACTGTCCTAGCTCTCATTGACCCTGACATCTAGTCTGTGAAGAACAGTTTTGCCCTCAGTTTTACACTTTTAATATTTTTCATGAGAGAGAATCTTGTCTAAGTATAAATTTGTCTAACAGGTAATATTTATTGATATGCACGGCACCTGTCTTGCATAAATTGAAAATATTTTAGCTTAACAGTTGCTAGGATACAATTAAGTACTTTATACCATACCAATAATTTTTTCTTGGAGCTATTGATATAATAAATCTTTTATTAAAATGTATTTTAAGCAATTAAATATAAAATGAAAAGCTCTTAATCTAATAGAGGAGAATTGTTCAATTAAATGCTCTTTTTTTTTTCCCTCACTCTGGAAAAAAAAATCTAAATTTGCCTTCCTTCATTATGCAGCCAGAACTGAGGATTTTCACATTTATAGCATTTCACCAGCTGTAAAGCTCTGTGGATAGCTTCTCCGATATCCATACCACATAACCTTAATTTTCTCATCCGAGTACTTTCTAGACATAAACAGTCGCTGGGAGTGAACTGATTCAGAACTTTGATTTAGCAATAGGGTGATATTTCCATGCCAGTGACTTAACCCTTCCTCTGATGGTCATGTAAGTTATGTACCACTCAATCCAGGAGGTGCTATTCGCATATTAAATTCATGATCACTGCCCACTGAGTAGTACAGAGAGGAAGTAAGTTATAAATTATTATAAGTGGAAAAAAGTACTGGTTGATTAGTGGAATCAGTGAAAGTTTTTGAAGTACTGGGCACATACATTCTGGTCCTCACACTCCCCGTTTACTGCCAATTTCAATGGTATGGAGAATGCTTTCAGTGGGACTTGTACAGGAGACCACTTCTGTTGGCGCGCCATCTGCCTAAAATATCAAATTGTTTAGAACATAAAATACAGCAATAGTAATAATTCTAATTGTAAACACTTAGCATTTACTATGTGCCACGTACTTTTCTAAATACGTTATGTTTACCCCCCTCCCCCGATTTAATCTTCCCGACATCCCAGTGAGGTCAGTGCTATTATTTTCTTCATTTTACGGCTGGAGAAACTGAGACACAGAAAATTTAAGTAATTTGCTCAAGGACATCCAACAAATAACTGGTGGAATTGGGACTCAGACCCACGCGTTCTGGCTCCTGTGTAGATACCGCCTCTCACACTAGTCGCTGAAGCATCTGGCTGTCACCAACAGCAGTGTGTAGTGTGAATGTTCATAATCACTGGAAGAGCTGTGGTCATTCACTTATGTGGATATTTAAAATTATAATTGGTATAGAGCGTGGAATAAAAAATATAAATGTCTTTCCCCATTTGGCCAATTTATAAGTTCGTGTATTTATTTGATAAAATATAATTTAAAGCATGAGTGATGTTGTGGTTTAGTACTAGAGGTCAGTAACTTGTAAAGGGCCAGATAGTAAATATTTTAGGCTTTGTGGTTCACAAGGTGTCTGTTGTAGCAACTCAACTCTGCTGTTGCAGCAGGAAAGTAGTCATAAACAATATGCAGATGAAAGACATGAAAACAGATGATGGCGGATTTGCTAGGTTATCAGTAATTTAAAAAAATTTTTTCTCCTTTTAGTTGCAAGAAGCACAGGATCGACGTACAGAGGCCATGAGATGTGCTGAGAAGACGCAGGATCACATCCAAAAGTACAATTTGAAGCAGCACAGAAAATAACTTAAGTATAGAGCAGATAAGCAGTATAGTATGAGAATTATATCAGTAATGACAATAAAATACATCATTGTGAGGCTGGGTAAACATTTCAGCTTTGAGCTATTTTGAAATGCATAATTTTTCTCCATTATTTCGAAATTTTTTACATTATCCACAGAACACAACTAGAAAATGGCACAATTGCCAAATCATCTCCTTTTCAAAATTCTAAGAACGTATGTAATTGAACCTGCAGGTGTTTGTTCAGAAAATGTGTGGTATTTTAAAAGTCTATGTGTGAGAATAATTATTTTAAAATATGCATTTTAGGCTTGAAATTGAAAATGCCAAGTTAAAAGCTACAGTCAAAAAGCAAGCCGGCAAAATTGAACAGCTTCAGAAAAACCTGTTAAGTACGAGTTCAGTAAGTCAATCTCTTAATTTTTGTCATGCTGAAAAGGAATTTTAATTTTTATACTAGTAATATATAAGAATATTTTAGACAATATGAAAAGTCTCATTGATAAAAGAGTTTATTTTTATATTGATACTACTTGCTACTAGTAGCATAATTCCTCTTTATAGAGGAAGTTGACTGAAATAATAAAATTGATTTTTCTAGTAAGATTTTAATTAAAAAGATTGTGACAGTCCAAAAGCAATATTTTATATATACCACATTTTGTTAATTCATTCATCTGTCAATGAACACTGGGATTTTTCCACCTTCTGGCTATTGTTAATAATGCTGCTATGAACAATGGTACACAAATATCTGTTTGAGTCCAGAAATTTGAGTAATGATTTGGTCTAGAATTCTGAATTTCCCTTGTAATCTAAACCCTCCAGTGCTATTTTGAGAATGAATTACTTTTTTTTTTTTTTTTTTTTTTGGGTGAGCGCCACCAGGGAAACCTGAGAATGAATTGCTTTTAATGTTGTAGTTCGTTTTCTTTATCAAGAAGGAATACTAGGTCACTATGCAAGCATTTTTCTGAAAGGAATATATTTTTTCCTTTCTTGGATTTTATTTTACTTCATTTTTTAAAGATTTTTTTGATGTGGACCATTCTTAAAGTCTGTATTGAATCTGATACAATACTGCTTCTCTCTTATGTTTTGGTTTTTGGGCCAGGAGGCATGTGGGATCTTAGCTCCCTGACCAGGGATCGAAATCCCTGCATTGGAAGGCAAAGTCTTAACCACTGGACCTCCAGGGAAGTCCCCCTTTTTTCTTCAAAAAAAGAAAAGAGATGCCAGTGAAAAAGTAGAAATGGCTGCTCAGTCAGGGCCTTACATAGTAACAGGTGCTCCTAGCATAGCAAGTTCAGGAACAATTTTTTTCTCAGACACTTGAGTTAATCAGCCTTTCAAAGGTGTAACAGCCAGTCTCAGAAAAGACTGATGTGTAATCCAGGATTCCAATTTATCAATGTATAGTGAAAGCTGTGTAACTATTTACCAAGCAGAAAGGGATTCTCCTGCCATTTATATTCTCCTTTGTAGGGGAAGCTACCTATGATTTAAAAATCAGAAGATTCTATTGTGAACCCTAAGTTGGAGGGATGAGGTAGATGCACCTACCAACTCGTCTCTTTCCATCACAATAGTTAGATTCATGCAGTGTCATTATACAGATATACCTGTCAGGGGAACCAGAACATTCTATTGACTGGCCCTTCTTGTGTTCAAAGAAACATTGAAAATTATTTTTTCTAGACTTGATATAAATTAGTCACATTGTATTAGCATACTTTTCTTACAAGTGACAATACAATATGTTGACAAAAGGAGTCTTATGTGAATGAGAGTGCCAGATGTCCCCTTACATTGTCACACAGAAATCTATTCGGGTATCAGAAATTGAAATTTTTGTAAGAATACCCCACACTGATTAAGCATATTAAAAAAATAATGAGGGATTTTCTGTAGATGCCTATAGAAATGAGTTAGGATTATGACATAGAATTATTGGCCACTTTAAGGTCTACACAAATCAAAAATTTAATGAGACAGCTTTTTACCAACTCAGTCAGTAGCCCTGGCTTCTCTAGAAAGTTCTCATCTTAGGAATCCCCAGGCCAGAGCCAACCTGAGTTAAGATATATGGTCGGCACAGTGTTGAGATGAAGAATCTGGGCTGGGAAGAAGAGAGAGCGCTATCTGACTCAAGACTCCAAACAATATAGTTGAGTATTCACCCGAAAGGAGTGTCAGAAGATTTCCATAAGGTCAGGTCTCTATGGAATAGGAAATTATTCAAAAGAAAACAAGGGCAGGGACTTCCCTGGTGCAGTGGTTAGGAATCCGCCCGCCAATGCATTGGACATGGGTTCGATCCCTGGTCCGGGAAGATCCCACGTGCCGGGGAGCCACTAAGCCCGTGCGCCACAACTACTGAGCCTGTACTCTAGAGCCCGCGAGCCACAACTACTGAGCCCATGTGCTGCAACTACTGCAGCCCACGTGCCTAGAGCCTGTGCTCTGCAACAAGAGAAGCCACCACAGTGAGAAGCCCGCGCACCACAGTGAAGAGAAGCCCCCACTCACCGCAACTAGAAAAAGCCCGCATGCAGCAGTGAAGATCCAATGCAGCCAAAAAAAAAAAAAAAGAAAACAAGGGCAAATAATTGATAATCTGATCCTTGTGAAAAACTTTGGAATTATAAAAGAAAATAAAGACAAAGTATGCTGGTCAACATGCTAAGGGTGAGGGTACCCCCCAAGATTAGAAAATAACACTACACTCAAAGTAACACCAATAAGAATAAACATAAAGTGTCCAAGAATAGCTCTGTACAAGGATAATCCACACCGAGTAATGGCTCATGAGTGTGGCTGAGGATGTTGTCTATGAGGAGCGAGAAGCGGGAGAGAAAAGTACAGGTGATCTCAGCAAAGGGGTCAAGGCTGGAAAGGTAGGTTAGGGAATCCGGTATGAAGCCTTGAGATGTAAGGAGCCCTGAGAGAATTTAGAAGGAGGATTAGAAAGGGTCAAGGACTGAACATCAAGGGTTACTGTCATTCAGACTGAGGTGGGCTCAGAGGAGCAGAGGCAGAGTGTGGTCATGTTAGCAGTTGATGCTGAGAAGTAAAGCAGGGTAAGGACTGAAGAAACAGTTCTTGATGACCCTCAAAACTTTTAGTGGAGTTACAAGATTGAAAGTCAATTTAGTGTAAAAGAAGAGAATAAGTGATGAAAGATGAATTGTGGATGAGACCATGCGTTAAAGAATGTAAGAGTCCGGGGCTTCCCTGGTAGCGCAGTGGTTAAGAATCCGCCTGCCGGGTTTCCCTGGTGGCGCGGTGGTTGAGAGTCCGCCACCGCGAGCCACAACTACTGAGCCCATGTGCCTAGAGCTCATGCTCCGCAACAAGAGAAGTCACCACAATGAGAAGCCCGCGCAGCACAACGAAGAGTAGCCCCCGCTCACCACAACTAGAGAAAGCCCGCACGCAGCAACAAAGACCCAACGCAGCCAAAAATAAATAAATAAAATTAGTTAATTAATTTAAAAAAGAATGTAAGAGTCCAGTGGCGGGGGTGGGGATGAGAGAAAAAGCTACAAGAATCAAGAAGAAGTTACATTTTTATTTAGTGTATAGAAGACTTAAACTTTATTTAAAGAGAAGAATGGTTAATAGAAATGGAGAAATTGAAACCTATGGAAGAACGCTTACAGAGAATGAAAGGCTTTATCTCATGTTGTGTGGGAATTTTTCAAAGATTATATTAGTAAGGTGATTTAACAAAACCTGGAATATCTTAAACCATTGATGAAAATGTTTCTAGGGCATCTTTAGAAACTAAAACGTGAATATAGCCACTCTTTAAAAAAATTTCATTAGCGTGTAAAAACCTCTGTGTTTTTTATTTCTTTCTTTCTTTATTTATTATTATTTTTTTGGTTGCTCCAGGTCTTGGTTGCAGCAGGCGGGCTCCCCAGTTGCAGCAGGTGTGCTCCTTAGTTGTGGCATGCAACCTCTTAGTTGCAGCCTGCATGTGGGATCTAGTTCTCTGACCAAGGATTGAACCCAGGCCCCCTGCATTGGGAGCACGGAGTCTTATCCACCATGCCACCAGAGAAGTCCCAAAACGTCTGTTTTTAACAAATAAATTTTGGCAATTTAAATTTTAGGAAAATGATGAAATGATGAAAATGAAAAATCGATATAAGCTGTTTCAAGAAAAGTCATTAGTTTTGAAGTCTGTCCTTATTGGCATCAGGTTTATAAACTGCGTTTCACTATAAATGTATATTACTCATGAACTCATGAGAAGTAATATTTTTAAGAAAGAAGAGTAAGTCTCTAGGTTTTAAAACATAATTAAAATTTTTTTTTCAAAGTCTGAGGATGAAAAGGAGCAATTAAAGAAATGTATTGAGTTAAAACAGTCTCTGGAATATAATTTGGATCAAGAAATGAAGAAAAATAGTGAATTAGAAAAAGAGATTACTGGGTAAGATTTTAATATTTCTGATAATTTCAACTATTAACTAATTGATTTAACTATAATTTTGTTTTATTAAAACCTTAGATACAAATTCATTTTGTATGTGTATATTCATACTTAAATCATCCATCCTATTTAAAAGTTTACCTTAGAAACTCACAGCACAACCTGAAACTGTTTTGAGTGCCCCAGTATTACAGTTCCTCTTTAATGATTTCTAAAACAATAACAATAGAGTGCCTTGCATATAGTAATGTCACTCTGCTCTTCATCATCTACCTTGAATTTTTATGTCTGCAAGATATCTTTGCTCTTTTTTGGTAATCCTGCCTTCTTTTAGTTGTGTTCTTCCCCTTCAGCGTTCAAGTATTTTAATATCTAAAAACCTATTTGTGTCACTGTTTAACAACATCAAAAACTACCTTGATTTTGCTTATATTTTCTTTCTGCTCTAAAAGTTTAGTTCTAGAATATACATACAAAAACATATGTGTGACTTAAAGAATAATAACATTAGTGATCATGTTTTGACCACTCAGATTAAAGAAAAAAAAAAAATAGAGTGTTTCCCAATGTCTGTGATGCCTCCACATGGCTTCCTTTCTGGTTATTTGCTGAGCATAGTTAGTTAGCCCTCAGCATCTGCAGATTCAACCAACCTCAGATTGAAAGTATTCAGGGGGAAAAAAATTCCAGAAAGTTCCAAAAAGCAAAACTTGGATTGGCCTCAGGTGGCAACTATGTCCATAGCATTTATTTACATTGTATTTATAACTACTTACATAGCATTTACCTTGTATTAGGTATTATAAGTGATCTAGAGATGACTTAAAGTATACAGGAGTATGTGCTTAGGAGGACTTGAGCATCTGTGGATTTTGGTATTATACTTATGGTTCTTTCCTGATTCTCATTAGTATTTTTCTCTCATTTAATTTTCTCTACATTGCTTGGCATTTTGTTAACATTGTGCTGGGCAAGATTTCTAGATCTCTTAAAACAGCTTGAAGAGACTGGTACACATTCTCTCTCTGCTGATTTCCTTTTTTATGAAGCTCAGCCTGGTTTTTTTCCCCGTCAGCTCAGACTCCAAAGATTTTTTTCTTTCTTGTTTCTTTTTCTGTTTTGAGTGAGTGTCGATGTTTTTTGTGTGTTCTTTCTTTGCTTCTTGTAGAGGCTGTGGTCAGTAGGTACCAAAATGTCTTTTTGTGTCTTTTCAAAACATTCATATATGATATGCTTTTCTTCTTCAACTTGGATACTGATCTCTGGTTTATAACTAGTATTTAATAATAAGTTAATATTTCATATTAACATACTAAAAATGGATACTAATAACAGCTTACTTATAAGAACTGTATAATATATGTATACACACACTATATTAACTCTTTACTTAGCGTGTGTCATAAAATTTTTCTTCATATTATTTACCTAAGATTATAATTTAGTCATTATGCTTTCAAACAATATTGGATTAGAACATATGAGAAAGAATTATAATTTATAGCATTTATTTTATATGATAGAACATATATCTGTTTAAATAATTATTAATTATCTACTCTTAAAGAACTTGACTTATTCATTCTATGCATTTCTACAGACTTAAGAAACTCTTAAAAATGCCAAGAAGGAAGTTAAATGAATATGAAAATGGAGAGCTTAGTTTCCATGGAGATTTAAAAATCAATCAAATTGAAATGGATATTCAGATTAATATGCTAAAATATAAGGTAATTTTTAATCAGTTTTGGGACCCAAAAGTCACTTAATTTGGGGAAATATAAATCACTCCATGCTTTGACCAGTGAAACGCAGATTTGTCTCTTAATGTTTTAGATTTGATACCAGTAAAAAAGACAGCTTTTTCCTATATCATTTTTCCATAAAAAGGGCACACTGTTGACTGTCTGTGTCTTGAACCATGGCTAGTGATCTGAAGCTGAGCAGCACACCATTACCCCAAAGCATCCATTTTTTTTGGTGGCAGCTTTATTGAAATACAATGAACATACCATGCAGTTCACTCATTTAAACTGTACACTTCAGTGACTTCTAGTATATTCAAAAAGTTATACAGTTATCACCACAATCAATTTTAGACCATTTTCATCACCCTATAAAGAAACCCTATACGTTTCAGCCATCACCCTGAGCCAGTTTTCTCTTCCTCGTATTCCCAGCCCCAGTGCCACGACTGTACTCCCTGTTTCTATAGATTTGCCTATTTTGGGTATTTCATGTCAGTGGAATCACAGAATATGGGGTCGTTTGTGACTGCCTTCTTTGATTCAGCATAATATTTTTAAGGTATGTCTGTTTTGTAGCGTGGATCAATACTTCATTTCTTTTTATTGCTGAATAATATTCATTTGTATGGACATACCACATTTTATTTATCCATTCATCAGTTGATGGACCTTTGGGTTGTTTCCATCTTTTTGGCTGTTGTTAATAATGCTTCTATGAACATTCATGTCCAAGTTTCGGTGTGAACATATTTTTTTCATTTCTTTTTGGAATATACTTATGAATGGAATTGCTGTATCATATGGTAACTCTGTTTAACCTTTTGAGGAACTGCTGTACTGTTTTCCAGAGTGGCTGCTCCATTTTACATCTTTATCCAAAGTGTGTAAGCATTCCAATTTCTCTACATGCCCGTCAACACTTGTCATTACCTGTCTTTCTGATTATAGCCATCCTAGTAGGTGTGAAGTGGCATCTCATTGTGGTTTTTTTTTTTTTTTGCTGTATGCGGGCCGCTCACTGCTGTGGCCTCTCTCGTTGTGGAGCACAGGCTCCGGACGCACAGGCTCAGCGGCCATGGCTCACGGGCCCAGCCGCTCCGCAGCACGTGGGATCTTCCCGGACAGGGGCACGAACCGGTGTCCCCTGCATCGGCAGGTGGACTCTCAACCACTGCGCCACCAGGGAAGCCCCTCATTGTGGTTTTGATTTGCGTTTTGCTGATGACTAATAATGTTGAGGCACTTTTCATGTGCTTATTGTCTATTTGTGTATCTTCTTTGAAGAACTGTCTATTCAACTTTTTGCCCATTTTTAAGTTGGATTGTCTTTTTATTATTGAATTGTAAGAGTTCTTTTTGTATCCTAGATACAAATCTTCGATCGGATATAGGATTTTCAAGTATTTTCTCTCATTCAGGAGCTTGCCCTTTCCCCTTCTTGATGGTGTCCTTCAAACCACGGAAGTCTTTAATATTGATGAAGTTCAGTTGGTCGAGTTTTGTCTTTTGGTGTCATATCTAAGAATTGCCAAATCCAGTCATGAAGATAAACACCTGTGTTTTCTTCTAAGAATTCTGTAGTTTTAGCTCTTGCATATTGAGTTAATTTCTACATATGGTATGAGGTAGAGGTCTAATTTTATTCTTTTGTATGTGGATATTCTGTTGTCCCAGTACCATTTGTTAAAAAGACTCTTCTTGTCTCATTCAATTATTTGGCACTCTTACAATCAGTTGGCCATAAATGTGGGGCTTTCCTTTTAGATCCTCAATGGTAATGCATTGATCTATATGTCTGTCCTATGCCAGTACCAAGTCAGATTTTATGAGAATTCTTTCTTAGTCATCTTGCATATTACCAGTTGTTTTATGTAATAATAAAAAGTCAGTGTAGTGGAATGTCTTTAACTCTACTTCCATGGAGATTTTTTGCCTCTTGAAGGAGCCTGTGGCCAGCTTATGCCTCACTGACCCCATGACATGATGGGAAGTGGGTTTACAAAGGTAAAGTCCATTCCTTTTTTTCTCCCTCCATTCAGACCTTTAGTCTCTCACCCAATGCCCCCCACTTCACTCCAGTTTCCATCAAATCTTGGTCACAAGATCTGCTGACTTAGTCTGCTATCTGCTTCATTATGTTTAGCTCATTATAATTCATAGACTCATCCATAGGTTTCACCATCTAGGAGGAGATTAAGTCTGGGCTGTCAGCTTTCCTCATTGGAAGTCTCTCTAAGCCATCATGTTGCAATTCATAATTAAATCTTTTGACGTGGTTCTTGTGTATAACACTCATGCTGATCTCGTTCTTGACAAAGATCCTGAATTCTCAGAAACCACAGTTCCCTGTATCTACCTTCTTTTATTTAAAAAGAAAGAGATGCATAGCTGTACTTTATAGCTTAACACATAATGAATAGAATAACTATTTAATCCCATCCAAAGAAAAAACTTTAAGAGTATAGCTGTTAAAAACCAGGTAGGGCTTCCCTGGTGGTGCAGTGGTTAAGAATCTGCCTGCCAGTGCAGGGGACAATGGTTCGAGCCCTGGTCCGGGAAGATCCCACATGCCATGGAGCAACTAAGCCCATGCGCCACAACTACTGAGCCTGTACTCTAGAGCCCGCAAGCCACAACTATGGAACCTGTGTGCCACAACTACTGAAGCCCATGCACCTAGAGCCCGTGTTCCACAACAAGAGAAACCACTGTAATGAGAAGCCTGTGCACCTCAACAAAGAGTAGCCCCTGCTCGCCGTTAACTAGAGAAAGCCTGTGCGCAGCAACAAAGACCCAACACAGCCAAAAATAAATAAAATGAATTTTTTAAAAAAAAGGTAATAATCAATTTATCTGGGACAAATAATAGATTAGTAATTTGAATTTCAAAGCCAGTTTTTATGATATAGAGAAGCACTGTGGTACAGTGTAAAAATGAGATAGTCCTACCTTCCCTTACAAACAAGCTTTAAGTAAGGTAAAGGAAAAATTGTATTTAATTATATACTGCCAAAGGACACTGCATTTGTTTTACTACTGAGAAGATTAAAAATGCTTCCATGATGTTTTATTTCCTCTCTGAGGAAAGGACAATGAAGATTGAGTCCTAGATTAATAAATATTCAAGGCTGCCTATCCCTTAGAATTTCAGTTAATTGAGATGAAGTAAAAAAGTCTGATTTTGGTAATTAAACTGACGATTTCTAGTTGTTTTTCAACTATTATACTTCATATGTCTCCTTGCTTACCAACCTTCCTTATCTTCAAACTTGAGGGGAAATTCTGAAGAGGCATACCTGCCTATCTGTAAGAAATTGTAAGTGAAGGGAACCTGCCAAAAACTTCCTCCTGAATAGTTCTTAGGTCTTTCTTCTAGTTATCTGCTTCTTCTCATCAGCACTGTTTGTCATTTCAAATTAATCTCAACATTTATTAGATTCCAGTTTATAGAAAACCAATTTCTACTGTGTTGAAGTTATGTTTCTTATTATCTCTTTTTTTTCATCCACTTTTCTATCTGTTTTTTTCCTAAAAATCTCCTCAAAGTTTAGTAGCTTAAATAAGCAACGTTTATTTTGTTCACAATCTATACTTAGGAAAAGCATAGCCAGGCGAGCTGGCCTCTCTTCCCCTCAGTTGGAACACCTACCCTGAACACCGAGGCTCTCTTTGTGGCCTGAGCTTCTCACAACATGGGGCTGGGTTCCAAGGTTAAGAGCCAGGCAGAAGCTGTGTTGCCTTGTCTAACCTCGCCTTGCAATTCACACAGCATCTCTTTCACCATATTCTGTTCATTAGGAATAAGTCACTTATGCTTGGCCCACAGTCTACCTTTTTTTATGGAATAAATTTTTAAAAAAACTTATGGATACATTTAAAAACCAGCATAATCTACCCACGGGCCACACTTTTTTATATTCCTTCCACATGAAGAATACACTTATCCCTACTCAGTTCCCCCACAAATCTCAATTGTTATGGTGTCAGGCTCAGGCTTGAGTCCAGGATCTTACCATCTTTCACCAGGTACGGATGGGGATGAGGCTCCTGGGCGTGGTTTCTAGAGTATAGCCCCTTGAATACCAGTCCTCTCAGTACTAAGACTTGAGAACTAAAGGGACAAATTTTCTGCCACCCACATACCCAGCATTCTGTTAAACTGCTAAAGACGCTCCCATTCAGAAATGGAAAATGGAAGACATGCTGGTCCATAGCAGTTCTGATACCTGCTGCCAGCTCTTTGGTTAGGACTTAGTCCCGACCATGGAAGTGATTCTCCTTTGCTGTACCCTCTGAGCTCTTTGTTCTGTCATTTTCGTAAGAAATGACCTGTGTTTGCAGCTGAGTAGTGTTTCTCAAGCCAGCAAGGGAAGAAAATGACACTGAAACCTGGAGGAAGGGGGACTTATAGAACTTCTAAGAAAATCCCAAAGGCCTCTTCTCATTTTGTACTGTCTTGGTCTCTGTTAATCCAAGCTAGCAAGCAGTGTTTTTGTCACCACAGTTCTCTTTAAAGCTTTGAGTGTCCTGTGAATTTTATTGAGGTTCATGCCATTGGAAAAGCTACCCTCCCAAATCTTTTTGAGATAAGCTCTTCTGCTTGGGCTTCTTGTGAAGCTGTTGTAGGACGGGAAAGCTTGTAGGATGATGCCTTTAAAATTCTTAGGCTTTTTTAAGATCCTTAAAGGAATTTGAGGCATCAACTTAAGTCTTTCCAGGGTGTTAATAAAGGGTTCTACAGTCTTGGCTTCATCTTTAGACCATGTTTTCCTGGCAGCACCCTAAATCTCATCTTAGCCCAGAACCTATTTCTTTGTTTTAGCATTATTTGGGCATGTGGAGATGCTGTAAATGGGATACAGATATTTGAACCCAATGAGTCCTGGATCCTTTATATTTAATAGTCTTTTTTTTTTTTTTTTTTTAGCTTATCCCTCTCATCAGTTTTACTTTCAGCTGCTTTGTAGCTAGAGTCCCCCTTCCTCCAGGTTGCAGTGTCATTTTCTTCCCTTGCCTAGAAGCTGTCACCTTCAGCCTCTTCAAGGGCCGTCAGGCTTCCATTAACAGTCTTACGAAGCCCTGGGAATTTTGTGAGATAAGTGTGAAAGAATTTGTAGACATGTTTTAAAACTACCACATCCACTTGCCTTGTCTTACCAAATAATCATACTGTCTAAAGGGAAGTTCTTCCCAACTCAGTGTCGTTGAAATTCCAGCAAGTTTTTTTGTTTGTTTTGTTTAGTATGTTCTCTTATTCTGTGGAAAGTAACAAAGCATTACAAGAATTAATGGCACTTTTTTGTTCAGAAAAATGTATGGATCATCTCGCTAAACTATTACACTGGGAGACGTGATTTCTCCTTAACCCTGTGAAGCATTTCTCCTTGGAATGCAATTCAAATTAGCATAAAATATTTGTAGCTCAGAAAAAAGGCTTATGGTATTAGAAGCCATATTTACAAGACTCATTAGATTTTCAGAGTCTTATTTTGGGAGACATTTATTAATTCAGCCCTAAATAACTCAATATGATATCCCTAAAACTTTAAAAATCATGGAGGGTTAAGATGAGGGTGGGGAAGGAGTAAGAGACTTTCTACTAAGAGGTGACTTATAATCATTTTATGGAGGAAAGACATGAAACAATAGAAGAATAAAAGAGTATAAAATCAAATGCAAATGTTGTATAACAATGACGACAGTAAAGGATATATATTTGTGGCTCTTGGTGGTTTGAATTTTTTCTTCATTTTCTTAGTAATTGAAGGTCCTACATGCTACAATATAGACACCATTTTATTGTAACTGAATTTATTTTAAAAGTTGATACTGGATTTGAGTTAGGCTATTCTCAAGTCTACGTCCCTAATTACCAAACGATTTTATTTTATTCATGCAGATTGATGACCTTACAGCAGAACTGGAAACTGCATCTTCAAAGTGTCTACATCTGGGTGCAAAAAATCAAGTTCTTCAACAGGAGTTATTATCTATGAAAGTAATGCAAAAGAAATGTGAAAAACTAGAGAAGAATAAAAAGAAGTTGGAACAAGAAGTAGTGAACCTCAGAAGTCATATAGAAATGAATATGATAGAACACAGTCAAGTAGAGCAGTATAAACGGGAGATTGAAGAAAGAGCAAGACAGGATATAATAGAAAAATTAAAAGAAGTCAACCTATTTTTACAGGTTAATTTTTTTATCTGTAATGTGCTTTAATTCACTTCACTATAAATTACATTTCGGATGTATACATTTTATGTGTTTCTTCTACTTCCCTTATAGCAGTTTGTTTTGTAAATTCCTGGAAGGAAGGTGGTATTTGTTTCTCTCTTTAAATATTTCGGTTTCCATCATTATTCTCACTAAATGGATCTTTCAAAACGATTCTCACTAGAGAATCATTCTATTTTTAAGACCAACTGGTATAAAACAAAACTATTAGGATGAAAAGAAAATATTGTGATTTAGAAATTGTACTATACTCTTGGATTATTCTTAGTTGTATTGTTCAATTTAAAAACTTTTAAATTGATCCTATTCTTTGAATTATCAGATTACATGGGTACAAATATAAGAACGATCCAACTTTAATTTTATAATTAAGATTTAACTCAGTTTACATTGATGATAAATATTTTTAAAGTTCAGCTTTTTTTTCACATTTAAAATTGCTTTCTGAATCACTGACGCAAAACTAAAGGGCAAAATGTACTATAATTATTCAGGTTATCATTATTTTAAACATGTATCTTTTTATTTTACTTTAGACACAAGCAGCGTCTCAAGAAAACTTAGAGCAGTTAAGAGAGAATAATAATGCTTCAGTAAGAAGTCAAATGGAACTCAGAATTAAAGATCTGGAATCTGAACTCTCCAAAATGAAAGCTTTTCAAGAAGATTCTAATAAAACAGAATTGGAAAAATATAAGCAACTCTACCTCGAAGAACTAAAAGTTAGAAAGTCATTGGCAAATAAACTAAACAAGTAAGTCAAAACATAGAATCATAGAAAATAAATTTAAATTTAGCTCATTAATTTGCCTCTAAAGCATAATTTTTATTGAGCCAGGTTCATGAGATTAGTAGGAAGTGAAAGCTAACTAGATAGTATAACTTTGGAAAATGATGTTAGTAAGTGAAGTCGCCTTTAAAATGTTAGTCCAGTTTGCATCTCCCCACCTTTTTGTTCGTTTTAAATAACTTTATTTTTTATATTTTCATATATTGGGTTGGCCAAAAAGTTCGTTTGTGTTTTTCCGTAAGATGTTACTGGAAAAACCCAAACGAACTTTTTGGCCAACCCAATAGTTAACCTGATTTAGTCTTTAAGCTAAGTGTTTTTGAAACTTTGTAATTTAGATAAAATTTCTTGTTGGAATTCCCGTAAATAGAAATATTAACGAGTTTAATTATTTTTTGGAAGATTACAGCTTAAACGCAAAGCGTCACATTTTAGCATTTGGTAAATTTACTTTCTTGATTATCATCTTTGGTATCATCGCTAGAGGGCGCCCTGAGACAAACTACTGTATTTGACGTTTTTCTACTCTACATAAAGGCATGCTTGTGAAATAAGGGGAAAGTAACAGAGGGGCGAAGGGCCGTAACATTCACAAAGTGTCTAAAAATAACACGGTGGCCTGCGTGGGGGGGGGTGCGTGGAAGACCGCAAGGGCAGATCCCACCCCCAGTGCCTCAGTAACAGTGTTACCGGTACCCGTCCGCAGCCTGTTAGGAACCGGGCCGCACAGCAGGAGGTGAGCAGCGGGCGAGCCAGCAAAGCTTCACCTGCCGCCCCGCATCGCCCCCCATCGCTCGCATTACCGCCTGAACCATCCTGACAACCCCCACACACCCCCATCCATGGAAAAGTTGTCTTCCACGAAACTGGTCCCTGGTGCCAAAAAGGTTGGGGACGGCTGCTCTAGATTATTCCTCAGTGCCGAATGCTTAATTTCTCTGAGGTAATGAGTGAAATGTGTATACAGGGGTGGTGAAAGCAAATGCTTGAAAATGTCTTTAAGGGATGGTTTGTTTTTTCATCCCTGAACTGGTTTACTAAAGGTGGGTGTCTAAGTGCAGCCATCGCAGAAGGCAGCAAGCGTCACCTGTTAAGCCGTCTCCATCGCTGACACCATTTCTCTCCTCTCCTGACTTTGACTTACTTGTTAGTTAAGGATCCCCCAGACACATATATACTTCTTTAGAACAATTTTACACCTAGAATTGTTTATAGTAGGTCTGCTCTGAGCCATTTTCAGTGTTAAAACGTGGTTTAATGGGACATTCCATTTACTATTATGGCAATTTTAAAAATGCAAATCATTTAGGAATCATTTAGGGAAAATGAAATGAATGAAATTGGTGTTTTGCCATCTTTCCAGGACTAATGAGAGGCTGGCAGAGATCAGTACCAAACTACTGGTGGAGAAACAGCAGAACAGATCTTTACTCAGCACTCTTACTACGAGGCCAGTCCTGGAGCCACCTTGTGTAGGAAGTCTTAATAATAGTTTAGTGCTCAATAGAAATCTTACTCCAGGAGAAAACTTAGAGATTTCTACCTCAAGTTCACGCCCTTCGAATAAGAGCCTGGAGATTTACTTGACCAAGGTTAGTTATATTATCCTTTTTCCCTTGGGTTTCAGATTTCTGATAATAACTCTTGTTTTTAATTTAGTGAAATTCTGAATTGTTTATTTGACTTACACACACGAAGTAAAAGCCATAATTCATTGTGCTAATAAAGAGAGAAATTTTATGATTTTTTTTAAAGTCTCTGGATTTCTCATTTTCAAGGGAGATTTATCATTAACTTTATTCAGTAAATGTAATTAAACTGACAAATTTTAAATTTCTTGAAAAACTGCAGTTAAATTCTATTTTAGAAATTAAATATTATTGCCTAATAACCAAAGATATACTTTCTAATTAATTTCAGTTTGGCAATGGTTCATAATCATTTTCAAGTTTTGCTGCACCCTAGTTTTTCTACCCCTAAGCATAAGTGAATGATTGGTATCCAAACACTTAACCGTATATGGATTTTTTTTACTTAAAGGAATCCTAGATAAATCCTTTTTGTGAATTAAATAGATTTGTAGCACTAAATAGGTTAATTTCTGTTTTTAAGTTAAAATTTTTTTGTCATTTTCGTACATGAGAGTGCATCCTTAATTACTGTTTTACTTAGAGCATTTTTATTGAATTTTTATAGAATGTCTTGCTGAGCAATTGTAGAACATTTCTAAATATGTAAATAAAGCAAATATTTACATTTTTAAAATGAAGTCCACTTATGTCTCTATCTTGCCATCACCTGGATGAATGACGACTATGATGGGGAGTCTTTAAATTGCAACTGGTTTTCATTGTGTATCATTGTTATTAAAATATCCATCTCAGTGCACAGGGTTTTATGGTTTTGATGGTGTTTTCATGATGTTCTTGATGCAGAGAAAAGTAGCTCTTGTTAAATGAAGTCTCAACCTGTTTTCTTATTTGGCTTCACGTCGTAACAAATCATAGAAGAGCAAAGCTAAGGTTTCTTAGACAGTGCTGTGGCTAAATTGGGTCTAAGTGCTTCAGAGCCGTGAAACTGGACTCCAGGGTCAAAAAGAAAATGCATGTCAAGCCCTCTGTCAGTTGCTAAGCATGATGTAAACTTAGAATGTTCTCATGGGTTGTCACCCAAAAAATCAGACAATGTATCATTTTACAAGATGAAGATGAAAGAGTGTGTGAATGCAAAAACAATGTGAGAGAAAATTTCTGTGGGAACTTTTTCCTTTAATTTTTTTGGAGGAAAGAGGTGTTTATTTTTTTAGTAATTCTAGATAAATCAAAAAATAGTTTATTTTAAACTCAATGTTGTAGTTACTAGGTATACATAGTTCCCTTGTGGGGTCTTTGCCAAATCGTGCTGGTTTTAATAAGAGAGATTGAAGAGCACTACTTACTCTATCTAGATGCAAAGACATGTCTCCATAATCACTACAGAATGCCACAGAATAGTTATTATACTGTTGTTGTTCATATAATTGTTTTTTTTTTTTGCGATACGTGGGCCTCTCACTGTTGTGGCATCTCCCGTTGCGGAGCACAGCCTCCGGACGCGCAGGCTCAGCGGCCATGGCTCACGGGCCCAGCCGCTCCGCGGCATGTGGGATCTTCCCGGACCGGGGCACGAACCCGTGTCCCCTGCATCGGCAGGTGGACTCTCAACCACTGCGCCACCAGGGAAGCCCCCTTTCTTTTTTTTCAAAAAAATTTTTGCATGAAACTGTATTATATAAAACAGAGACAAATATAGAGCTGTTTAGCTAAAGGAGTGGCTGGAGACCCTGAAGCTGTGACTTCTTTGTCCTTCAATCCTGCAGTGTCCTCAGTGGGACCTTCCATTTCTATGGGACATAGTTTGGAAACTACCAGTTGTGAGAGAATCCTTCTAACTAAAAACCTTTAGAATTAAAACTTGCTGATATATTGTTTTCCCATGTATAATTTTCTCACCTTTCTGTATTTTTGTTAAATGGAAAAGTTTAAAGAAAAATGCAGGTGTGTTCTCCTTATTAATGTTTGACTTTCAACTACTTCCTCCAGCCGAACATGATCCTCACCTAGAAGTCAACATGAGGGTCTCGAAAGTACATATTGAGGACAAGAGCTTTTGGGGGAAAAGAGTAATCTTACACGGGTCATTCCCTAATTCAATGCATGTAAAAACGTGACCTACATTTTTCAGTGTTTATTAATGGTAATAAAAAATCATTTCAGTAAAGGCTTCTTCCTTAATCTGTTATGAATTATTAATTTCACAAAACCTGTCTAGTAATGTTGTCACATTATTCATTTTATAGGGCCTCTCTATAGTGCTGTTGTCAGAAAAGTGTTACGGAAAACAGTCTCTGAAAATATTGGGAAACCTGCTAGCCAAAAAATTTGTCTTCGCACTTAAAACTTACAAAGGCGTTGGCTGTCATGATATCATTATCATCACAGTGTTTATTATGTTCAGTATACTATTTTAAACCCTGTTTAGTTAGAGGGTGCCTTTTATAAGAAAGATTTTTAAAAGAACACTCTAGGTGGAGACACTTGTAATACAGTTTGAAATGTTCTCACACATTTCATAATTAAGTAGATAACTATAATTAGTCAAATGTTTCAAAAAGTTGGCCCTAATTTCTAGAATGGAAACAAAGTTACAGAATTATGTATTGTTTTCCTTGTTTCTAATTCTAGAAAGTCATGAATCAGAAACTGAGTTTGAAAACTGGCTCTAGCCTCTACTTTTCCTTTCTTCAAGCAGATTTTCTGAAATAAATGTTCTAGTCCTAATATAGACAGCAAAATACCTTTACTTAATTTTTTGCCAGTAGAATTTTGACATGACATTACAACAGAACCATTTTCTTCACTTTATGTATTTAAGATTCTATGTTGAAAAATTATTACCGTATAACATACCTTAAAATTTTGGTTTTATAGAAGTGTAAGAATGGAAAACTCATTTTAAGGAAAAATCCATTAGAGTAAAAAAAACTGATTAAATTTTATAAAGAGCAATTTTTCTAAGAATTGCAAAGTAATGCATTCATTGTAATATATGACTTGAACCATTTAAACTTGTTTGTACCAATAAGATCAAAAATATCACCCTCTGAAATTATGTATATTCAGTAGACTGATATTTTTCATACTTTTTATCAGATTAATCTAACTAACATTACATATATATGTTCTCTATTATCTAAAATCAAAATAAGTAGGAATTTATTTTATTTAATTTATGTGATTATTTTTCTATTTAAGCAATCCTCAAATTAGCTCTAGTCTCTAGAAGTATTATTTAAAGGCCACATTTCATGAGCTATACATCATTCCTACAAAAATGTCTCTTGTCTAACTTAAACATAAATAATATTTGACTTATTTCAGATGCAGCAGGAGATGGAAAAAAATATAACTAGAGAACTAGAAAAAGGTATGTTGCCGAAATGTATGAATTCAATTTCGACATTGATTTCGGACATAAACTGTAAATATTCAGTAGTAAATGGTATCTCTTTCCATTGTTTGGATGACAGATACTATTGATAGGCTAAATATCTTTTCTTATACATATCTAATGAAAACTGTGAAAGCATGAATATTCATAATGAAAGCTATCCTGATTCCTCATTTATTCATCATGTTCCATAGCTTTAAAAAAAAAAATCTCAAAAAGCCTATGTATTTCTTTTTATTTCTGGCTGTATCCTTCCTCTACTTCTGCCATCCCTGTGGAACTGTCAACCTGCACACTGACGCTATTAGGAAACATGGGGTTCATCAACTTCTCAAGTTTCTGGCAGTGATTAAGGCCAAAAAAACCCAGACTCAAGCAGCCACGTTCGTGTAGCTGTCGCTTAGTGGCTGACATTAAAATTTCCTGTCATTGACTTCGTCATTGGTTTATCTTTTGCTCTCAGGAAAAATTCCAAATTTCTTATATCCTGGAGTAAAAACACCCAAATCAGTTTGGGTCCTGCCATAGTATTCAGCCTTATCTCTTTACTACCTTCCTCTGCCCCTTTGCTCTGCATCTAGTCAAATAGACTGCTTACAATCCCACAGGTGCTCTTCCTCACCTTTAGTCTTTGTATGTGCTTCTTCCCTCCATCTCCCGTACTTTTTCCTTGTCCTTCAGGTATCCACTTACATACCACCTCCACCAAAAAGCTGACAGTATTGACACAAAGCTGGGTGTCCCTTCTGAGTGTTCCTTGTACCCTCTTTTATACCTGTCATAGTATTTATGACTCTGTATAGAAATTGCCTGTTTGTCTGTTTTTCTAGTATATGATTTTTCAGGGTGGACTGTGTCACCTTCATCTTGTAATTCCAGTGCTTGTCACAGCACCTTAGCAGATGGTTGTTGAGTAAATGAATGAAGAATGAGAAAATCAGAAGCTCTGATAGCCACAAGAGCAATGAATTCATCGTGCCACCACGGGGCAAATTATATAATAGTAATCTTGTGTTTTGTGTTATGTCGTGTATAGATATTTTTCATTCTTCTGAACGCTTAGAAAGGTCTCAGCTTTTTTTTTTTTGCTAACTTATATGTAGTTAACGCAAGTATTTTAGGTAAAGAATATAATCCTTTCTTTTTCTTTTCAGCTACTGCTGACTGTGAAGCTGGATCCTATAGAGCGTCTCCTCTAGGAGCTACTGATGAGTCAAATCTAAATCAGGATCTAGTTTTGAAAACATCACAAGAATATGTACAGATTTTGAAGAAAAATTATATGATCTAAAAGAGAAATAGTAAAAATTTCCCTACTGGGTTGTTTGCATAACATTTTAGTTGTTTCCCATTAAACATGATGTGAAAATCTTTATTAAAGGAAACTATTTTTGTATTATATGTGTATGATGAAAATTTATATAGTATTTTAAACCATGTTTCTCTGCATCTAACTTACTTTTAAGCAGATTTTATGAATCAAAACACTGTTGAGTTTTATGAATGTGGCCTCTCCCGCTGCGGAGCAACTCAAACTGAGCCCTGATACCAGCACCCAGACAACCAAACTCGTCATTAATATATAGTGGTGTTGATTGATAGCTTTTTTGTATTTCCAATTTTATCACTATATATAGACCTAAAGATTTAGACAGACATCATTTGGATATACTGCTGCTATGGCTATCGTCAATGTTTGGTTTTTTTAAAAAATATTATTTATTTATTTTTGTTTTTGTTTCTTGCGGTACGCGGGCCTCTCACCGCTGTGGCCTCTCCCGCTGCGGAGCACAGGCTCCGGACGCGCAGGCTCAGCGGCCATGGCTCACGGGCCCAGCCGCTCCGCGGCATGTGGGATCCTCCCGGACCGGGGCACGAACCCGTGTCCCCTGCATCGGCAGGCGGACTCTCAACCACTGCGCCCCCAGGGAAGCCCTTATTGTCAATGTTTGATGTATTACAATTGTTATAGTGCCATAAAACTTAGTATATGTCACTTTAAACACTCATTCATAGATCTTTCCTCATGGAGAAATAAAATTTGCCTAAGACTTTTCACCTTTTCTATTTATTTACTTACTTTTTGGAAACAGTCTTAAAATTAGAGAAAAGTTCCAAGCACCAGACTCAAACAGACATTTTCATAAAACTACCATATCTCCCATATATTCTCCTAATGTAACATGTATCTTTCCTAAACGTCATTTGTTCTCCCATAAGTGCCCTTCCCTCCCCCCACCAAGAAGTCATGTTTTTCAGAAGATGCCTTTCTCCTACTCCCTGTCACTTAAGTAGTATATAAGCCCCCAGTTGTAGGCAGCCCCTCAAATCACGTTTCTTTGTGAACCCCAGCATGTAGTCATACACAGTTAAATGTTTTTTTCTCATGGTAATCTGCTTTTGTCAATTTAATTTGCAGATTCCCAATTAATGAACCTAAGAGGGTAGAGGAAGTGTTTTCCTTCCCAACAATTCCAAGAGCTAAAATGTTAGTAACTTACATCCTTTATTCCCTTTTCTTCTGTCCTTTCAGTGTACTTAGTTGGCAGAACTCTGTAAGAGCTTGCTTATCATTCTCCCCACTTACCTTCACCCAGGCATCTACGTGCTGCTGAAGAAAACTATTCTACTTTTATTTAGTTAATTTGCATCTTCTTTCTTCACAATGTCGATTTCAAATCTCCTCTCTCTGTAAACTTTTCACCCTGTTTTTTCTCTCTCATGTGTACCAGGCAATCCCATTTCCCACGACAAACTTCTTGAAAGATTTGCCTGTATCCCCACCCACTCTCGGCTGTCTTCTCCTTCCCCCATTATCTCAAAACTATTCCGAAGTCACTGATGACTTCCACATCGCTGAATCAAAGTGACACCTTTCCAGTCCTTGTCTAACTGAATTTCTCATTCCTCTTGGCATTCAGTATAACTGACCCCTTTGAGACACTCTCTCCTTTTGGCCGGGCTTTTAATACTCTTTAATTTTATCCTGAATGCACGCACAGCGTATTGTGATCAGAGACAGAGTTCTTACTAGTATCTCACAGTAAATACACAGGCCTTCCTCCCTCGCCCAGGCCTGCACCTGGGGCAACGTGGTGAGAACAGGTCAGTTGTTCTAAGCCAGCAGGTGAAGGGCTGGAGGGAACTGGTTTTCCCTGCTGCTTGTGAAGGGGCGGGAGTTAGCCGTCCTCCTCTCTTGGGAAGCATCTCCGCCTCACTCTGGCCTTTGGTATGTAAGTAAAACTGTTACCCACCCCAACAAGGGTCCTTCTGCCCAGTGTCGCTCCCACCAGTAGAATGAGTTGGGTTCAGAAGCAAAGGAAAGCTATACTCTTTGATCAAAGACTGGAGAGGCACAAGCTCCTGCTCAAGAGGCCTTGGGCGGGGCTGCTTCACAGGGATCCCATCAGCAGGGGAGGGGGTGGAGTTCTTGCGGGGCAGGCGCAGGCGCAGCTGCTCCCCATCGCAGGGCCCACATGGCCCGGCACTGCCATCTTGAATGGGGTTGTCGTGCGCAGCGTTCCTGCATACGGTCAGTCCTCCCACCCCCAGCTGGAGCATTGGCACAGCCATTTCACACCCGGAGCTTGTTTCTGAAGTGCTGGGTGCGAGGCCTCTGCACGAAGCACCCTGTGAGCCAGCGAAAGCAGACTAAGAACAAAGGCAAAAAAGGTTAGACTTTATTTTACTACCGAGATTCTATTTTTATTTCCTGGGAACAGCTGACGGCTTTGCCAGTGATGAAATCTCTCCAGGAGCCAGACCCCGAGTCTCCAAGTTTCTGGGCCTCATTCCTCCTTGAAATGTGAATTCCTAGGGAGATGGTGCACCTTCGGGGACCTAATCAGAGCTGTAACTATTTGGTCCTCCTGGGGGGATGAGACTTCATGAATCCTTTCAGATCAGAGCAATTAACTAGACAAATGGCTGTAGATGTGAATCTCACGCTGCACAAAGAGTCTCAGAGGGCCAGGGCTTTTTACAAGATGGCTGAGAAATCCCAGGAAATTTTGCTTCCCCACAATTCCACCCCTCATTCCGGAAGGAGTTTTAGCCCCAACATCGGCCACTGTAACCAGTCCAACCAAACTTGAAATTGGTGGGCACCAAATCCTTTGGGTTTGTCTTAGCCAACACTTAATCAGAGCTGTGATCAGCAGGACCCTGACTTAGCAAAAGAAGTTGGTCTCAGCTGAACTCCTCTAAATCTCAGATTCAGGCATCTAGCCGAGTCCCCCAAACCATTAGGGACTACCTTGGGAAGGCAGGTGGCTCCTCCTTGTGTTTCCATATTAACCTTTGCAATCTGGCCCAAGGCACTGTAGGGAAGCAAAATTTTTCACCCCCAAACGTGTCTCTTTGGCACGAGAATTATTTTAGGCTGAATAATTTTAAGTGGAAGACTCAGGAAGTCTTTCTTTTTACCACCCCCTTAACTGTTGAAGAGTTTAGATAAAGGGCCTGGTCCGAGAAGACCGCCATCACTAGAGACACCTAGAGGGAATATGGGCGAGGTGCGGTTAAGAGCACTACAGTTACTTACAGGGAGTTCCAAACATTTGCTTTTCCATCTCCATGTGAATTGCCTTCCTCCACTTTGTAGTCCCAAACCACTACCCATAACATCCTCTTTTGTCTTTAGCTGAAGATGGTATTTAAGGGGAGGGTTTTAGCCATTCTGGTGAGTTACTCAGTTTTCCTGGGTCTCTCTCGTGTGTACAGGGAGTATACATGTTAGTAAGCTTTTTTTTTGTTTTTCTCCTGTTAATCTGTCTCACATCAATTTTATCCTGAGATCAGCCAGACGAACCTAGAAGCATAGAGGAAGGTTTTTCTTCTCCCCGACAGCAGGTACCTTAGTACAGGTAGCGATGCTAATTTACAAGCGGCACAGATTTTGCCTCGCCTGCAAGGAAGGAATCTGTGGCAAACTCTGTTATCCATACAATACTAGCCAGTGAGTGGAAGCTCACCTGAATGCCTTCAAGCTGAGGTGGGGTCATTGTGTTAGTCATACTGCTTGCTGCAGGACCGGCCGATTAATTGAGAGACGAGTTGTTGGAGCAAGGAATAGCCACCTTATTTGGAAAGCTGGCAGGCTGAGAAGGTGTCCCGAAGAACCATCTAGCCTGAGTTAGAATTCAGGCTTCTTTTATACTGAAAGGGGAGGGAGTAAAGTCAAACACTTCGTGGTTCCTGTCAGCCTCCAGAGGGGAGGTGTTACTTTTTTCCTCCCTGCAGTCATTCACAGGTGGGCCTGGTCAGCATGCTTCCTGGGAGCTAAACAGAGGTACTTTAGCTTAATGCTCATTACCTGGGAGGCAGGGTTCCCAGAGATGGGCCACTGTGTATAATTTAAGCTTATAGGCAACATCCCCTCAGTGATTAACTTGTAATAGAACACGAAGGCTCTTTGCTTTGTATGGTATTGTACCGTTGTTCACTTCAGCAGAAATCAGGGACAAATTAAATACTGCCTTTTGTGAAAGAAAAATAAAAATGGAGTCGGTAATGCTCCCTAAAGAGGGCTCTCTAAAGTGGAGCTGGGAGGCCATTAAGGGGTGTGACATATGCAAGTCTCAGCCCGGATGGAATCTGACCTTTTGACCATTTATTGTCCTAATGAAGTCATCCAGAACATCTGCCAGGAACTCAAGATACTTCTTGGACCCTACCCTAAAATAACTTGTGATCCCTTAAGGACAAGTATTTCCTGACTCGTATCAGAGTCAGTCATAATTCTCATCAGGCCATTTTTGTCAACCTGTGGCTTTTTGTCTTTATGAGCCCCTGACTCTCTCTCGGAACACTCAGTTTTATGTGAATCTGTGTCTCCCGAATTGAAATTCTTTTTTGTTCCTTCCAGTTTTATTGAGATATAATTGGCATGAAGCACCGTATAATTTTAAGGTGTACAGCATAATGATTTGACTTATGAGATAATTACCACAATATATTTTACTATAATTATAAACATAACTATATCCCTGTTGCCAGGATATAGTGAAACATAACTGTAGCCCTGCTGCTGGGATATAGTAAAATTATTAGTCAGTGTTCTCCAGAGGGGAAATAAAAACAGTGTGGGATTACCTGTCTATCTATCTATCTATCATCTATCTATCCTCTATCTATCTATCAATATCTATCTATCTCTGTCAACAGGTCTGAAATCTGCAGGGTGGGCCTGCAGGCTGTAAATTCAGGGAAGAGTTGATGTTGCAGTCTTGAGTCTGAATCCCCAGGACAATAGTCTGGAAACTGAGGCAGGGTTTCTATGCTTCAGTCTTGTAAAGAGTTCATTCCACTTTGGGGAACCTCAGTCTTTGCTCTTAAGACCTTCAACTGATTGGATGAGGCTCATGGACATTATGGAGGGTAATCAGCTTTATTCAAAGTTACTGATTTAAATACTAATCACATTTAAATACACCCTCACAGAGGGGACTTCCCTGGTGGCGCAGTGGTTAAGACTCTGCGCTCCCAATGCAGGGGGCCCGGGTTCGATCCCTGGACAGGGAACTAGATCCCACATGCACACCGTAACTAAGAGTTCGCATGCCACAACTAAGGAGCCTGCATCCCTCAAGGAGCCCACCTGCTGCAACTAAGACCTGGTGCAACCAAATAAATAAAATCATTTCCTCAAGGAATACTTAATGGTATGGTGAAGAGCTCCAAATGTGATGTTTATAGAAGCAGGATACAAAACTGTATTTAAATATATATATCTATTTAAATACCTTCATGGAAACATCTAACTTGTGTTTGACCAAACAGCTGGGATCATAATCTAGCCAAGTTGGCACATAAATTAACTATCACACTGGGCAAATATTTTAACTATCAATTTTAAGAAGAATATTGAAATATTCTAATATTTTTCCAGTTCTAGGCTAGGTTTTATGGAGAACCTATAATGCAACCTGTATATTCCTTCCTGCCCCCCTGCAAGAGTTTTTTATTGTTTCAATTTTTAAAATTTTTTATTAGAGTATACCTTTATAGCAGGTTCCCACTAGCTAGCTATTTTACACATGGTAGTGTATATATGTCAATCCTGATCTCCCAGTTCATCCCACCCTCCCCTTCCTTCCTGTGTCCACGTGTCCATTCTCTACATCTGTGTCTCTATTCCTACCCTGCAAATAGGTTCATCTGTACCATTTTTCTAGATTCCACATATATGCATTAATATATGATATTTGCTTTTCTCTTTCTGGCTTACTTTACTCTGTATAACAGACTCTAGGTCCATCCACATCTCTACGAATGACCCAATTTTGTTCCTTTTTATGGCTGAGTAATATTCCATTGTATATATGTACCACATCTTCTTTATCCATTTGTCTGTCGATGGGCATTTAGGTTGCTTCCATGACCTGGCTATTGTAAATAGCGCTGCAATGAACACTGGGATAAGTGTCTTTTTGAATTATGGTTTTCTCTGGGTATATGCCCAGTAGTTGGATTGCTGGGTCATATGGTAGTTCTATTTTTAGTTTTTTAAGGAACCTCCATAGTGTTCTCCATAGTGGCTGTATCAATTTACATTCCCACCAACAGTGCAAGAGGATTCCCTTTTCTCCATACCCTCTCCAGCATTTGTTGTTTGTAGATTTTTTGATGATGGCCATTCTGACCGGCGTGAGGTGATCCCGCATTGTAGTTTTGATTTGTATTTCTCTAATGATTAGTGATGTTGAGCATAGGAGTTTGTTATTGATTTTGTTACCAAACCAAACTTGGGTCCACTTGCCCAATGCAGAGCAAAGATAATCTACTGACACCAGGTTGTGATGAAGGAAAGTGTGGCGTTTATTCCAAGGTGCCCAATGTGGCGCCAGGCAAGGAGAACAGACAGCTCAGGCTCAGTAGACCCAAACTCTCCGATGGCTTTCAGGGAAGGGTTTTTAAAGGCAACATTAGGGGTGAGGATGTAATGTGCCAGATGAGCTTGTGTACGTCCTTCTGGATTGGTTGGTGGTGAGGTAACAGGGTGGTGTTTTGGAAAGCAACATCAACACCATCAGGTTCCAACCGGTCTGAGGTCTATGGGCTTGTGGTCAGCATGCAGTTAACTTCTTCCACCTGGTGGGGTTTTCAGTATCTGCAAAACAGCTCAAGGATATATATGGCTTAGAATATTATCTATAGCCCTTGAGGAGGAAGTAAAGGTCCTTGACTTTGTTTTATGGCTAAACTATTATTGTTTTGTCTTGCTTCACTATTTTCCTTTTTTCTCACGTCCCTGATTACATTTGCTCTCTGGAACCGGGGATAAGCCTAGGAGGCTAAAGGTGTTCTACAAACAAAGAGGCAGGGGCCATGGGGAGGTCCCCACTGGGTCCTGCTCCATTGCAATTAGTTTTTCTTTTTAACAGTGTTTCCCCCCTTATTTTTTAATGGATTCAAGAGGAGGGGAGAGGGTTCCTAGTTAGTTTTTCAATCATAACCCACCGAAACTGGAAGGTCTAGAAAAATCTCTCTCCTTAAAATAAAATAATCTGTGTCATATTCCCTCACCTCAGATAGTAAATGCGTGTTATATCATTCGAAAAGCCACAAAACCAAAACCAGCCAATTGCAGAGCTCTAGTCTATGTGCTGGATGCTAGAGATGCAACAACAAATAAAATGTGGCTTCTTCTCTCATTGTTTGTTACCGGTTGTCATGTTGATCCTTATGCTAATGACTCACTGGAGTAAATAAAACAAAATCACTTTATGAAACTGCAAAGAAAATGGGAAGGAAGTCGTAGGAAAGACGACTTAGCTTCTGAGATATTTATTAGGAGTTGGAAAGATTTGTTCTAAAGCCTTGTTCCAGCAGGAAACAATTAAAAAAATTTTTTATTGGAGTATAGTTGACTAACAATGTGTTAGTTTCAGATGTATATAGCAAAGTGAATCAGTTATAGATATATCATACCTATATAGATCCATTATTTTTCAGATTCTTTTCCCATATAGGTGATTACAGAATATTGAGTAGAGTTCCCTGTGCTATACAGTAGGTCCTTATTAGTTATCAATTTTATATGTAGTATTGTGTATATGTTAATCCCAGTCTCCTAATTTATCCCACCCCGCCATGCTTCCCCTTTGGTAACCATAAGTTTGATTTCAAGATCTGTGAGTTGGTTTCTGTTTCATAAATAAGCTCATTTGTATCATTTTTAAATTAGTCTCCACATATGAGTGATATCGTATGATACTTGGTTTTCTCTGCCTGACTTGCTTCACTTAGTATAATAATCTCTAGGTCCATCCATGTTGCTGCAAATGGCATTATTTCATTCTTTTTTTATGGCTGAGTAAAATTCCATTGTGTATATGTACCACATCTTCTTTATTCATTTCTCTGTCGATGGGCATTTAGCTTGTTTCCGTGTCTTGACTATTGTAAATAGTGCTGCAGTGAATGTTGGGGTGCTTGTATCTTTTTGAATTATGGTTTTCTCAGGGTATATGCCCAGGAGTGGGATTGCTGGGTCCTATGGTAGTTCTATTTTTAGTTTTTTAAGGAACCTCCATACTGTTCTCCATAGTGGCTGTATCAATTTACGTTCCCACCAACAGTGCAACAGGATTCCCTTTTCTCCACACCCTCTCCAGCATTTATTGTTTGTAGATTTTTTGATGATGGCCATTCTGACCAGTGTGAGGTGATACCTCATTGTAGTTTTGATTTGCATTTCTCTAATGATTAATGATGTTGAGCATCTTTTCATGTGCCTACTGGCCATCTGCATGTCTTCTTTGGAGAAATGTCTATTAAGGTCTTCCGCCCATTTTTTGATGGCATTGTTTGTTTTTTGATATTGAGCTGCATGAACTTTTTGTATATTTTGGAGATTAATCCCTTGTTGGTTGCATCATTTGCAAATATTTTCTCCCATTCTGTGGGTTGTCTTTTCCTTTTGTTTATGGTTTCCTTTGCTGTGCAAAAGCTTGTAAGTTTGATTAGGTCCCATTTGTTTATTTTTATTTTCATTGCTCTAGGAGGTCGATCAAAAAAGATTTGCTGTGATTTATGTCAGAGAGTGTTCTGCCTGTGTTTTCCTCTAAGAGTTTTTTTTAGAAGATGTGGGGGGTAGGAGTTTATTAATTAATTAATTTTTGCTGTGTTGGGTCTTCGTTTCTGTGCGAGGGCTTTCTCCAGTTGTGGCAAGCGGGGGCCACTCTTCATTGCAGTGCGCGGGCCTCTCACTGTCGCGGCCTTCCCCGTTGTGGAGCACAGGCTCCAGACGCGCAGGCTCGGTAGTTGTGGCTCACGGGCCCAGTTGCTCCGCGGTATGCGGGATATTCCCAGACCAGGGCTCGAACCTGTGTCCCCTGCATTGGCAGGCAGATTCCCAACCACTGCGCCACCAGGGAAGCCCCTTTCTAAGAGTTTTATAGTAGTCATCCTTACATTTAGGTCTTGGATTTTGAGTGTATTTTTGTGTATGGTGTTAGCAAGTGTTCTAATTTCATTCTTTTACGTGTAGCTGTCCAGTTTTCCCAGCACCACTTACTGAAGAGACAGTCCTTTCTCCATTGTATATTCTTGTCTCCTTTGTTGTAGATTAATTGACCATAGGTGCGTGGGTTTATGTCTGGACTTTCTAAACTGTTCCATTGATCTCTATCTCTGTTTTGGTGTCAGAACCAGTGTTTTGATTACTGTAGCTTTGTATCCTAGTCTGATGTCAGGGACCCTGATTCCTCCAGCTCCGTCTGGGAGGATAGCTTTGGCTATTCAGGGTCTTTTGTGTTTCCATATAAATTGTAAAGGTTTTTGTTCTAGTTCTGTAAAAAATGCCATTGGTAATTTGATTGATAGGTATTGCATTGAATCTGTAGATTGCTTTGAGTAGTATAGTCATTTTGACAGCGGGAAGCAATTTGCTCAGGATGGTTCTAGGTATGCCTAGGTAGGCACCTGATATTCATTAAATCAGATCTGATTTTCCCAGCCTGTGACTCTTCGGGTCCAGCAGATGGCGCCAAATGACTGGCCATGATTCCAATACACGGGCTCTTCTTTGGAAAACACGAAATGTAATTATAAAAGCCCAGCACCTTAAACAGAGCATTCATATTGTCTGTCTGCGACGCTTTCTTTTGCTCTAGTTTAGCGTGATGTGAATCAAAATGAGAAGCAGACAGTAAAATGGTTGCCTCTCCTGGCATGTGGTAATATTGTGGAATAATGAAAATGTAAGTCCAACACAGAGACAGCCCAGTAAAACAGCACCTAAGCATAGAGCTGGTGTGGGGAACTCGTGTGTGTGTGTGCGTGCGTGCGTGCGTACGTACGTGTGTGTGTGTGTACTTGTGCTTCTGAGAAAGATAAACAGTAAAGAGTGGAAGTGATGAAACATACTTCAGTAAAAGGTAAAGAGAAAATATTGTAGAAAAACGTATAAAGAGAGTAAAAAAGTTGGAGATGAAAGAGAGAGAAAGAGAAGGGAGAGCTCAAGGGAGCATGAGACTAGGCTACATGGATACAAGTATTGACATGGGAGCTCCAGGAGACAGCATCTTATTCCTCTATTTCTTGCAGTTCTAATAATAATTGAATTTCTAATGAATATCATAAAAGTAGAGGACAAGAAAAAAATACAGTAAGTCATCTGGAACCAATTCAATGGAATTCTTCATTCCAAGGGACTATAACTTCGTCTCACAAAGACTGGGAATGTTCCATACCCCTCACAGCACCTGTTACAGAAGGTGAAGTCGAAGCTGCAGGTACTGAAAGAGGAAACTCCCTACTGTGGAAAAGGAGAAAAGAAAAACGCAGCATTGAGTTCGAATAGTAGACCTACTGAGTTCACTTCTTTGTTAAGCTTTTAAAATCTCCCCCATTAAAAGAGAAAGTCTGCCTCAGATAAGGGGGGCTGTGAAGAGGGAGGTTGTTCCTGCTGCATCGAGGGATCTATCAATTCAGAAGCTGCTTCCAGAACAGGGCCACCCACATCCTAATTCGGAAAACAGTTCCCTGTGTCCTGTGTCACCTGTTGGGAGACTTTTCAAAAAGGAAGAAAAAGAAAAGCAGTCATGAGATATTCCAATGAGCAACCACAAACGACCACTGAAGCCAGGACCAAGACTCTACTACCATGGTTTGCCCAGGAGACTGCGGCTCCTCTTAGGAATCCTGCAAGTTATAAAACTCCTGAGTGAAATGATGCTACAGGCAGAAGTGTCTTTAAAGCATCGTAGTATAAAATATTATGGGCTTTGCAATTTACCTCAATTCCAATGACCTTACCAAAAACTAAACTTGCCTAAAAACTAGAAGTCCCTTTCTTCCAGGAGAGTTGATTTGTTACAAAAAGAGTATGACACCCAGGTTCTTACAGGTTTGAGTTTAATTATAAAATCTATGGAGGGGAGAGGTGTTTAATCCAGATTATTCCAATTAATCCTTCAAAAGATGCCTTCCTTTTTTTCTGTTGGCCATGCCACATCTATGCAGGATCTTAGTTCCCTGACTAGGGATCGAGCCCGTGCCCCCTGCAGTGGAAGGGCAGGCTCCTAACCACTGGACCGCCAGGGAATTCCCCGAAAATGCTTTCTAAACAAGCTCGGATTAGCCAGTGGCTCTCAAACTTGTGTGTTAATGAATCACCTGGGGTGCTTGTTAAGATGCAAATTCCCAGGCCTAGCTCCAGACTCTGATCAAAGAGGTTGGGTTTGGAGCCTAGCAATTTGCATTTTAAACAATCATTTCAAGTGATTCAGGTGCAGAAGATCCAAAGACCTCTCTTAGAGAAATATTGCCCTAAGCAAAGGCAGGATTGGTCATTCAGGGAGGCCTTCAAACTCCCTTCCCATCTATCCATCCATCCATCCATCCATCCATGCATCCTTTCAGTCATTCCCTCCCTTTCTCCTGAACTCATTAATTCAAGAAACATTTCTGGTGCCCTTGCATTGTACTAGGAGATGTTGGACGTAGTAAATACGAAGAGACTCAGTTCCTGCCTGGAAGGTATTTTATACCTAATGACTGATAGGCTGATATATATATATATATATATATATATATATACACACACATATATTATACATATATATTATATTATGTTAAATATATAATCTATTTATATTATATATAATATATATATGAATGACAATGTCAAGTGGTAAGTGTTGAATTTACAGCTGTGATACCAAAGAGTGTTGCAGGAATTTAGAAGAAAGTTGCATGGACATGAGCTAGTGTGGCTGGGAAAGGAAGACAGCTCCACGGAGGGCGTGGGATGTGGCCTGGGTCCTGAATGATGAGAAGGAGGCAGGATATTTGAGAGGAAGGAACAGTATTAGCTTCCTATCATGCTTGTTAAGCAAGGTCGTTATGAATACCCATAAGCCTGCACTAAAGATAGCAGAGTGGCAAGGCATGGCCAGGGATTAAAAGGATAATCTTATTACCTGCCTTCAGAGGAGCCATAAAGGATGAGAAGCCGAAAGTTCCTGACTCAGCGACGTCATCTCCTTGTTTTTTTTCAGTATTCTGGTGCCAATTGGACCATTTTTTACTTTAATACGTTGATAAATAGTAGGAATGCTTGACATGACATGTTTACTGTATATATCCTGTTTTTCTCTTAGGTCCGTATCTATTTCATCCAGCTGCTTTAAAAAAGTTTAAATTATGGTCATAAGACATAAGAAGGGCATAGACAATTAGCATCATTAGAAGAGGATCAGAACTGTTAGAAACCAAGGGAGGAAGATGAGTTTAATTAAAAATTACTTACGTAATAAGGAGAGCTGTATTCCTGAAGATTCATGCCTAGACATATGATTATATTTAGCTATATTTTGCCTGTCTCATTACGTGAAAGACATTTTAATCTAGCTACATTGATTTTCTTCTCCAGCTCTTCTTCCCAACAACCACAAAGCATCAAAAACAAAATATTTAAGCCAATTTTGTCCAGGAGTTTTCACTGACCATGTAGAGAAGGGGTGTTACTATATTATCACCACCACCACACTTGGTGGGAAAGGGGACGGACTCTGGAGCCAGACAGTTGGGTTTTTAATCTTAGATCCGTCACTTACTATCTGTGTGGCTTTGCTGTGCCTCAGTTTCCTAATCTGTAAAGTAGACACAAATAGGGTCTTGTGATGGTTAAATGAATCCATACATACACAGCGCTTAAAACAGCCCACATGATAAAAGCTCAGTCAGTGTTAGCTATTGTCATGAGCTCTGGTGTTGAGGAAGGTACACAGGAGCAAGTTTCTTGGGATATGTAGATAGATTGGAGAGATGCTAATATGTACTTGAAAATCAACTCTACTATGGGGCTAAAAATTATTCAACACCGCCCTGAAACTTTTTTTTTTAGCATTTTATTGGCGTATAATTGCTTTACAATGGTGTGTTAGTTTCTGCTTTATAACAAAGTGAATCAGCTATACATATACATATGTCCCCATTTCTCTTCCCTCTTGCGTCTCCCTCCCACCCTCCCTATCCCACCCCTCTAGGTGGTCACAAGGCACCGAGCTGATCTCCCTGTGCTATGCGGCTGCTTCCCACTAGCTGTCTATTTTACATTTGGTAGTATATATAAGTCCATGCCGCTCTCTCAGTGCCAGCTTACCCTTCCCCCTCCCCGTGTCCTCAGGTCCATTCTCTATGTCTGTGTCTTTATTCCTGTCCTTCCCCTAGGTTCTTCAGAACCATTTTTTAAAATTAGATTCCATATATATGTGTTAGCATACGGTATTTGTTTTTCTCTTTCTGACTTACTTCACTCTGTATGACAGTCTCTGGGTCCATTCACCTCACTACAAATAACTCAATTTCATTTCTTTCTATCCGCCCTGATACATTATTTATATTCTTCCTTGTAAGAGGAAACATTTAAGACTATATATAAGAATGCACAATAAAAAGCCATATGACACAGGTCTTAAATATGAGAAGAACAAGGGTAGGGACATAAAAGAGAACTGGAGAAGAACTAGTACAAAATTCGTTCATGGCCTTTGTCTCTGAGCTTTCTAGTAACCATTGCAAAAAGGGAAACCTGATCGGTTACTCACAAGATAAAAACAGGCCAATTGTTCAGGAGAAACACATTTACTTACAGAATTAATTATGCAATTAAGACCAGAGAGGATACTCCCAGAAGTCGTCTTTAGGATGAAGCTGTGTAATATAATAAAAAACATCTTTAACGTCTTTTCATCAAATGAACCAGAGTTTCACAGGGTACTCCCATGACATTCCTCAAATCACCACCCCCTCCAAGCACATGTCAGTAGAAGTTTTATGAGGAGATGACATTTGTGTGCAGTGCTCAGCTCTGTGTTGATTCTGCTCTATGGAGAGGAAGATTTTAGAACGTCTGGAACACCCATGACTTACACCCATTCTGAGTTGTTTGGCTTCTTAAAGCACAGTTGTACCTGTCCTCTCATTTCATCCTCAGAAACCTCTCTGAGACAGGCATTATTAAGCCCATTTCACAGATAAGAGACTGAATCTGAGGGTAGTTGGACAGCTAGAAAACTGTGGGGGAGGATTTGACCTGCTGACTCCCAAGCCCTCCCCAGTCTCTGGCTGTGCCTTCAATCACCAGACTTCTCAGCACCCTGCTCCCTCTTCCTCACCTCTCATTTATTTTTTTAATCCATTAACATCTGATTTTTATGTCTGCAACTCCATTTAAATTGCTCTGGCAAAAGTTGCAAATGATATTTTCATTGTCAAATCCATTTACCCTTTTCTCAGCTTTCTTTTTTTTTTTTAGTTTTGAAATAATCGATTATTCATTCTTTGGCATTCTGTTCTCCTTTGGCTTTGGGGGCACTAAATACTCCTGGTTCCCCTCCCCCCTCCCCTGTTCCTTCTGTCATTAGCCTTTAGGACCTGCTCCTCTCCACCCACCTCCTATAGGTTGGAGCTCCCCACGGTTCCATCTTTTGTCCTCTCCTGATTTTACTCTATGCATTTCCCCCAAGAAAGCCAATCCTGTCCCATGAATTCAGCTGCCATCTTGAAAACACTAATTCCCAAACTTAACGGTAGTTGCGTCTTGTAGGGGGTTGAGTTCTAAGATCAGGGTCAGAGGTAAGAATAGCATTTGTCATCATGAGACTTGTTCATTGTTTCCTCAGTTGAATTAGAGATGAAACAGCTGGCTCAAATTTGGAGCTATTATGCAGGAAAATGTTTCTTTAAAGACTGGAATTATACTCAAAATGGTGAGATTTTCATATTGTGAAGACCTACAAGCGAAATGAACCCATTTGGAGGAAGAGCAGATTCACACCTCCCATTTCTCCATCAGTTCAGAGCCTGGAGCCATAGGGTAAAATTGCATAAAGAAAACAATTTAAATAATTCTTCCCTACTCTCCCGCACAGGTGAATTTGCATGTGTAAAAATGACTCCCTGTGTCTCTACAAACTCGCACTGCTTGCCTATTAGACGTTTTCATTCGGTTGTCCCACAAGATTTCAATCTCAACTTGCCCAATATTTAATCTATTGTCTTCGCTTCCCACTCAGTTTTAATTAGTTATAACAAGATGTGCACTCTATATTATTGCTGTGACAAAGATACTCCCAATTCTTAGTAGCTTAACCAGTAAAAATGCATTTCTCATCTGGGTAACAGTCCAAGGCAAAAGTTCCAGGTCAGGAGACGGAGGGTGAAATGGGGCACAGGAGATCCACTCCACAAGGTCATTCAGGGATCCAGACTCAAGGAGTTGCAGCCACCTTCAATATGTGGCTTCCAAGGTTGCCTTGGTGTGAGAAGTAGGGAGCAGAAAAGAGGATGGCAAAGGCCCATCTGAGTTTTAGTGTCACATTACTGCTGTCCCACTCCGTTGGGCCACCTAAACGTGTGGGAGGGGAGCATAGCACCCAACTTTGGTGGAGAGTCTGTCACACTTTCCCTTCCTCTCCATTTCTAACTTTTTCTTCCACCAGTATTTGCTGTGTCTCAGTTTCTTCTTCTGTAAAATGGGCCAATAGTTGTGCTCCTCACAGGGGTTGTTGTAATAAGTGAGATAATCTATGTAAGACTATTAGAATGTGCCTGACTCATAGCTGATGCTCCAAAGTCAGTTAACTACTATTGTTATTAGTCAGTTGCAGGAATTCATCAGCCACCCGGTTGCACCAGGCTACAAACTCTCTTCCCCATAACCAACTTCTCCAACTCAGCAAGTCCTACTTAGTTACTTAAGAAATACATGCATATTTATGTTTCCTTAAATGCAAGGAATAATGCTTCTTACATGGAAATTAAAACATAGGGATTTGGGGACTTCCCTGGCAGTCCAGTGGTTAAGATTCAGTGCTTTCACTGCTGAGGGTGTGGGTTCAATCCCTGGTCGGGGAACTAAGATCCCACAAGCCATGAGACGTGGCCAAGAAAAAAAACAAAAACAGAAAACAAACGTATGGATTTAGATTAAAAAACAAAGCCACTCTCCTTGGGGGATCCAATGTATTCATATGGCTTCAACCGCCATCTTTAATATACAACCTCTATGACTGGATTAGAACTCCCCGCTGGAAGAGATCTACAAAAATCTTCTTATTTCCTCATTTTAAAACTGAGGAAACTACAGCCGGGTAATGGCAAAGCTGGCACTCAAAGCTAGGTCTCTGACTCCAATCAGGCACTTCACTGGACTCAGCTCCCTTCCTACACGAGCACGTTCACATACTCCTCTTGATTCTCATTCCTGTGTTGACCTCCTAGTTTAATTTCACAGAGAAATAAACTAAGCCAAAAAACCAAACATTCGTCCTCACAATTTTTAGTTGGTGCCTATTAAACGAAAATGACTGCTGCACGAATCTTCTCTAATCTCCTATGTTACCAAACCAATTACGATTCCAGAGTGTGTACTAATTTCTGACGCTTCTGCCTGGTTACTGGGATCCCTTCCTGCTTTTTCTTCTGAGCAGCAGATGGCGCTGTGCACAAGCCTGGAAACGTTTTTTTCCATACACAGGGAAAGTTGAAGGAAGATGTGCTCAAGTTTCTTGCTAAACACTCCTTAATTTTATAGGCATGCTTACCCTCCTCTTCCCAGGTTTGTGTGCTCACATTGGGTGTGAGCTGTGAACTAACAGGCACGAGTGATACTCTGTGTGTAATTTGTATGGTCCAGGACATTGTGGCAGGGACTGCTGGTTCATCATTGAACTTGCTTCCTCTTCTTCCTGGTTACTCAGCAGGACCACATGTCCTGGTTTCCATCATAGTTCACTTTGGCCATGTGACTGAAATGTAGCCAACGGAAAGAGAGAGGAAGTGATCTGTGCCATTTCCAGGGCTCGCCTATAAAAATCTCCTGTGCTTTTTCCCCTCCACTTGCTGGATGTATGCCCAGGATGACCTTGGAAATCATGGGTTGAAGGTGGCAGAGTTGCCTCCATCCCGGGTCCCTGAATGACTGCATGGAGCCAGGTACCCCACTGACTTGGGCCCACATTGGGCTGTTACATGAGTAAGAATTAAAGTCTCACGTGTTAAGCCTCTGAGATTGTGGAGTTTATTGCTGCAGTGGTTAGTCTACCCTCACTGAACAAAATTAATTGGTGAAACCTACTGTTCCATGTGATGTTCCTGGGGAAGATGTTTAAAGAAGTATCCAAATTTCTGCACAATTGCATATCATTTTCCCACATCAGACACCAAACAGGGAGTGACTGTTCCCTGTCAAAGGAGGTTTCAAAGGCTTCCTCACCCCAATTGTTTCAGCAAACAAAGGACTTCATCCGCAGCCCGGAAGGCAGGCAGATAGCAGGGAGAATGCAAAGGAACTCAGGATAAAGACAGAGAATATGGCACGTGGTCAAGCTTATTTATGAGCAAAGCAGATAGCCAGCAAGTTGTGGAGCATATTGGAGTGAAGTAAATCCTTCAGTAGGAATAAAGATACTGTAATAAGGACTGTCCATGGTGGGGAGATTGTCCTTAGAGCTGGCCACAAACAATTTCTCCCCTCCCTGTATACATAAGTTTCTCCTACATCAAGAGCGGTGTTCTCTCTCTTCTCCCTTGAATCTGGGCTGGCCTTGTGACTTGCTTTGGCCAACCAAATGCAGTGAAAGTTCTGGGCACAGGCAGCTTCCACTCTCTTGGAACCCAGCTGCCACAGTGTGAGGAAGCCCAACTAGACTGTGAGATGAAGAGAAGCCCAGGTGGGGAGAAGTCAGAGGCTCCAGCCAATGGCCAGGACCAACCACCTGCCATCTGAGTGAAGTCTTCTTGGCTGTCCTGGCCCAACTGAGCTCCCAGCTGAAAGCAGCCACATAAGTGACCACAATCTACACCACATGGGGCAGAAGACTTGTTGATGTAAGGTCAAGCGACCCACAGAATCGTAAGAATTAATACATCGTGCTCTTAGTCATTACATTTCGGGGTGGTTTATCCTGTGGCAGTAGATAACCGAAGTGCAGGAAAAGTCAAAAAAGCTCCTGAGCAGATGCTTCAGGACACGGCAGAGGACAAGACACGCTGAGGCGGAGAAGAAAGTCCTTCAATGATAAATTACTAAATCCCCTATGATTGAGTCTGCTGGGCCAGGAGGACCCAAAGACCATTGAGATGCAATCCTTGCCCTCATGGAGCTCATGGCAAAGCAGAATGACAGAAATGCAAACAAACAGCTAGTTACTGGACTGGCTTTTGAGTGGGGGACAAAAAAATGGGAGCAATCCATTTTTAAGAGCTTAAGTTGAGTTTATAAGATGAATAGGGCTTGATGAGTAGCTGAAGGGGATTGCAGTGGAGGAGAAGAAGCATTCCAGGCATGGGGAGATCACACACAGAGTCAGGAAGGGGTGGATCGTGATGGTAAAAAGAGGGAGCACAGGCAGCCTGCAGAAGTCGGGCTGAGAGCAGGCAAGCCAGGTGAGGCCCACCGTTGCAGAGGGCCCTTGTTCTTAGCACAGCTGCCTGGCTGGGCTCGGTGCCGCCCTCTGCCGGGAGACACCGGGAGTTGTGTCACCGCCATGCCTGCCCACGCAGCGCACCAGGGCCGAAAGAGGAGCTCTTATTTTGGTCTGAGCAGTGTCCGAATGAAGTATCAGGTTCAGGTTTGTAAGTGACAAGAGAATAAAAAATCAGCATCCCTCACTTGTACAAGTGGTAACCCTTCTGTTTCTATCACCTATGGTTTTTCACAAAGAGCATCAGTTTGGGCTCTCTGTGCTTTTATTACATAAACCAGTAGTCGCCAAGTGTTTTTATCTCACTAATTTTAACCCTCCTACCTACAAAAATAAGTACGTAACACTACTTTCAGACCTGTGGTATTAGAGAAAGAGAAATGAGTTCTCTTTCTAAGGGTGGAGGGGAAAGGCTTTACCCCTGGCCCTACCACCTGTTTTGGGGGCCAGGAGTATCTGAAATTAGATGTGAAAGAAGATCCACTGGATCTTCTTATTTAAAAAAACATTGAATTTAAACAAAAAATTATGGTAAGAACACTTAACATGAGATCTACCCTCTTGACAATTTTTTTTTTTTTTTTGCGGTATGCAGGCCTTTCACTGTTGTGGCCTCTCCCGTTGTGGAGCACAGGCTCCGGACGCGCAGGCTCAGCGGCCATGGCTCACGGGCCCAGCCGCTCCGCGGCATGTGGGATCTTCCCGGACCGGGGCACGAACCCGTGTCCCCTGCATTGGCAGGCGGACTCTCAACCACTGCGCCACCAGGGAAGCCCTTGACAAATTTTTTAGGTGCATAACACAGTATTGTTAACTACAGGCACAATGTTTTACGGCAGATCTTTGTGTTTTTAAGAAATTTAACCTAAGCCATACAAATACATCATCAATACAGATGTATATGGAAGTTACCAGAACAAGTCAGGTAAGCAGTCAACAAGGTTTGGAGAATATACTTCCCTTGTCGTCTGTGCCTTCCAGCCTCCTCCTGAAGCCCCTAAGAGGGACCCTCCCATCCATCCCCTGAGGGGAACAGCTGCACACCTTCTGCAAGAGGAACCCAGGAAATGGGCTCCCTCCTGTCCCCTCCCCGGTAGCACATTCCTTGGCTCTGGTCCATTTCTGCTTTGTCTTGTCCAGGCAGAACTGTTTAGGCCTGAAGTCTGCTGCTCCCCAGTCGAGAACTTTCATCATTACCCTTCCTCTCTCCTCACCACCCCTTGGGTCTGGGGCCTGATACCCGCCTGTCCCAGGCCCGCTACCTCCTACCCTCCTGCCCGCTCTCCATAGCAGCTGGACTCCTACTTTCTCCCCAGCCTTGTCTTGATAATATCTGAAGTCCATCCTTAGTAGACTAGTGTTCTACCTAGTGACAGCGCTTCCCTGATTTTGCAGAAACAGTAATAATATCAATACAATAATAACAGTAGTGACAGCAGCCATGTGTATGCTTACGAGGTACCCTGAGCTTTATACTTTACAGGATAACCTACAATGCCCAAGGTGATGCTATCATTCCCACTTAGGGATGAGACAGTTGAGGCTGAGGGTTTAAACTTAAATATTTGAGCTGGAATTTGCACACAAATGGCCCACCTGTCACCAAAGCCTGCATCTTTCTGTCACACCCCATGGTTTTTCTTTATCACTGTGGGGACTAGTTTATATTAATGCCGAATCAGTGCTGGAATGGCCTTGCCGGGTGAGAAGTATCCCTCTTCATCCCCAAGCAAACAATCTAATTTGCAGGCTGTGATCAAAGTAGACAGATAGATAAATGAATGGATAGAAAGATAGAGAAAATAAATTCATTGGAAATACTTGAGATTCATTTGGGGACAGAGTTAGAATAATAATTCAAAGGAATTCCAGTGTCTAGAGCTTTGTCTTATTCACATATCACTGTTACCACTTTTCTCAAAGCCCAGGGCCCAGAAACGACCCATGGGTTCTGCCCTCCTACAGATGTGGTTTATTTAAGCATTTAAACGCCAACATCCCACCTCCTGGCAGTCAGATTTCTCACACTCTGACAGCTTCAGAAACTAACCAGGGAGACGACGTGGATGCCCCAGCCCAGGGGCTGCACAGACCTGCAGGCTGCACTTCCCTTTGTCGTGGAGAAATAATTATCCTGTCGCTCGGCCTCCTTCACAGGCTGAAAACAGACCCTCACCCCCAACACAGGCGCATCCGTGGCCGTGATAAAGAAACGTCTCTCTTCACCCCGCGCGCTCCCAGGTTAACACCTGGCCAATTTCACCGCCTTTTGGGTTGGCCATTGCCTGTCCTGCGGAACCCAAAATGACAGATTTACGCCACGCTGTGGGTTTGGATCAGAAAGTGCCCTTGAGCAGACGTTTATTCTCTGCTTCTTCCCAGCCTTAGCTACTACCTGGAAGAGTCAATGGAGAGAGAAAGCAAAACAAAAGCTCGTTTCTTGTTCTTGGGAGCTAGGCAGAGGGATGTTGGACACCCGCTACAGCTGTTCTCCACACCAGGGAGACATTGAATCAGAAGACAATGCGTTAGCCCCTCAAAAACAGGGTGAGAGTCCCTCCCGTGCCGAGGCAGCGAGAACAGCCCCCGACTGCATGCACGTTAACTCCCCCCCACTGTCCCACCCCAGTCTGTGGGGACGGGTTGGTGATTGAGGGTTTCGAACTCTTTGTTTTCCCTCCAGTGAGCATCCAGCTGATGGCCTCGCTGGGTGTTGTTTATTCCCCGGTACTTCGTGGGCGGTTTTCTCTGAATTTTAACCCCTAGAACCTGTGACCTGACGGGCTGAGAGCTCTTATTTCCATCATGTTTCAGCTGTGCCCTCTCCCTTCGACTGTAGGCAAACCATTTAATTTCTGCTCCCTTTGTCTTCCTGTAAAAGGGAGTTTTGGGGGGGATAATTTTCCAAGAAATCTCAAGTGGTTTTAAGATCAAAAGGTAGTTTTGATTCCTTATCTCGTTTCTTCCAGCTATTCTGAGTTTTGTTCTCCTTGGTTTGCAGAGGCTTATAAAACTGCATTCGTTGTTTTACAGATTCACAGGTGAGAGCAGAGGTTTCCGAAGAGCAAAGCCAATCTGCGCTGAGGCTGAACCAGTAATCCATATAGTTTGGTCTTTGGTTCTAACCAGCTCTCTCGTTCTGATTAGGTGCGCAGAGTGAAGGTACAGGCAGACAGGCTTCATGGTTCCTGTGTTCCAAGAACAGAGGTGCTGCACAGGCTCGCTCTCCAACCTTCTTTTCCAGCAGGTATGACTGATTTGTTTGAATTTTGAGCTGCAGTCAAGAGTGGAGAGTCTAATTAGGATCTCAGTGCTAACCAAAATGTTCAGGACTTGTGCATAGAATATTGACTAATTTCTAACTTGAAGTCCTGTAGTCTTCCTGGTGAATAAAGGGAAAGGGTAGCGGGGGCTTGTTCTTGTGTATCTTCAGTGGTGGTGTCTTAGATCAAATGCCTAAGATGTCCCAGAATGTGACCCAAGTCAGGTAACCCAACCCTCTTTCCCATGCAGTAAACAACTTCAGGGGCTTCTCTCCCCAACGGTGATACTTGAACTGTGTATTCTCAACATCATCCTGATAGTATAGCCTACACTTTGTGTTTTGCAATGAGAAGATGGACAATTCGAACCAGTTGATTAAAATCCACGTGGCTCTGGAAGTAATGAAAAACAGTCAAATAATGAGGCACGATCTCTCTGTCTCTTACATACACACCACTCATATATGTTTGGATTTTAATTTTCCTCTACATCTAATTGTAACCCTCTCTTGGCTTGGTCCATGCTGTCAATGACTGTGGAGCCCAGAAAGACAGCTGAGGAAGCACCAAGCTGACCGTCCACTGGTGGTTATTTGAGAGTTGATCATAATACTTCAAGTTCATGGCTGCAGTGGGGGCTGCCCAGCGTCAATAGCACAGAAGGCTTCCTGTTGTACCAGAGCCTCCATCTAAAAAGGGATGACATCAGTAGGAAAGCTGGGGCAGAAGGTAACATTTCCGTAGCAGGTAGCAGGTAACAGTCCATGAAAACAAACTGCTCTCAGGTCCCCTTGGAGAGTTTAAAGAGTATTTGTCCTGAACAGGTCAGGCCACATAGGCAACACACAGGAGACTCAGCTTGGAGCTCTGTGGACCAGAGCAGATGACTTAAAGTCTCTCTCTCTATAACTATGTGTTCTTTGGGGGAAAAGATTGGGGTGGGGGATCAAGTTGGTTTGGGAAATTCTGCACTGAACAAAGTTAAACAGCCTTCTTTAGCCTTTAATATTCAGGTTTTATCTCAAATCTCTAAGAGGGGGAAATGAGAGGGAGCTTTTCCCAAATGTTTTTGACCTGGGAAAAACAGGTCAAAAACAGGTCTCTCTTCACTGGGAATCCCTAACATTTCAAAGGCCACTGATGTCCCACCAAACCCAGTTTGGAGAAGGCTATTTGGAGAAGTCAGGGAAGCTCCAGCTGTCCAGGGTCACCAGCTCCACTGAGACTCAGCTCCCAGGTCAGTGGGGTCATTCCAAGGGGGGTGGCCTTCACATTTGGGCACCCACATCCATAGGGGTGTGTGAAGGCTTGCTAAGGGTACATGGATTAAAAAAAATTTCTAGATCCACAACCTGCATGTGTACGCTTTCCTAAAATCACTCTGCCGAGGGCTGAATGGCAATAAGCCATTCCAGTGGGGTGGAGGGTCTCCCCTCCTACAAAGGCCACTGCATAAAGGTGAGACATGTTTCTCTCTCCTCCTCTTCTTGCTATCATGCATGCCCCAGGGCCCACAAATCTCTGGGGTGCCAGACAAAATGCTGATTTTCAAGAAAGCGAATGAGTCTATTGACTTAGTAATCTTTTTGCAACTCAGATTTTTAATTCTTTGCTTTCATGAAAATTGAGGGAAGACCTAATTGAGCTGTCAGAGATTAGATTAAAGATAATTTTGATGATAGATTACCCTATCAGAAGGAGCTCAGTAATTGACATTTCTGTGATAAAATTCCTTTCATTCTCATATATTTATTTTCATGAAAAAGTTTTCACAGTGCTTACAATAAATATAACAACAATAACTGTAAAATGGGGATAATGTTGATGAGGAACCGCTTCTATTTTAGTAAGAAGTCTGATGAAAAGTAGTTTTTCCGATAAAATTGTACTTTTTATGTTTAATAATTATTTATAAGAATTCTATTTTGATAAATCACCTATTAATAGGATCTATAAATCACATTAATTTGATAAATCACATATAAATAATTCTGGACCGAATTACTAGTAATTCGGTCCAGAATTATTTCTTTGATACCTAGAGCTATTTGGCTACAGGGTTTAAAAATTAATTTCAAATTAATTAAAATGTGCAAGATCAATTTCAAGTTATAAACATATTTTTGCTACAGATACTTATTACGGGTGATCCATAAAAGAATTTTAGGCATAAAATAGATCACATTAACATAAAAGTATGTGAAGAAAGTGGAGTGGAAATACAACTTTAAGGAGTAAATGAAATAATGTTTGCCTATTAAAGACGAGCTTGTTGGTGTATATTAAAATGAATTATGGTGGACATCACATGGCTGTGATATTAGATTGTACTGGAAACATTGAAAAAAGTCATTAGGATTTTACTTTTAAATGTTTAGTATTTCCAATTCACCAGAAATTATATCCTTTGCAGCTCTTTAAACTGATGAAGAAATGTTTTAGATGTTAACTTAAATAGCTGTGAAAAGACATATAGTTTTTTTTTAGTCAAGTGACAGTACTAATATGCATTTTGAAATACACACAAGTGAATAATTTGAAAAGACGTATAGTTAAAAAAATTATTTTAAGGGGTAAACAAGCAGGAGTTGAAGGTCTCTGCATCCAACAGCACATAAGGAGAGTGAAAAAATAGGGGTCCAGAAATGGCCACATTAGGTCTGAATCAGGCTCACTTCACACTCCCTCCCTCTGCCGTCCCTCTAGTGTAGCGTCCAGGTCTATCCATCTCTTGGTGCCCTCAAGTCCCAACTTAATGTCCCACGTTACCACTAATCTCCTCCTCCCAGAGGTTGCACTCATTTGTTTCATACTAAATAGCCAACCACGTTGACCTGGCCCTGGGACCACCTCATGGAACCATTTTGGGATTCATGGTCCCCTGTCCCACGCTCCTTGCCTTGTTCTTACCCCAAATCCCAGAAACCTTCAGAAGGTAGAAAGCCCAGGGTTGGTCCCGGTCCCCAAGCCCTAGTCCATGTATCACCATCTCAACAACTAGCATTAATTTGTAGGTTTGCAGTTTTCAAAGTGCCTCCCTCTTTATCTTCTTTTACCCTTTACCACAACCTGCTGTGATAGATGAAGATAGAAAGAAGATGGATGTATAGATAGATAGATAGATAGATAGATAGATAGATAGGAGAAACTGGGGCTCAGAGGATTTAAGTGATTCTCCTGTGATGACACAGCAAGAAATGGTGGAGTTGATATTTGGATCCAGGTCACCTGTCTTCAGATTCTTTGCTTTATGCACAACATCTCACTGCTCCAAGTCCAAGGTCAAAGAAAACCAATTGGAATCTTTTGAGTCTGGGGTGGCCCACTTAGCACCCTTAATGATCACACCTCCGGAGATGGTGGTAGGTGTTAGCATGTGGTCCTGGTCTGATGGCCACTGTCTGGGGCCATCCCACTTCATCAAGATTCTCTGCCAGACATTTGGAAAGGACTTACTGCGAGGGGAAATCAACACATATGCGTACTTATTGCAGAACAAGATTACTTAACTCGGAACAGGATATTATGGTGTGGAGCCCAGACGAGCTGAGTATAAACAAACATTCACATAAAAATATGCAAGATTTGCCATGAGTGGTGTTTTAGTTTGTATAGCTGTACCAGAAATAAGACTTGATTAGTAAAATACCAGTTATCTAGCTTTAGTTTTGTTTTTTTAATTTATATTTATTTATTTATTTTTGGCTGCATTGGGTCTTTGCTGCTGGGCATGGGCTTTCTCTAGTTGCAGCAAGCAGGGGCTACTCTTTGTTGTGGTGTGTGGGCTTCTCATTGTGGTAGCTTCTCTTGTTGTGGGACATGGGCTCTAGGCGCACGCAGGCTTCAGTGGTTGCAGCATGTGGGCTCAGTAGTTGTGGCTCGTGGGCTCTAGAGCGCAGGCTCAGTAGTTGAGGTGCACAGGTTTAGTGGCTCCGCGGCACGTGGGATCTTCCCGGACCACGGATCAAACCTGTGTCCCCTGCATTGGCAGAAGGATTCTTAACCACTGCGCCACCAGGGAAGTCCCTAGTTTTTATTTTTCATTAAAGACACCAACTTTTAGAAACCAACAGAAATACTAAATCTGTTTCAACTTACCTCAAAGCACCCAAATTAATAGTTATTTCTGGTTAAGTTGACTTTACCTATACTTTTGTGTTATTTTTTGGAAAACTTATGAGGATATCTTTTTTGTGTGTGTGCATTCAGACATACAGTTTGGAAAAATAATGACTCCGTCTTTGGAGCTTGATTTTTTTATCCTTCAACGTGAGGTATTTCATTTGAGGCTGAGCTCTTGAGAACATGATAAAGTTAACTGGGATCTCTAAGAGTGGTTGATTCCCTAGGACCTAAAGGAGCCAGTCTGTAGGTAAGATGCACAGTAAATCATTTTAGTCCACTTAGCGCATGCAGGACGTAATTTACTAAAGGACTGCAGCATCATAAACAGCACAAGGTCACCCTCCAAGACCACCTGGAAGTTCAAGTGTACGGATGGCCAGGAGTTTAGAAACCTGGAGCTTATTCTGCTCGTCCTTGTTGCTTGGCTCCAGCTGTTTACTTCTGAGGACAGCTCGGCTTGCTGGTTAGTCAGGCTCCGCTGGCAGCTGGGACCCACTGGCTTCTAAAAGAGTTGACCTTGGGCTATGATACTCTTAGCACAAGTTGACAGGGTTGCCAACGTTAGATTCGTGTGTGGAATTTAGAAGCAAATCTGGGTGAGACATTGGGGCCCTTCCCAAGCAGAAGCTGAGTAACCTGAAAGACTTGCAAATGAGAGCCCCTGATGCCAGTTGTCTGCTCCCTTCCGGTTCCTCTCATCAAGCCTGGGCTGGACCAGCTGAGTGTAGAACTTCATCTGTCTGTGACTGGACTGTCAGTGACTGATATGCATAGACTGTCAACTGGGAAGGGTGTAAGAGATCGCTTTACCAGGGTAAATGACCACCCAGAGGGCTACTGGCATTTGGGGCAGGAAAATCTCTTTCTGTGAAAACTTTGCTGTGCAGGAGATACAACATCCAGGCTTCTGGCATTTACGTATCACTAATGCATCTGCCACCATTATTATGACAGCTAAAAATCACCTCTCCCAGATTTTCAGATACGGGGGAGGTGGGGGGAGGAGGAGAGGGTCATATTATTTTCAGCTGCCAATGCTGCATACAGAGAGGACACAGGGCTCCAGGGAGGAGGACCGTAATGCAAATTACAGTGAAGTCAGAAGTTTCCTCTGATATCTCTTGACTTTAAACATCCTCGTGCTACTATCCATCTGTAAAGTAGGAATTCATTTACAGATTAATTTACTCTTCATGGTCAGTGTTTGTGAAGTGCTTTAAAGTCCTGTGCAAAAGATACTACATAACTGCCCCAGGTGATTTATTATCTATTTATAGTATAGGGCAGTAGCCACAGGAGTATAAATTACAGAATAAAATTTATATTGGAATCCATTCTGGAAGTACTTAAAAAAGAGAGATCAGGGATGGATAGAGCACAACTGTGTCCAGAGTGACAGCTCTGGGAGGGCAGGTCTGGAATAGTCTGGAATATTCTCTATATGTCCCAGTCCTGAGCACCAAGCCTGGCACTGAGCTGACAGTCAGCCATCATGTGTTCATTCAAACTAAAGCACATGCATGTTTGCATTTGAGCTGCTCTCTTAGATAGATAGTCAAAAGGTGTACCTTGGAGTTTCATTTCTAATTACTCCAGGGCTTCCTGACCAGGCTCCTCAGGATTATGGTGACGAAACCGGACCCTCAGAGCAACCCAGATTGAGCGGGAACTCAGAAGGAACCACCTTGAAGCAGATATGCAAGATGTGGTCAAAATGAGCCACCAGTGCTGCTGGGCAGGCGTATAGCAGAGGCCCCCTGGCCAGCCCATACATCCCTCGCTCCCAGGAGCTCCAGCATCCTGAGCAAGGTGCTGGCTGCCAAGTGCTCTGAGCTGCCGGGAACTTCATCTGTCTTCTCGTTTCTAATCTGCAGATCCAGGCTCCGCGTCTGTAAATACAAAGAAAGGAGCAGGGCTGGGTAGGCAAGCAAATACATGTGAGCACGGCCGGCTACTTCTTGCTACTTGCCTTCCAACAACAGACGTGGAGCCTCTACTGCTGAGCCTCAGCAAGTCCTCCAACTTTGTCTGTGATAGGAGCTTCCTCTTCTGGAACACAAACACTCTTGGTTGTTTTTTTTTCCTTAACAATCAACGTTTGTTCTTTCCTGGCAGAGCGCCTCCACAGCCCTGGGCTACTGTTTCTTTAACTGGATTGTGGGAACATCTCTCTCCTTTCCAGCTCTCCTAGGAAACCCATTAGGGATCTCCACTGGAGAAAAGCTGTTTCTTGGGGTTCCAAGTGATTAGTTACATTCCTCCACCTGGATCCAGGGGAAGAGTAGTGTAGCGTGGACACAGGTTATACGCCCACCAGTTTCACCAAATGAGGCAATACAGAGTGTCCACAATATCAAAGGATGCTCCCCTGGAAATCATAGCTAGCCAGGGGGTTTACAGCTTAAGAAATGGCTTTGCAACCAAATTCAGGGTGTGGCAAGTTCTTCAGGACTCCGGACCCAGTTTTTTTCAACTACCCAATAGCACGGGAAGAAAAAAGGGAAGAGAGAGAGGAATGCTGTAGTGTGAAAGAAACTTAAGAGACCTAAGTCACATAATAACCTTATACAGTGTTTCAAATAAACCAATGGTAAAAAAAGATTGTTCTAGGTATTTGAGGAACTTTTACGAAGTTGGGTATCATAATTTTGTTGGGTGTGTTAATGGCATTATAGTTATGTGATAGAATATTTTCTTCTTTTTAGATGTCTAATGAAGTATTCAGTGGCAAAATGACTCGAAAACTTGGATTTGCTTTAATATACCCTAGCTTAAGGAAAAACGACTATTCATGAAACAAGCATGACAAAATGTTGATGGGTATTGAAGCTGGATAACCGGTACCTGGGTATTTGTTATACTCTATTTTGGGGTATATTTGGAATTTTTTATCAAAACAATTTAACAGGGAAAAATTATAAAAATATATTTTTTATATAAAAATATGAGAATTAGTTATGGGATAAAGTTACTTAACATATTTAAGGCTTCTTTTACTTTTTGTCTAGTTTAGAGAGAGCCTGGTTTTCTAGAACTTCTCTGACTTAAGCTCTTTGAAGAAGACGTTTCTATTTGCAAGTTGTGTATGGTTTACCTGGAGTTTGTGGATTGTTCTACATTTTGGAAATACTGCTAAATTTTACGGATTGTTTTACATTTTGGAAATACTGCTAAATTCAGTGATGTCAACTGAATTTAAAAGAGATCAAACAGGATTCAATATTTTCCACCTCTTTTTTTTCAGTTTTTAAAATAATTATTTTTAAATTAATTTTAAATTGATATAGTTGATATACAACATTATATAAGTTTCAAGTCTACAACATAGTGATTCACAACCTTTAAAGGTTATACTCCATTTTAAAATATTGGCTATAGTCCCTGTGTTGTACAATATATCCTTGTAGCTTATTTATTCTATATACAGTAGTTTGTACCTCTTAATCCCTTACCCTTATCTTGCCCCTCCCTCCTGCCCTCTCCCCACTGGTAACCACTAGTTCTCTATATTTGTGAGTCTGTTTCTTTTTTGTTGTATTTACTAGTGTCTTTCATTTTTTAGATTCCATATATAAGTGATATCATACACTATTTGCCTTTCTCTGTCTGACTTATTTCACTTAGCAAAATCCCCTTCAAGGCCATCCATGTTGTTGCAAATGGCAAAATTTCATTCTTTTTAATGGCTGAGTAGTATTCCATTGTGTGTGTGTGTGTGTGTGTGTGTGTGTGTGTGTGTGTATGTATACCACATCTTGTTTATCCATTCATCTGTTTATGGACACTTAGTATTCCATTTTGTGTGTGTGTGTGTGTGTGTGTGTGTGTGTGTGTGTGTGTGTATACCACATCTTGTTTATCCATTCATCTGTTTATGGACACTTAGGTTGCTTCCGTATCTTGGCAGTTGTAAATAATGCTGCTGTGAACGTTGGGGTGCCTGTATCTTTTCAAATTAGTAGTTTTGTGTTTTTGGATATATACCCAGGAGTAGGAATTGCTGGGTCATATGGTAGTACTTTTTTTATTACTACATACTGGTGGACGGCTACTTCCTAGTGGTATTAGACACTTAAGCCCCTTTTTGCCTTCCTTCCTAGGGGAAAATTTTGTTTGGTGTGTTTCTATTCAAGTTCATTTTCTGAAGGGTCTTCCCAAGTGGTTCCAATTCCAGGGCTCCTTAAGTCATGGAACCATAAATTATGTGTGAATGGTTACCACAAGACTTTGATATTTTTTCTTTTTTAAATAATATACATTTTATTGATATAATCGACATATAACATTGTGTTAGTTTTAGGTGTACAGCATAATTCTTTGATACATGTATTAATTGCAAAATGATCACCACAGTAAGTTTAGTTAACCCCTAACACTACACATAGTTACAAATATTTTTTCCTTGGGATGAAAACTGTTAAGATTTACTCTCTCAATAACTGTCAAATATACAATACAGTATTGTTAACTACAGTCACCATGCTGTACATTACATCCCCAGGACTTATTTATTTATAACTGAAGATTATACCTTTTGACCACCTTCACCCATTTTGCCCACTACTCTACCTATGGCCATTGGCAACCACCAAACTATTTCTGTATCTGTGAGTTCAGTTTTTGATTTTTAGATTCCAGATACAAGTGAGATCATAGAGCATTTGTCTTTCTGTGACTTGTTGAGAAACAAAACAGTAAAACAGCCAGTTATTTTACTAGCAAAATGGTTTACTCAGGAAGAGCAAAGAATTGCAATTTGGGACATGCAGTCTATAGTGAACCACAGGCAAGTTCAGAGAACAAAGGAGAGGAACCTTCTTTTATAGAGGAGAAGGGGGAGTTGGAAGGGGCTGTTATAAACAAGGAGTCCATTGGAGGAAACTGAAAGTTTTAAGTGTAGTGGCTTTTTACTGGCTGAATTGTGACAGTCTATTATTGGCTGGCCTGCTACCAGGCAAGGAGAAATTCTTCCTCCCTTCGGCTGTGTAGTAAAGTAGTAACCTTCCTCCTGTGGGAGATGAAAATGTACCTCTCTTCCTGTTGGGTCTGCAATTGACATTGAGTGGTAGAGTGTGAGAGCTCCCCCTTCTGGCCCCCAGCTCCATTTTATTTTATTTTACTTTTTATTTTTTCGGCTGCCTTGGGTCTTCGTTGCTGCATGCCAGCGTTCTCTAGTTGCAGTGAGCGGGGGTTACTCTTCATTGCGGTGTGGCCTTCTCATTGCAGTGGCTTTTCTTGTTGCGGAGCATGGGCCCTAGGCGCGTGGGCTTCAGTAGCTCTGGTGCGCAAGCTCAGTAGTTGCGGCCTGTGGGCCCTAGAGCACTGGCTCAGTAGTTGTGGCGCACGACTTAGTTCCTCTGCGGCATATGGGATCCTCCTGCACCAGGGATCAAACCCGTATACCCTGCATTGGCAGGCGGATTTTTAACCACTGCACCACCAGGGAAGTCCCCCCAACCCGACTCCATTTTTTTTTTTTTTTTTTGCGGTACGTGGGCCTCTCACTGTTGTGGCCTCTCCCGTTGCGGAGCACAGGCTCTGGACGCGCAGGCTCAGCGGCCATGGCTCACGGGCCCAGCCGCTCTGCGGCATGTGGGATCTTCCCAGACCAGGGCATGAACCCGCGTCCCCTGCATCGGCAGATGGACTCTCAACCACTGCGCCACCAGGGAAGCCCCCCGACCCCATTTTAAATGAGGTTTCTGTTTATCAGTTTTCACAGACTTATTTCACTTAGCATAATGCCCTCAAGGTCCATCCGTGTTGTCCCAATGGCAGGCCTTTTTTATGGCCGTATAATATTCCATTTTATATTTATCATATTTTTCTTTGTCCATTCATCCATCAGTGGACCCTCAGGTTGTTTTTATGTTTTTGCTATTGTCAATAATGCTATAATGAACGTGAGGGTGAAGATGTGTTTTACAGATAGTGATTTTGTTTCTTTTGAATAAATACCCAGGAGGGGATTGCTGGATCATATGGTAGTTCTATTGTTAATTTTTTAAGGACCCTTCATGCTGTATTCCATAGTGGCTGCACCAATTTATATTCCTGCCAACAATGTACAAGTGTTCACTTTTCTCTGCATCCTCATGGACACTTGTTATACCTTGTCTTTTTGTTAATAGCCATTTTAACAGTTATGAGGTGATACTTCATTGTGCTTTTGATTTGCATTTCCCTGATAATTAGTGATGTTGAGCACCTTTCCATGTACCTTTTGGCCATTTGTATGTCTTTTTTGGAAAAATGTCTATTCTGATCCTCTGCCCATTTTTAATAGGATTGTTTTTCTTTCTATTGAGTTTTATGAATTATTTATATGTTGTAGGAATCACACTGAGTCTATAGATTGCTTTGGGTAGTTGGACATTGCAGTAATATTAATTCTTCTAATCCAAGAGCACAGAATAGCTATTTGTTTGTGTCTCCTTTAGTGTCTTTCATCAATGTTTTATAGTTTTCAGCATACAGGTCTTTCACCTCCTTGGCTAAATTTATTCCTAGGTATTTAATTCTTTTTGATGCAATTATAAATGGGATTATTTTCTTAATTTCTCTTTCTGATTTTTGTTCAAGTAATTCAAGGGATTGTTGTATATTGATTTTGTATCCTGCAACTGTACTGATTTTTTAATTAGTTCTAACAGTTTTTTTGAGGGATTTTTAGTGTTTCCTATATATAATATCATGTCATCTGCAAATAAAGACAGTTCTCCTTCTTCCTTTCTAATCTGGATAAGTTTAATTTATTTTTTCTTGCCTAATATATCTGGCTAGGAATTCCAGTACTGTGTTGAATAAAAATGGTGATAATGGGCATCCTTGTCTTGTTCCTGATCTTACAGGAAGAGCTTTCTCTTTTTCACCATTGAGTATGATGTTAGTTGTGGGCTTGCCATATATGGCCTTTATTATGTTGAGGTACATTCCCTCTATACTCACTTTGTTGAGAATTTTTAATCATGAATGAACCTTAAATTTTGTCAAATGCATTTTCTGCATCTATTGAGATGTTCATATGATTTTTATCCTTCATTTTGTTAATGTGGTTTATTATATTTATTGATTTTCAGAAGTTGAACCATCATTGCATTCCTGGAATAAATGCCACTTTATCATGGCATATGATCCTCTTAATGTATTGTTGAATTCAGTTTGCTAATGTTTTGTTGAAGAATTTTGCATCTATGTTTATCAGGAATATTGGCTTACAATTTTCTTTTCTTGTAGTGTTCTTGTCTGGTTCTGGTATCAACATAATTATGGTCTCATGAAATGAGTTTGGAAGAATTCCCTTATCTTCTGTTTTTTGGAAGAGTTTGAGAAGGGCTGGTATTAATTCTTCTTTAAATATTTGGTAGAATTCACTCATGAAGCCAAGTGGTCCTGAACTTTTCCTTGTTGGAGATTTTTCATGACCAATCAATCTCTTAACTAGGAATTGATCTGTTCAGATTTTCTATTTCTTTAAGATTCATTCTTGATAGGTTGTATGTTTATAGGAATTTGTCCATATCTGCTAGGTTATCAGATTTTTTGGCATGTCATTGTTCATAGTAGTCTCTCATGCTCCTTTGTTTTTGTATCTCATCCTTGTAACGTCCCTCCTTCCTTTATAATTTTATTTCACTCCTCTCTTTTTCTTGATTAGTCTAGCTAAAGATTTGTTTATTTTGCTTACATTTTCAAAAAACAGCTTTTTACTTTATTTATTTACTTATTTTTAGTTTCTATTTCATTTGTTTCCATTCTGATCTTTATTGCCTACCTTATAATAACTTTGGGCTTGGTATGTTCTTATTTTTCTAGTTTCTTATTAGGTTGTTTATTTGATATCATTCTTTTTTCTTGATGCATTTATAGTTATAAACTTCCCTCTGAGAACTTCTTTTGCTACATCCCATAAGTTTTGGTATGTTGTGTTTCCATTTTTATTTGTCTCAAGATGTTTCTGATTTCTCTTTGGATTTCTTATTTGACCCATTGGTTGCTCATTTGCATGTTGTTTAATCTCCACATATTTGTGAGTTTTCCAGTTTTCTTCTTGTAATTGACTTGTAGTTTCACACCACAGTGGTCAGAAAAGATGCTTGATATGATTTCAAAGTTTATTAAGACTTTCTCATGGCTTGACATGTGCTCTATCCTGGAGAATGTTCTATGAGCAGTTGAGAAGAATGTGTATTCTGATGCTGTTTGATGGAATGTTCTGTAAATGTCTCTTAAGTCTATCTGGTCTAGGGTGTCATTTAAGTCCAATGTTTCCTTATAGATTTTCTGTCTGGGTGATGTATCCATTGATGAGAATGGGGTATTGAAGTCCTCTACTATTATTGTATTGCTGTCTATTTCTCCCTTTAGGTCTGTTAATATTTGTTTTATAAATTTAAGAGCTCCTTAATAGTTTTTAAAAATGCCTTTGGATTCCTTAACATGAATCAAACAATCAGAATATACTTGGTTCACTGGAATGTATATAAACATGATATGTTTCCTGCCCTTAACAATATCACAGGTCTAACCAAAAAGACAATGTGGAACCACAGGAAAATTGGAATTTCTGAAAGGCTCACGTAGGGTAGGATATCTGTTTCGGCAAAGTGTTTTTGAAGGATATTGCCATTCATTCCAGAACCAAGTTGAGACTGGCCTTCTTTACTAGGTGGTGTTCATTCCTTTTTTTTTTTTTTTGGTTGCTAGTACCTATTGTTTAGCTGCTGAGCTACAAAACCCATCATAGCAGTCATGCCAAAAGGTGAGTTTCTTTTGCCTGGCTTTCAGGAAGTTAGCAGAAAAGTAATGTAAGACATGCTGGAGGAAAACAGGAGCAAAAAGCGCTGAAGCTTGCAGAGGCCACTTCCACTTAGCAAAGGCCCCATATGTAAGACTGCAACCCAGAAATAGAGCAGTGGTGTTCTCTACTTGGGCATCCTGAAATAATCCCAGAACTGGCTGTTATAGTGATTTCCTTCCATCTCTTCTGTTTTTAACTCAAATGGACAAGATGAAACTGTTTCCTGAGGCGGTATCAAAACAGCTTTCCTCATGTCACAGAAATTTCCAGAAGTTTGAGACTTAGAATTGGAATCCGCAGTGGGGGCAGTGGTATCAGAGCCCACCGCAGGAGTACAGGGGAGAGGCTGGCATCCCATCAGCCTCCACTTTCATCCTTGATCACATACCACACACCTTGTTTAGTTGTAGAACAAGTGACTCTAAATCGGAGGGAAATTCCACACACTATTAGATTATGCGGTGATTCATTCAGTATCTGTTGAGAGCTGACAATATGGCCACCACTTTGCAGAATGCAGTGATATGGTAGGGACTGAGACACCAGGTTTCCTATCCTCACGTCATTCATGGTCCAGCAGTGTCTGGAGAAATACCTCATTTGTAAAGAGGCAGAAACTTGGTTTTGGTGAATTTGACTATCAGAAAGGGAGACAGTGCCCTTTGGATTTTACTGCCCTTCTATTTTCTCTATCTGTGGTTTTGCATCAATTTGTCCTCCTAGGACTCCAACTTAGACCAGTTATTTAGTGCATGGGGCCAAGAATCCAGCAATAGTCTACAAATTGACTCCAATACCCATTTTTTTTGGTGGGTGAAGTAGTAGAATCCACTGAATCCCTAGAGTTTTGATTCTGCTCTGGCATCTGTGAGTGCTCTATGAACCGCAAATTAGAAAAAAATAGAAAAAAAATTAAAATCCCAATGAGGTTGTTCAAGTGTCTGGGTGGTCTGGGTTACATGTGTTCCAAATTCTGTTCTGAGCTATTTCACTGACTTACCGACATTGAGACACTGTGTCTTATGTCCACCTGGCCATTGTAAACCAAGGGTCCTTGTCAAACATGCGGTAAACATTCTACGGCAGAATCATGATAACTCCCTAAGAGGAATCATGGTATCTCCTTAGTTTCCATCACTAACTGAGAAAAAAGAATATGAGGTTTAAATGCTGGCTCTAGCATTTACTAGCTGTATGACCATGAGAACTTGGGCAAGTTAATATAACCTCTCTGAACTATTGCTTTAGTTCATTATCAGTAAAATGGGGCTAATAATATTTACCTTGTAGTGTTGTAGTGGTTAAATGATAAAGTCCCTGGTAGAGTGTCAACATGTACTGTGGGCAGGTGGTGGCTGCTCCATGAATGGTAGCTGTGAATGAGTTAACAATTAGTGTTTTAGTGCAGTGAGGAGTCAGAGAGAAAGGGGACAAAGGGGAGACTTCATATTATTATGGGATGTGAAGGAATTCCTGATAAGACATGATGAATGGGACACATTTCTGAAGGAAGCCATTGAATCTCTTTCTCACTAGACTCTTTAAAATAGGACACTATCCATCTCTTGAAAGAGTTCACTATAGGGTGGATTACTTCCTGAGGTGCACTTTGGGTTCTGGGAAATGTCTGTTAGCAGAGGAATTGCTATTGAAATTCACCCATGGACCCAGACCCTGACCCTTTCTCATAAGCTCATCCCTAATAATGGCCCTACCTTCCAGGTTGGTGATAGACCAGCTCACTGGCCTTTGGCAGTTTTGTTTTCAAGTTTGATGGAAGCAGAGCTAGTACTGAAGCAGCAATTATAGTTCCTTTAAAAGCAACCCAGATTGTCATGGAAACTGAAGGCAAAATGACAAAACTCCAAGGTTGGGGGGTATCCTTTGTTAAGTGCTTATGAAGGTACGTGAAAGGAACAGAAAGTTCAGGCCTGGAAAAATGACGGATCTATCTAAGAGGAGGAGATGAAAGAATAGGGAACAACACTCTTGGGGAGGCCCCACACAGCACTGTTGAAATCGTTGGCTCTGTGGAAGCATTTGATTAGAGAGTTTCAGTTACATTACCTTCAGATTCATGCTGGGGTAAAAAAAAGTCTTGTGTTACATTGACTACTATATGATTAAACTGAGAATCTCTGGGGAGGAAATCAAAATGGTCAGCATACATGCTTCCTGGCTAGATTTTAAATCCCTTAAAAAAATTACCTGTCGTTTCCTCAAAGATTAAATAAGAATGTAGAGTGTTTCCTAAGTTTCAGTGAATTCAAACATTTTAGATTTTTTTCTATCTCTATATAAAGAAGACATATCCCAGGTATTCAATGCTAAGTGTAGACTCCATAGCATTATGAAACATAAAGTACTCTTATTCGTTAAAGTCTCCTTCAAAGCTTAAACATGTATCAGAGAACAAAATTAGACCTCTGTTTAAAAAGTATACCTTTGTTCAAAATGTTCCTTATAAAGACTCTAGGCCTTTTAGAACTAATATCTGTAGAGTTCTCCTACTGAATCAGTTTGTAAGAGCGGTAGGTTTTTAAGGCTTGACAAGGAAAGTACTATTGTAAATAATTTCAAGCCACACCTAGTTATCAGTGCCTAGTTAGAAAACTGGTGGGAAAGTGACCATTTAATTCTTCTTTATGAGTAAAGTAAAAAAAGATATGTCAGGATGAGGGGTGATGTTTTGGTGCTATTATGATATTTCCAGGGACTAGTGATGGCCCAAATTCTGTTTTGTGACTCACTCCTTTTCTGCAAAGGGTTCTTGACCTGAGAGTGAGACTCAAGGCACAAAAACTAAATGCGAAACAAAATACAGGACTCTTTATATCCGAAGATAACTAATACTAGAAAGAGGCCACTCAAACGGAATTCACTTAAAGTGAGGACCAAAATTTCATAGTAGACAATGTAAAACAGTTTTGACAGGTATGATTTTTGATAAATAAAAGGCAAATTTAGAAAAATTAGTTTATTTTGTTTCATGATCAACAAAATGATCTTATAATGACAGCTGTGCACTAAATCATTTGCTCAGCCAAAAATAAATGGAGTGTTGATTTGAAGGATGTGATAGACTGTTACTTCAGTGGCCCTCAATGAACCAAGCTTCTTTTTATTTGTATCCCTGTGAGTCCCCTCACACATTGATTCTGGGCTTGGCCGTGTGACTAACTTTGACCAATAGAACATTAGCAAAAGTGATGCAAGTGAAAGACTGGTTAGTCCTTGCACAGCGGACCTTGTCTTCTTAGAATGCTTCTTTTTGTAAACCATCCACCATGCTGTGAGAAAGCATAAGCAACCATGTAGAGAAGCCTCCCTGGAGGAGAATCAAGGCCTCTAGCCAAGTCCAACTGGGCTCCCAGCCTGTAGCAAGTACCAATTTCCAGCCATGTATGTGAGTCCATTTTAGATCTTATAGGCATCTAACTCCAAGCCTACAACATGTGAAGCCTAATAATCTCCTGGTCAACCCACAGAGTTGTAAGAAGTCATAATAAATTGTGAGAAGCCATTAAATTGGGGGTGGTGTGTTATGTAGCAATAGATAGCTAAAACAGAAACTATTACCTCAAAGTGGGGTCCTGCCACCACATGTGGCATTGATTTTGAGTCTGGTGGAAGAATGAAGAAATTTGCAGAAATGACGAAGAGACTGTTAGTGGAGACTGAAGGGAAGTGAGGAACACCCTACTAGAAGCTGAAGGAAAGAGAACCCGAGTTATGTATTGGTAGAACAATTAGCAAAACTGTTTGCCTGTGGAAATATGCGAAATAAATAGAAAGGGTAGCTTATGAACCTGGGATCTGGCTAAGGGGGTTTCTGGACAGTATGTTGAAAGTGAAATCTGGTTCTTTTTAGTTGCCTATGGTAAAGTCCAGGAAGAGCCAGTTGAGGCAAAGAAGGAACTGTTTAGATTTCAAGCAGAATTTAGAAGAACTAAAAAGGCACTAGAACTTGTGGGTTTGATAATAAAATTGCTTCCATCCTTAGTCTCTTCAAGTAAAAAATGGCCTTGGTTTGAGGATGAAATACAGGGTACTATTAGTAAAATATGACCTCCGGGTCAACGTCTCTGTTAAGGCGTCAGAAAGATTTAAGGACTACCTCAATGATCCTCTCAGCTAGACAAGAAGACTTGTAAGAATCTTAAAAGTACCATGTGAAGCAGAAGAGCTACCAGATCATCTAATAGCACTGTGACAAATGTTACATTGTTATTGTTTTAAATCTTTAAATGTATGGGTGGTTTGTTAGGCAACAATAGATAAGCCAAACAGGGAGCTAATGATTTCTAGATGCACTTGTATAATGGTAGGATAAAATATCTTTGACTTCACATTTGACTTTTGATGTAATCAGAAAAAGGGCTATTTTTGCAAAAATATTCAAAAATTTTATTTAATTTTTCCACGTGCTTTGTATCTTTTATGTCATCATCTTTGTTTATTTTCTCTTCTTCAATTGTTAACTGGTCAAATTATCCCCATTTATTATTATTATTTTTAAAAATAAATTTATTTATTTTTGTTTTTGGCTGAGGTGGGTCTTCATTGCTGAGTGCCGGCTTTCTCTATTTGTGGTGAGCGGGGGCTACTCTTCGTTGTGGTGCGCGGGCTTCTCATTGTGGGGGCTTCTCTTGTTGCGGAGCACGGGCTCTAGGCATGCAGGCTTCAGTAGTTGTGACATGCAGGCTCAGTAGTTGTGGCTCACGGGCTCTAGAGCACAGGCTCAGTAGTTGTGGTGCACAGGCTTAGTTGCTCTGCAGTATGTGGGACCTTCCTGGACCAGGGATTGAACCCGTGTCCCCTGCATTGGCAGGCGGATTCTCAACCACTGTGCCACCAGGGAAGCCTCCCCATTTATTATTGGCTTGACATATATTTCAAGCAGTTTTGCAATATTGCTTTCATCAACTTCATGAAATCCTGCATCTTTTGTAATATTTACAAGTTCTTTTCACTTCTTCTATATTTGAATTTATTATCTGCTATAATGCTGGTAGGATGGATACTAATGTCTCGAAAGAAAGGGTCTTTGGTTGGACGTTAATTTTATAAGTCGTCAGTTTATTAATGAATAGGTTTGCTTTAAGAAGACTTTGCTTCTCTTAAATAACCCAGACAACGGATTCTCATATAATGAGAGGCCCCCTGTACCACTCTATTTATAGCTGAACAGGCCCTAGTACCAGACAGTGCTTGACTCTCTGGTAAAACTGAGTTGAAGCATGTGATTTCGGCTCACAGTCTAAGAGGATCGTCTGCGTTTTATCCTGAATCTAAATCTTGGCACAAGCCACTCAGATATAACTTCGGGGAGGGAGAAAACTAGAGAGAAGTCTGGATCCCCTGGCCCATTTTAGCATGGCATTAGAGGTGGAAGAGGTGGAGAAAAGAAATGAATGCCCTGAGAAGACAGCTTTTGCATAGTCTACAGGAGGAAGCTGATGAGAGAGGTCTGCCCACCTGTGTTGTCCTTAAAGGCACCATGAACCTGCTCACTGGCAGATGTGACCTGGTGAATGTCCTGGGCCCTCACCAATTAAGTTAGTAAATCCTCATCTCTTGTGAGAGGATGGAGGAAGGAGGGGGTAGGGAAATAGAAAAGCAGGAAAAGAGGGCCGCTCTACAGTGTCCATCTTACTGGAGAGAATCTACCCATTAGGTGATGGGAGGTTGGAAAGTCACAAAGCAGAGAAGGGAGGTAGGTGTTATACTCTGAGAGCAGATCACTCTCTATTTCTCTCCTAATTTTCCCCCGTGGAAAGGAGATAAGAGAGCTGAGTAAAGGAAGCCACACTTCTGGGCAGAATTGCTTTAGCCACAGACTGAGAAGCTGGTCACAGGAATGAGCTCTCGTGCAAGCTGAAGTTCAGAACTTACTGCTGAAAAAAGCTGTAAGATTTTTTTAAAGCCAATTTCCCCCAAAGTGTGTTACTAGAAATAGAAGGGAGTTGACTCCAAGGAAGTATTGAAGTGGAGTGAGAAGCTCTTGAGTGAAGATCTAGAGATTCGTGCAAGATTAAGCTGAGATTGAGAAGAAGAGAAAGATAGAAGGGAACCTATTGTACTTGGAATTGGTTTCTTTAAAAAAACGATTTCAGAAGAGTTATCTGCTTCTGTTGCTAAGTGTTAAGCTTAGCTATTCCCACAAAGAACTCATTTTTGTAAATAATGAGTAGAACATGTATAGCCATATTATATTGTAGCTATAATCCGTTTTTTAGTTCAAACTTTTTTAGTTCGAACACAAAAATTAAATACATGATAAGGGAACATTTAAATTGAATAAATAGTTTTAGTGTTGGATTATCTTTCAGCTGAAGTTGTACATTTATAGATACAGAACATATGTATTCATTCATTCATGTAACTCAGTAGTGCCTGCTCACTGCTAGTCACTACATGTAGTGCTCACATTATTAACACAGGTTTGGAAAACTTATTTTTAAAGGCTATAATGTATAAAGTGGGGTTACTGGCAGTAAGTCATAATATTTTTAAATGAAACAAAATCAGTAATGGAAAATTCGGAAAAGGCAGATATTCTTCTGCAAAGTACTTTACCTTAGGGGTAGAAGTTGCTGAAATACTGATCACATTGTGCCTTTGCAATAAGAGCACAGATAGAAAGGTTAATAAATGCAGAATGCAAGTGAGAAAAAATCACTTAGGGGAAAAAAAAGACTCTAATTGTGATGCCTTTGGGGTTTTGCTATAAATGAATCCGTTGGACTTCTTCCTGATGCCAGAAAAAGGGCTGCAATCTATTTTTATGTATGTTTCAGAGCCATATGTATTCACCCTTTTAATGCAGTGCTTTCACAGTAAACATAAGAATTACCTGAAATCCAAACTTTCTATTCATTTCTCAGTGGTCATCACAATGTCCCACCAAGCCAAAATCCTATGAGATCCTTCCTCTGGAATAAAAGCCTGTTTCTCCAGCAAGCTTTTCAACAGGATTTGAACTCTTCTATGCAGCTGGCAAAAACATAGAACCAGCAAATTGAAAACACCCAGTGGTTTATATGTTTGGGTCTAAATAAAATTTCCCATGCATGCTATTCTATCAGTTTTATACATTCCTGGAGCAGGAACTGACAAGCTGAGCTAACAGGCAAGTGCCGAGAGGTGAAAATTGGTCCAGGATGCACAGTTTGTGAATTTACAGTCTGTTGAGTGGGCCCAGCTGTGTGTCTTCTCTTCAGCAGGAGGACTCTTCCCTTTTAAGAACTTTGTTCCACTCCACCCACCATGGTTTCTACCACCTCCCCACGAGACTTCACTTCCTATGGGAAAGAACCACATCTCAGGGAAAGTCAGAGCGGCTTTAGGATAATCACACAGATACCCTCTCTCCACTCCTCTTCCTCAGCTGTGGCTTATTGTTTTCATTTCCTTCCAAGGACACTGATGTGAAAGGAAACGATGTGAAGGAAATGATGTGACACTAATGTCAATGAAACCCACCTTGCTCTCAGTCTGAGGGTTGGTTATGCTCTGAAATAGAAAGGGGAACTTGGCTTCTCAGAGGCTTATCTGAGACCCAGAGTGCTGAATTTTAACCTGGTCAGTTACTTGGACATTTAAATGAAGTTGTTTCAGAGGATGTCGAACGAGGTTTTCAAGCCATTCTTTCCCAGGTAAAGGCTATGTCTTCAAAGGCAAGCCTTTCTCTCCCCAGCTTATCAATGGCACCAATTTGACTTTTGGTGGATGTACCCCCCAAGAGGGACGGGGTCTCTGTTTTATTCACTGCTGTATCCCCAGGGCCTAGAATAGTGCCTGACACATGGTAGTTGAAACGTAAATGTTGAAAGTTATTTGTTGAAACGTACGTGTCGATTGATGAAGTTAGAGTGTCAAGATGCTCAATCCATGCCTCGTATTTCCGTTTAGCATCTAAAAACTTACACAAAAGGATGTTGGGAATTTGGTTTGATGTACTTAAAATTACAACAGGAATTCTTACAGCCTCAGCTCAATTACTTGAAAAATCAGCTAGTCTCTCTGTTTCTGTTTTGCCAACTGTGAAAAGGGGTCTGGCCAAGTCTTCATTGTGACAGTAGAGTGAGGAAGTAAGCATGGTTCTTAAAACCTAACAGAGAGCCGTGCATTCCTACGGGGTGCTTGTCAACCCCAAACTTAGCTCATTCTTTTTCTGAATGCAAACGCATAAAATGGCATAGATTAAGATGTCTGTCAAGAGTTAAGCCTCCTTATTTTTATCTTCTCTTGATAGAATTGTCATGGATTCAGCACTGAAAGGGTCTTTTAGGCTAAATATTAGCCCCCAAATTGGATGAATTGGAACTATCAATATTATAGACAATACCTACATGTCCTAAACCTGCCACCTGAAAATGTACTCTGCATGAAGGTGGGGAAGAATAATGTATGTCGCATCTCAGCATCCCATAACATTCCTTTTATAGAACAAGATTCCCACAGAGTTTTAACACACAAAGTTGTCTCTTAAGAAGAAGGCCCTATTTGGGAGTGAGGGGACACCCGGCAGGGATTCCTGACCCCAAGCCCCATTCCCAGCACCCCCAGCTCCTGTAGTTATGTGATCCCAGGCAAGGCTTTTAACCCCTTGGGACTCCAGCTTCTTTATCTATGAAATAACATTGGCTTCCTGCCTTCCAAGGGAACCAGAAGGAAGAATGAGTTAATATTTACATAGCACATTGACAGCCTCCAAGAAAGACACCGTACAACTGGGAGATATGATATAATGGGAAGAACGTCCTTTATTTTTAACTTGTTGGTCTCTGGTCAGCCTTTCTGGGGCTATTCCATATGTACAATATTAAAATAACAGGCAAAAGTGAAAGAACGTTCTGAACCTAATTCAGGTAGGATGGCTCTGAATTGTAGCTGCTGGAGTCTTTGTTCATTTGTTAACTTTAGGGAGTCCAGGGACTCAGCTAGTGGTTATTTCCCCAGTTGCTGAAGGTGTCATTGGAATAGACATAGTTGACAAGGGGCAGAATCCCCACATTTGGTCTCTGACCCATGGGTGATGGCAACTATGGTAGGAAGGGCTAAGTAGACACCCCTAGGGTTTCCATTCATATCAAGAGAATAAATCAGAAACAGTACTGCATCCCTGGGAGGAGTGCAAAAATTAATGTTGCCATCAGAGACTTGAAAGAAGTCTGGATGATGATATGTACTGTAGGCCCTGACAGTTTTTTGTTTGTTTAGTTTTCGTAGTGCAAGTGCATGATTTAAGCTTTGATTGCCAAGGCATCCTCTTCAAAGTCAGCTATCTTGAATAAACACAGTGCCAGCCACGAGACTAGATAAAAAGCCAGGCTGTCCCTACTCCAACCCAGCAGCTCCTTTGTTAGAGATCTTGGTTGATTTCGATAACTGACCATCTAGGCTCCTGGTTTTCCTCTTCTTGTGCTTTAGGTTCCTGCTCTTACATTTTATTTATTTATTTTGAATTTTATTTTACTCATTTTTTTATACAGCAGGTTCTTATTAGTCCTGCTCTTACATTTTAAACTCACCAATAAATAGTGAGCCTGCAAAATCCTAGGCAGCCCACCCTCAACCCCAATAAAAGCAGAACTCCAGGGACTTCCTGGTGGTCCAGTGGGTAAGACTCCGTGCTCCCAACGCAGGGGGCCCAGGTTCCCTCCCTGGTCAGGGAACTGGATCCTACATGCCGCAACGAAGACCCCGTGTGCCACAACCAAGACCTGGTGCAGCTAGCTAAATAAATAGATAAATATAAATAGATAGATAGTTAGATAACAGAACTCCAGGTCTGTGCTCTCTCTCTCTACCTGTGACTTTGCTGTATGACCCTATGTGTACCATGTAATTTCTAGGACTTGAAAGTAATAAAATTTTCTTTTTTTTTCAAAGTTTCCTATTAGTTATTGCTGAGGGTATCTTACAATTATAATAAGAACCACAAGGGCTGGTCCAGCCACCATACTAGTTATCTATAGGCTGAAAGCTGCACAAAACATGACACTTATCACATCTCCATTGAACTCACCAGTTTGACCTGTGCAAAAGTCACACTGATCTTGAAGAATGAGTGATGCCTACTATAAACTTAATGAAGTGGTGACTAAAACTCCACCTGCTGCCCCAGATGTAGTATCTTTCCGGGAGCAAATTGACATGTTCTTGAGCACTTGCTTTGCAGCTACTGACCTGGTGTATGCCCTTTTCTCTATACCAAGTCGTAAAGGCCACCAGAAACAGTTTGCTTTTACTTGTCAGGGCTAACAGTGCACTTTCACAGTCTTGCCTCCGGGCTATACCATTTCTACTTTCTGTCATATTATTCTGGACAGATCTTGATTATCTTGACATTCCACAAAACATCATACTCCAAGCTCACTGATGACATTTTGATGATTAGATTTGATGTTCATAAAGTAGCAGATACGTTAGAGGCCTTAGTAATGTGTCTGTAAATTAGAAGGTAGGAGATAGGTCCCACAAAACATAATACATATTCATTGAAAAAAATCCCCTTATAAGAGGACTCAAACTCAAGCTCAATGTAGTTCAAACCCCTGTTGTTCAGGAGTCAACTGTATATATCACATTTGAATGTGCTACTTGGACCCACCTATAGAATCAACTATAAGCCTGGTTTACAGATTGTTCTGTCTTGTATGCTAGTATCACTCAGTGCCTGCCACTCAGGGTTGATGCTGAAGGATGCTGGTGAGGGAAAACATTCCCATGGGTAGAACTCTGAGCAACATACTTACTGGTACACAATGTCCAGACTGAGAGATGGCCAGCAGTACAGATGGATACCAACTCTTGGGCAGTTGATAGTGGTTTGCTTGCATACGTGTTAGGCATCACCAGAAAAACAGATGAATATATATATTATATGTATCACCAATACAAGATGTATGTATATATATTAGAATATATAATATATATGTTAGGATATATCTACATTTATATATATTTAGGATACAGGCATATATCGTTTCATTATGCTTCCCTTTACTGTGCTTTACAGATATTATGTCTTTTTGCAAACTGAAGGTTTGTGGCAACCCTGTGTTGAGCAAGTCTATCTGTGCGATTTTTCCAACAGTATTTGCTCACTTTGTGTTTCTGAACTTACCTTACTAAGGCTGACCCTGCTAACACCAATGCTGAGGGCTTACTATGTCAGCACCAGAGATCAATACTGATGCCCTGGTGGCAGGTTGACTACACTGGACCTCTTCCATCTTGGAGGGAGCAGAGACTTGTCCTCACTGGAGTAGATACATTCTAGGTGTGGATGCGCCTTCCCTGCTCCATGATGCTTCTGCCAGGAGCACTATCTATGGACCAAAGAACACCTTATTCACCGTCATGGTACTTTCCGTAGCATTGCTTCTGATCAAGGACTTCCATAGCATCTCTTCTCTCACAGCAAAGCGAATGCAGCAGTGGGCTCTTGGCCATGGAATTAACTGGTCTAACCATGTACTACATCACCTAGAAGCAACTGAGCAAAGTTTGAAAGCTTACTGGTACAATGTAATGGCTTACGAAGACTCAGTTCCTGTGTCAGATGGGAGTCAACATCCTGAAAGGATGGGGTGCTATCTTAAAGGATATTGTAAATGCTGTGAAGGATATTGTACACGTTTGAAACAGAGAACATATATGGTGCTATCTCCCCCATAGCCAGAATATACAGGTCTTGGAATCCAGGGGTGGAAGTGGCTTGTTTGCCACTGAACCCATAGATTCAGTCATAGAGTTTTTGCTTCCCATCCCGACTACCTTGAGCTCTGCTTGTTTGGAGTTCTTAGTCCCCAAAGAGGAGCTGCTCACCAGGGGACGCTCACACCCAGGGCTCCAGGTGAAGAACCCCAATCAGCGAGGCCCTCTGCCAGACTTTACAGAGAAGAAAAGCGTGACTGATGTGTCTGTGAAGAATCCAGGAGAAGGACAACCTCTCAAAGGCCCTCGTGTCTGGAAAATACATTCTGGGCAGTACTGGAAGAGTTTTGATTCTGTCAAGTTTATACAACAAGAGAGACATCAGCCGTGCATACTGATTTTTATTTATTTGTTCATCTGAATGGAAAGAAGAGTCAGGGTTTTAAGGTCTGTAGAAATGGACAAACGTTTTCCAGGCCTCTGAAGCACTTGAAGATACAATTAAAAAGAAAAACTTGCTTATTCTCTTGTCTGCATAAGTTATAGCACTAACTTAAAATAAACTTAATAACTTATAGAGCAGGGCTGCTGGTTAAAACAAAATTAACGTTAGTCATTTACACCCTCATTTAACCATCACTGGTGATTCTGCGAAGGTTATTATTTGTTCATATACTCTACTTACTTCTTGATAAAGGGCCCACTCATGCCTTTAAAACATTGCTTGTTTTGTCCATATTTTAATGCTGTAGTTAAGTGCATGGACTCTGGAATATGATGCTGGGGTTTGAATCCTGGCTCGTCCCTTTCTAGCTCTGTGATCTTAGTAAGTCAATTAACGTCTCTGTTCTTAAGTCCCTTGTCTCTAAAATGAGGATGATAGCAGTACCTGCTTTTTCTTAAATTAATTTTTTAAAATTGGAGTATAGTTGACTTACAATGTTGTGTTTGTTTCTGCTGTACAGCAAAGTGAGTCAGTTATACGTACACATATATCCACTCTTTTTTAGATTCTATTCCCATATAGGTCATTACAGAGTAGTGAATAGAGTTCCCTGTGCTATTCAGTAGGTTCTTATTAGTTATCTATTCTATAGAAGCAGTACCTACTTCAAAGTGTTGTTTGGAGCATTACAATATGCAAAGTCCTTACAATGGTGCTTGGCCCATAGTAAGCGATGAATAAATGTTAGCAGTTGTTAATATTATAATTTGGCAATGCTTCCTCTAGGTCGGCTTGCCAGGAATATAAACCCTTTTATATCCTCTCTCTCTTTTTCTCTAGCAAACCTGCAGAACACCTGCTAAATAACTTATGGATTGAATTGTGTCCCCTGTTCCTGCCCCCTCCTCCCTGCCCTACATTCATATCTTAAAGCCTTAACCACCAATGAGACTGTATTTGGAGATGGGACCTTTAGGGAAGTAATTAAGGTTAAATGAGTTCACAAGGGTGGTGATCTAATCTGATAGGACTGGTGTCCTTACAAGAGGAGGACGGACGAGACACCAGAGGTCTCTCTCCCTCTGCAGGTACACAGAAGGAAGGCCGTGTGAGGACGCAGAGGGGAGGCGGCCGTATACTAGCCTGGAAGAGCGACCACACCAGAAACCAATCCTGCTGACACCTTGATCTTGGACTTCCAGCCTCCAGAACTGTGAGAAATAAATGTGTGTCATTTAAGCCCCTCAGGCTATGGTATTTTGCTATGGCAGCCTGATCAGACTAAGACAGTGACTATGAAATGTTTTAACTCACATTTTCAGTGAGAGACAAATGAGCAGTCCTGATGTACAACATGTGATGCCATCCTCCATACCATTGGGAAAGTCTGGTACCTACCATGGGGGGGCGGTCGCCGTGAGGAGTCATATACCATCGGGACTACTGTCCCCTTGCTTCCCTCAATATAACTACTTTTTCTACAAAATTAATTGAGGCCTCAGGCTGACTACTAGCTATGCAGGGGTTAGTTATTATCTGTGAGAAGCTCTTACTCTGATTTCTTTCTTCTTTTAGGCCCATCACAGATGATTTTGTAGGAATAAGAATTTGGTCCATTGAGTCACTGATCAGATTCTGGATTAGTGTGACCCCATGTTGGCTGGAGCCTTCCATTCTCTCAGGAGCTGGGCAGCGCTGGCTGGAGTCCTGGTCATTCCACTTCTTGGGATGCCAAAGCCCTCCCTAAGATGTCTTCTGGTTCCCTGAGGCTGCCCTTTTCACACACTCTTCCTCCCCTTTCCTTGTCCCACACTGGCTGGATCTGTGCCCCAGAGCTGCCTTTCAAAACCTTCCGTCACAAGAAGCACTGACGAGTTTAGTTGTCTTAACCGAAGATTCAGGGATCACAGTAAGAAGATTTGGGGATCATGGGAGGTGAGGCCCAGCCTTGGAATTTTCTCTCCTGCGTCTCTACACTCTTTTCTCTTTGCCTTTCCTTCCGGAATTCCCTAAGAACTCTTCCCTTCAGTACAGAGAAGAATTCAGCTGGATTCTAAGATTTACACGTGCAGATACCCTGGTTAATATGCTCGCAGGACAAAGAGCCTGCCATTTTAAGGCAGTTTTGCTTATAAATTTATTATAAATATATAATATGTATGATATATGCATATATGTATATTATATGCATGATATTATGTATATGTATTGCCTATATAAAATATACATATTTATAAATATCCTCTTTTTTCTTCTTACTACATTAGGAACAATTAAGGCAATTTGGAGATAAAAGGAACTGCTGAGTTTAGGAATAAAGATTTAACTGTGGAGTTTGGGTCTCCTCACAGCCACTCATTGACTTCTGAAAAGCTGTTTGCAGTTTACTGCTGAATTTATTTCTCAGGTGAAGGGTATTCAGAATCTGAATGTAGGAATTATGTAAAACATGAAATCATGTAACTAGGAAAAACAAAGCAGTC
>NW_020185322.1:321903-322168 GCF_003031525.2 Neophocaena asiaeorientalis asiaeorientalis
AGTTTGTTATATCACATTGAATTTCCTAGTTGACCTCTGCGATGGTAAAGTTAGATTTCTATGTTTTTGACTCTAAATGAACTACAGAAAATGCAAAAACGTATACAGCCTAATCATGGCAATTGACAGCGATCATTCTAAGGACGCCACATCTGGAACAGGCTTTGCGCCTGGAAAGCTTCGACCAGTCGGTCCGCGGGGCGCTGCAAGAGGTCTGGGCCGCCGCTCCCAGCACTGGCTTTTCCGCGGAGCCCGGCGCTCCCCA
>NW_020185322.1:322198-322330 GCF_003031525.2 Neophocaena asiaeorientalis asiaeorientalis
CCCTCCCCGCGCCCTTTTTAAAGCGTCACGGGCTAGGGCCAGCCGGCTGATTCTGGCGGTGGAGGGAGCGGCGCGCCGAGCGCCCAGGGCTGCGCTTCCCGGCCGGCGGGGCGGCGCCGTGGGCCGGCCGCT
>NW_020185322.1:322414-374366 GCF_003031525.2 Neophocaena asiaeorientalis asiaeorientalis
CGGGCTTCCCCGCCATGCGCCCCGGCTAGTGAGCCTCGGGCGCAGCGCCCATCAGGCCGGTCCCGCCGCTCGCCCCGCTGCCGGCATGCTGCGCCCGCTGCTGCTCGCCGCGCTCTGCCTGGCCGTCCGGCTGGGGACCTCCCGCAGCTGCCAGCTGCCCTCGGAGTGGAGACCCCTGAGCGAGGGCTGCCGCGCCGAGCTGGCCGAGATCATTGTGTACGCCAAGGTGCTGGCGCTGCACCAAGAGGTGCACGGCCTGTACAACTACCTGCCCTGGCAGTACGAGGCCGGCGAGGCGGGGCTCTTCTACTCGGCCGAGATCGAGATGCTGTGCGACCAGGCGTGGGGCAGCATGCTCGAGGTGCCCGCGGGCTCCAGGCTCAACCTCACCGGCTTGGGCTACTTCTCCTGTCACTCCCACACCGTGGTCCAGGATTACTCCTATTTCTTCTTCCTCAGGTGAGCCCGCCACCTCCCGCCCACACCACCCCCTCGGTCACCTTTATTCGGTGCCGGATCAGTACTTCCCACGGGATCCTGGCCGTGCGTGCGATGTTAGATGATGCCTTGAGCTCCTTCCCATACTCGACTCTTTCCTGCTCCTCCCGACGTGTCTGCAACACCCTGGGTACCTCTGGCTAAGACTTGGCAAAAGAGAGATGATTCCTGCGCTTAAAGGACAGGAGAGTGTTTCAGGCAAAAGCTCTAAGTGGTTTCCAGCAACAAGTAGTCAGCCTATTCCAGGAGCAAAGGTTTATGCGGCGGGGTGGTGGGGGGACTCCGGTGGATGGGCGGGGAGACTCTGGTCACAGTGCTTTGAGGATATAAAGGTAAATCAGGCAGGAGCCCTCTGATTGAGTTCCATGAAAGTTGGTTTGTGGTCCAGATGAAATGCTTGTGGATAAGAATTCAGGTGATGGCGTCGACTCAAGTTTGAAATAAAGAACAGGTGGAACCCTAATTTAGGTGGAACTCTAATATAGGTGGGACCCTATATTTTAAACTGGATTCGGTGGGAGTAGTTTGGGCTGGGCGGTGGTCAAAACAAAACCCCTTTGAAATCAGACTGTTGCTGGAATTCTGGTTCTGCTCTCCCTATGATTTTGAGCAAGTTACTGACCTTGCCCAGAACCTCAATAGCCTCACCTTCATAATGTGAGAAACAAGGCTGGTTGAGACTAAAACACAGTAACTCATGCAAAACACCTGGTTCAGGTTAGATGGGGAACGAATAGTTGCTCTATTCTGCGCACCGGCTTAAATGCCAAGATGGGAATGGTGTGGAATGCAACCCAGCTGTTGTCCTCTTGTTTCACTCGTGTTAGCTCATATCAGCTGCCAGCAGACCTCAATGCCAGGCTCTTCGAAATAGCAAAGGTTTATGGAGGAGGGACTTGGGGGCGGTAAGGGCTCGGGGCGGGGTGTCACAGGGCTTTGAAGATACAGAGGTGAATTAGGTAGGACGCCCTGTCTGATTGGAGATTCCTGGAATCTCGTGCAGTTCCTTGAAAGTTGGTCTTGTGGTCACGATGAAATGCGTGTGGATAAGAATTCAGACGATGGGTTCAACTGAAGTTTGAAATAAAAAACAGCAGGTGGAACCCTAAATGCATTGGTTATCTCCAGTTGAAGGAGAAGACTGATACGTTAGATTCCATTTTGAGGTTCTGTATCTATAAAGATGGCGAGTGAATCCATGGCTGTGATGGGCCGTGGATTCACTCGCTATCTTGATCTTCAGGGGAGCCAGAAGATCCAGTCTTCCCAGCCCCTGGAGTAGCAGTAAGGATATATGGAATGACCATGACCTTGGCCTGCAGACTCACTTTTAGCTCTCGAGATTTCATGTCACTGAGAAAGAAAACAGTAAGTTCCACAGAGGGCCGTCAGTAAGCTCATGTCAACACATGTTTTCCATATTGAAGCCAGAATATCTAAGTTTAGAATACATGGCGTGCTTTGTGTTGGCTTGGGTGGTTTAGCTAGATTAAGCTGAGTTTTTTTTTTAATTGCTTGAGAAGTACAGTTTCTAAATGAAGTCAGCAAGGAGTGAGACAGTATCTTCTTGATACAGAGAAACTTCACATAGATTTTTTTCATGCCTTTATTTAGGGAAAACACTGGGAACCCAGCTATAAAACTATTCAACAATAAAACTTTATTTTCCCAAGAAAAAAGAGCTGGGGCTTCCCTGGTGGCACAGTGGTTGAGAGTCCGCCTGCCGATGCAGGGGACACGGCTTCGTGCCCCCGTCCGGGAAGATCCTACATGCCGCGGAGCGGCTGGGCCCGTGAGCCGTGGCCACTGAGCCTGCGCGTCCGGAGCCTGTGCTCCGCAACGGGAGAGGCCACAGCAGTGAGACGCCCGCGTACCGCAAAAAAAAAAAAAAACTGGAGTACTTGAAAAGACATTATTTTCTTTTCCGATTTTATAATGAAATACAGTTTTGTCTGCTGGCTCTGCGGTGGTCAGCCAACTCTTTCGTCTTTTGCTCTGTGTTTATAAAACGTTAGGGCAGAAATACAGAGTCAAATGGTAGTCTGACAGATTTCTATTTCTCAGGGCTGTGTTGCCCTGATGTGTGTTAACAACTGCATACAAATCATTCCTCTTCTGTTATTCTGGGACCCACTGAGAAGAGAACAGATTCTGGTCAGTGTCACAGGAGAAAGTGGCAGTGGAGACTCCCTGGTGACCTCTAAATGCCCCCTTTGGGCTGAAGGGTAACTCCCATCTCTCCTTTTCCTTTTCTTGACTTTATCTTGCCAGCAGGTACTTTACGTGAGGCTCGGTAAAAATGTTAACTAACTTTCATACTGTCCTCACCCTGTGCCAGATGCTTTACTTACTTTTTAAAATGCAATCCTTACACCACCATTAAATAATAAGGCGCTGTTGTCACCCTCTTTTTATAGATTGTAAATTGAAGCTTAGAGAATTTAAGAAATTCACTTTGTGTCAGACAGGAGATAAGTAGCAATGGTAGGACTTGAATCCCGGCTCATTACAACTGGCTTTCCTTTCACCAAGAAACACTCTGAGAAGGAAGGCCACTTGGGAGACACAAATAGACAAACAGACACATGTGCACACTCCCCCATTCCCCAACTTACGTTTTTTGAAAACCTTTTAGACTCATGTGATGTGAGGCAGAGAAACAGTCACTCCTCTAATGAGAGCCATGTAAGACATTGTCGTATAATTGGCAGCTGCATCTAAATCAGTGAAGTTAGAACATACACTCACACCATGCACAAAAATAAACTCAAAATGGCTTAGAGACTTCGTGCCTTTATGAGACTTTCTCTCATAAACATAAGACATGACACCATAAAATTAGAAGAGAGCATAGGCAAAACATTCTCTGACATAAACCATGCCAATGTTTTCTTAGGTCAGTTTCCCAAGGCAATAGAAATAAAAACAAATATAAACAAATGGGACCTAATCAAAATCAAGCTTTTGCACAGCAAAAGAAACCAATAAAAAAAAGAAAAGAAAAGACAACCTATGGAATAGGAGAAAATATTTGTAAATGATGTGACAGACAAGGGCTTAATCTCCAAAATCTAAAAACAGCTCATACAACTCAACAAAAACCAACCCAATCAAAAAAATGGGCAGAAGACCTTAACAGACATTTCTCCAAAGGAGACATGCAGATGGTCAGTAGGCACATGAAAAGATGCTGAGCATCACTAATTATTAGAGAAAAGCAAATCAAAACTACAATGAGGTACCACCTCGTGCCGGTCAGAATGGCCATCATTAAAATGTCTACAAATAACAAATGCTGGAGAAGGTGTGGAGAAAAGGGAACCCTCCTACACTGTTGGTGGGAATGTAAGTTGGTACAGCCACTATGAAAAACAGTATGAAGGTTCCTCAGAAAACTAAAAATAGACCTACCATATGATCCAGCAATCCCACTCCTGGGCATATACACGGACAAGACTATAATTCAAAAAGATACATGCACCCCTATGTTCATAGCAGCGCTATTCACAATAACCAAGATGTAGAAACAACCTAAATGTCCATCGACAGATGAATGAGTAAAGAAGATGTGGTGTATATACAATGGAATACTACTCAGTCATAAAAAAGAACGAAATAATGCTATTTGCAGCAACATGAGTGTAACTAGAGATTATCATACTAATTGAAGTAAGTCAGAAAGAGAAAGACAAATACCATATGATATCACTTACATGTGGAATCTAAAATATGGGACAAGTGAATCTGTCCACAAACCAGAAACAGAGTCACAGATAAAGAGAATAGACTTGTTGCCCAGGAGGAACGGGGGGAAGGGAGAGGGATGGACTGAGTGGGGTTAGTAGATGCAAACTATTACACTTAGAATGGATGAACAACATGGTCCTACTGTATAGCACAGGGAACTATATCCAGCCTCCTGGGATAAACCATAATGGAAAAGAATATTTTTAAAAGTACATATACGCGTATAACTGAGTCACTTTGCTATACAGCAGAAATTAGCACAACATTGTAAATCGACAATACTTTAATTAAAAAAAAGCCATTGTCATAAAATTGGCAACGATGTCACAGTCTTCTGTTGACTCTTGATTCAGGATGGTACACCCCATATGGATCCAGTCTACAGCTCTGCTTTTTTCCTATTTTCCATTAGGATGGATGAAAATTATAACCTCTTGCCTCATGGAGTCAATTTCCAAGATGCCATCTTTCCAGACACTCAAGAGAACAGAAGGATGTTTTCCAGCCTTTTCCAGTTTTCAAACTGTTCCCAAGGGCAGCAACTGGCAACTTTCTCCAGTGACTGGGAGGTCCAGGAAGACACTAGGGTAAGAATTGGCTGTACCCTGAGCTACAGCAAAATAATGGAAGAGCTACATCTTGTGTGCATTTTGTGACCAAGGGAGTCAAGAGTCCTCTTCCAAAAACCCAAACCAAAGAGTATTTTCCTCCCTTCTCTGCCAGCAGTTAACAAACACTGCTCATAAACTTTGGATTTCTGAGGCTTTACTGTTTGGCGTGGGGTTCCTCACAAAGTGAGGAAACAAGATGGGATGAAGGCTGGCACACTGTGCCTCAGTTTCCGCTTCTGTAAAATGGAAACAATAGTAGCAGCTACCCCGTAGGGCTGATGGGACATGATTTAACTAGGCAGGAAATGGAAATGTGTAAAGCCCTTAGCATAGTACTTAGCACAGTAAGTGCTCAATACACGTGAGCTATTATGACTACTACCACTATTATTATCATTATTATTGATAGCATAGGGCTCTAAGGAATTTTCTAAGAGGAAAGAAAAAGCCCTTAAGGAAATGGAATTAAATAATTATCATAGCTAACACTTCTATGATTCTTATCTATAGTTGCTAAGACGTAGAGGTACAGTGTGACCAAGGTAATTGTGGAATGTAAGGGTCGGGTAGTTTTGGGCGTGAAAGTATAAAAGGGATCTTTCAATCTGAGGCGGTTGCCAGAGTTGTGGGGACATTTTGAGGATTGTCACTTTCCCAGAGCAGTGGCATTGCCACAATAGACCTGTGGTGATTGTGGGACCAGGTCAGGGGAGGTGGTGGCCCATGGCTCCCAGTCTCCCATCTGAGATGTTTTTAGGACCATGTGACAGACCACTAGAGAGAGTTCTGATGTGGGGATGTGGGTGTCTCCTGAAACAAGGACTTTTTTTATGGGTAAATTTGCACATGTTAGGTGGCTTCCTTCTTTTCTCCTATCTGGGGTGGCCTTGGGGGATGTGACTTTCTCTTGTCTGGTGGATTGGCCCAGGGGAGCAGCCTTGTTTGCCCAAACCTCCTTACCTTCTGCCCAGGGCTCCCTGGCACCTGGAGGCTTTCTTCATGTTCTTTGCCCAAAAACTGTTCTCATGATGGGCAGGTGCATCCAACTAAGGAAAAATGTTGATTCTTACTTCCTTAACATGACCAAGGGTTCCTTCCTTAGGCCTACTCTACTGACAGAGATCTAGACTCCTCTGACCCTTCCTTCATGGTTTGCCAGAATTTTCTGAGTGCTTGTCTTATATTTTGCTCCCAACATGGTTCCAAGCACCTGTTTGTTAGTTTGTGTTTCTGCTGTTCATCCGTGCCGGCACCCACCCTGCATTGAACTGGACCTACCAAGTATCAGCCTGAGAATCCCCAGCCTGGGTCAGTCCTTAGCATGTTCCGAATGAAATCCTTTTAGTCTTGGTCCTTTGTGTCTCCATCCTGTGGGAGTTTTGCTTACACTACTAAATCCTTGGTAACAATAGATTTATTTCAAGAGATCAGATGTTGTTCCAAAAATACCTTATAGCTTAGCCCCCAAACTCTTTAGCTATATAACTGATTAGCTCTGTGGTCACATAATGAAGCTATTAGCATTTCCCTGGAATTAGATTTTTCCATCATTAGAAAAAAGTAGAACAATAGAACCATGGAGAATTGTTTCAGTGTGAAGGCAGTCCTATTTCTGGTGGTCAGATGTTGATCTTGGGGAGAATTCCTTTTCCCTTTCATCACCCTGGTCTCTTAGACAACAAAGGGTGGGCGTGTGCATTTGCTCTAAGAGTCAGAAGCTTCTGGGGAGGGAAATTAATTGTTCCAGATTGCTGAGCTGCTGTGTAGCTGAAGGCGTTTATGGACCTTGTACTTTTCAACACCTTGGCTCTCTCCATTTTTATCCGTGGTCCATTTTGAAATGTACCACATTAGAGCTAAATTAAATTAGCTAGTTCATTTGAGAATTTAGGTTTAAACTAAAACTAAGTTGGCTTTCTGGTAAATGTTGTTAGCATTTACATTTTACCACACTCCTTGAGAAAGTTTTTTGGCCTCTGGAGTGACTAAAGTAGCTGTGAATTGAAGATCTGAGAGTTAGATGAAGAGTTATTGACAATTACTTGCTCCTTTCTTCCAAAAAAGGCTAAAAATTCTCTGCCTTTTCTGTCTGAAGGTGAGCCTGCTATTTTCTCTCCTACGCAGGATAAACACATCCTATTACATCAGAAGCTATGTTTTTCCTAAGGTGGTGGGTTCTCGGTCTTAGGAGGGATCAGAGGAGCTGTGCAGGTCACCTTTTTACTCCAGTTAGACTCTTGCTAATCGGAACACATGAATCCTTCATTTGTTCTGAGACCTTTATGAATGGCCTTGGATGTCCCACGTTAACGTGGCTTTCTTGAATTACGTGCTGTATCTTAGATGATGATAAATCCCGGAGGAACACTGAGTTCTTGTCCTTTCCACTGTTGCTGCTGCTCTTCTCTACGCCCCCAGTCAGCTTGAACGGTGGATCTAGGCTCTGGTTGTGAAGGGCACATCTCATTCTTTTCTCTCCTAGTTCTCACTCGCTCGGAGCATCACATGAATCTGGGACTCTAGGGTCCATCTGGAGGTTAAGAAATGGAACCAGAGGAAAATCTTACGTAGGGAAACTTTTTGTGATGCGCACCCAGGGTGACTCGCAGCTCATCCTCAGCAGCCAAGTCCTCCCATTCTCTAGTTCCATCCTCAAACGTTCCACCCATGCCTCAGACGGTAGAAACACAATCTTGCTCCTGTTTAGTGTCTCTCTGGTGCAGTATCGTGGTGTTAATGGGACCGCGGGGGATGTCTTTGGCAAGTTAGAGCATCCATCCCGTTTTCTGGCAGGGTTCTCTCCACACCAGCCAAGAAGATTTTCCTTCTTTTCTTCCCTGCTGGGTGAGTGTAACAATCAAAACAGAAGTTGTCTGTTTTCCCCTCTCAGCAAGTCCTGTCCCCTAGGACCAACACCCAGACAGCTCCACACTGTTCTAGAATGTCATGGGAATGAAGTAAAATCTGTGAAGGACCTGATGCCATCTTTCTTTTTTCCCATTTTGGAGTCAGGAAGGATGGTGGGGGAGTTGTCATCCTCCAAGCTGCATCAGAAGGGACGTCGACTTTTCATCAGGAGATTGAGATTGGCTCAGCCATTTCCAGAGGCGTGACCTCAGGCAGGACCCTTAATTTCTCACAACCTCAGTTTTCTCATCTATAAAATGGGGCTAAAAACATATAAACTGTCTCAGGTTGTTATAAGGACCTAATTAGAGCACATGTTTTGAAAGCACTTTGTCAAGTATAAAGAGTGATGACTGTAAATTGGTAATTCGAAAGTAGGGCTTTAAAATTTAAAGGACATGTAGCTTTAAAAAAGCTCCCTGCTTCTTCCCAGGGCAGTGGCAGAGTGGTGGCAGCAGTGGTGACAGGGATATGTGTTGGAGATGGGAACAGTGATGGGGAAGCTGTCATGTGTGCTGTAATTCATTCAATAGAACTTATTGGGTTCCAGCCAGGGAGCACTTAAAAAAAAAAAATCGTTTACTGAATTATAAACCATGTTCATGTGGATTCCCAAATCTAAAAGTACAAAATGGTAGTCAGTAGAGTTTTTTTCTCCCACCTCTGACACCCATCCACCCAGTTCCCCCCCCACCCTCCAAACAAGTAACCACTGTTAACAGTTTCTTGTAAACGTTCGATGAGTATTCTCATCCAACAAACAATTCAAACGTGATTTATTGTCGTCTTTGCCACCAGGGGCGCTGCACCATACACACTTTGCTGTGCCCTGCTTTATTCATAAGCAGATCTTTAAAATCTTTCCATGTCAATGCATGTAAGTTGCTTTAAACTGTGGCATAGTATTCCATTGTATGAATGCCTCACTGTATATATTTAATCAAGTCCCCTGTCGATAGGTAGTTACGCTGTTTCCAATTCATTGATATTACATAGAGCGCGGACATGTGTAACGTTATACATACCTCATTTTGTGGGACTGTTGAGTCCAATCTTTTTTTTTTTGAGATCTATTATTTACTTATTTATTTTATTTTATATATTTTTGGCTGCATCAGGTCTTAGTTGCGGCATGTGGGATCTCCGTTGAGGCAGGCGGGATCTTTTGTTGTGGCGTGCGGGCTCTTCATTGTGGTGCGCAGGCTCCAGGGCGTGTGGGCTCTGTAGTTGTGGCGCAAAGGTTCCAGAGTGCGTGGGCTCTCTAGTTTGCAGCACGTGGGCTCTAGTTGAGGCGCACGAGCTCAGTAGTTATGGCATTCGGGCTTAGTTGCTCCGTGGCACGTGGCATCTTAGTTCGCTGACCAGGGATTGAACCTGCGTCCCCTCCATTGTAAGGCAGATTCTTTACCATTGGACCACCAAGGAAGTCCCAAGTCCAAACTTTAGCAAATATTTACTGAGTGCCTACCGTGAGGCAGCTGCTGTGTTAGATACTAGAGTTTCAGTGTTGAGCAAAATAGAAAGTTCCTGATCTCGTGAAGTTTATAGACTTAGTGTTGATGGTGGACACAATCAAAAGACCATGTTAATGACTTTATAATTTAAAATGGAAATCAATGCTCCAAGGAAAAGAAAGGAAATAATCAGGGTGTCTGATCTAGACTTAGGGGTAAAGAAAGCCTTTTCCGCTGAATTGATAATGAGACTAAAATCTGATGGATGAGGAGGTATCTTAGTTAACGTTGGGGTAACTGGGAAATGAGAGCAATCCAGAGAGGGAGAAGAATCTGTGCAAAGGCTCTGTGGTAGCAGGGTCCATGGTGCCTTTGAGGAAACCAAAGAAAGCTCCTGTGGCTGGAGGAAAGGGAGTGAGTGAGAAGAATGAGGCCAGAGCAGTAGGTGGGGTCAGACCATGCAGGGATTGATAGATCCTGGTGAGGATTGGGCTTTGTTCTACAGTAATGGGAAACCCTTGATGTTTTGAAAGCAAGGGGTGATGGGAACAAATTCACACACACACACACACACACACACACACACACACACACACCAAAAAAAACCACCCAAAGTGGCAGGAGTAGGGAACTGGATTGGAGGGGATCCAGGTGATATGGTAAGAACAGGTAGCGGTGGTTAGAAAGCTGCCAGATAGATGTTGGACCAGGGTGGAGGCAGTGGGGGTGGAGCAATGTAGGCAAACTTGAGAGAGATTTCGGAAATAAAATCAGTAGATGTTCATGACGGTTTGGATTTGGGTGGTACAAGAGGTGGGAGGGTCAAAGGTAACTCCGGTGTTCCTGGCTGCCTGCATGCCAGGACTAACACTGATAAATGGGGATAGGACAGGTGTGGTAGGGAATTCATGAGTCTAGGGTTGGACATGTTGAGTTGAGGTGCCCTTGAGCCATCCATGTGAGATCTTGAGTGGGTGGTTGTGTCTGTAACTTTGGAGCTTTGAGAAGAGCTCTGAGTAGAAGATATACCTTTGTGTCTGATCGATAACTAGGTAGGTGTCAGCTGAAACTGGACACGGATGAGACTTCCATGGGAGAGGGCTTAGAGTAAGAGTAGAAGCCCTAGGGCAGGACTGAGTGGTGTAGAATGCTAACACTGGTGGAGAAGGAGCAGTCAGACCGGTACGAGGAAAACTAGGAGAGTCAATGGCACAGAATGTCTCCGGAAGGATAAGTGATCGACAGAACCAAAAGCTGTTGAGAAGTCAAGTAAGATGAAGTCAAGTAACCACTCGACTTCGGTGGCAGAGATGAGGACAGTTCCATAGAGTGAGGGAGGAGAATCTAGGTTGTGGGGTGTGAGGAGAGAGTGGGACAAGAGGATATGGAGATAGTGGGAGTGGGCAGCGCGTTCAGGACGTTTGGCTGTGGAGGGTTGAATACAGATGAGGCTGCAGGCGAAGGCGGCAGAACAGCTGGGTGGGGGTGGGGGGCGGCCGTTGTATTTAAGGATGGCAGCCATCCAAAATAAATAAATAAAGATGGCAGCCATCCTGTTCAAAGCCTCTTGGTCCCTGTTTGCCTAGTCATCAGATGCTGTCTTCCCAAGTAGACTAAACTACTCGAGGGCAGGGATATCTGTTTTATTCACTATTGTATATTTGGTATATTTTTATGGTGTCTTACACATTTGTTGAATGTATTATCTCTCATTCAGGGAGCTCTGAGGCCTTAGTAAGCAGAGGCCTCCTCTTTCTCCCTCTCTATTTCTATTTTCTGAATTAAAATTTAAAGTCCACATGTAGCAGAAGTCACTCTTTTTCATGTACCGTTATGTTTTGACAGATACACATGGTTGTATAATCACAACTACAACCACAATATAGAAAAGTTCCATCATTGCCAAAACCCTCCCCTGAGCTGCTGCCATATAGTCAGACCCTTCCCCAACCTCAACTCCTGGGAACCTCTGGTTGCTTCTCCAACTACTTTTGCATTTTTCAGAATGTCATGTGAATAGAATCATATATGTTGCTTTTTTTTTTTTTTTTTTAAGTTTGGATTTTTTTTTTTTTTTTTTTTTGTGGTACGCGGGCCTCTCACTGCTGTGGCCCCTCCCGTTGCGGAGCACAGGCTCCGGACGCGCAGCCTCAGCGGCCATGGCTCACGGGCCCAGCCGCGGGGCATGTGGGATCTTCCCAGGCCGGGGCACGAACCCATGTCCCCTGCATTGGCTCTCGGACTCTCAACCACTGCGCCACCAGGGAAGCCCTAGCTTGGCTTCTTTTATTTAGCACTTGAGATTTGTCTATGTTTTATGTATCTGTAGTTCACTCCTTTTTTATTGCTTAGGAATATTCTGCTATAGGGCTGTACCACAGTTTTATTTATCCATTCAGCAGTTAGAGATACTTAGGTTGTTTCCAGTTTTAGGCTACTGGAGCTGTTCTAAATAGAGATGTATGGTTTCTGTGTGAAAATAAATTTTTGTTTCTCTTGGATAAATACCTTGGATGGGTTTGCTGGACCATCAGGTAAGTGTATGTTTAAATTTATCAGAAAATGTGAAACCGTTTTCCGGGGTGAGTGTACCATTTTGCATTTGCATTAGCCCTGTATGAGATTTCCAGTTGTTCTGCATTCTCATCAGTACTACATATTGTCAGTTAAAAAAAAAAAAAGGATATTCTAATAGGTGTGTGGTGCTATCTCATTGTGGGTTTAAAAAAAAATTCTACATATAAGTGAGACAAACAGTATTTGTCTTTTTCTGACTTATCTCACTAAACAGGATGCTCTCAAGGTCCATCTGTATTGTCACAAATGGCAGGATTTCCTTCTTTCTCATGGCTGAATAATATTCCATTTTATACGTATATACCACATTTATCTTCATGTACTTGCTGATGGACACAGGTTGTTTCCATGTCTTGGCTATTGTGATTAATGATTCAATGGACATGGTACTGATTTCTTAAAGGTACTGATTTCATTTTCTTTGTGTATATACTCAGAAGAGAGTTTGCTGGATGGTAGTTCTATTTTTCATTTTTTGAGGACCCTCCATTTGGACTGTTGCCCATAATGACTGCATCAATTTACCTTCCCACCAACAGTGTCCAGGTGTTCCCTTTTCTCCATATCCTTGCTCACACATGTTATCTTTCATTTTTTGGACACTAGCCATCGTGACAGGCATGAGGTGATATCCCATTATGGCTTTGGTTTGCATTTCCCTGATGATTAGTTGGCCATTTGTATGTCTGTTCAATTCCTTCAACCATTTTTAAATCAGGTTGTTTGCTATTTACGTGTATGAGTTCCTTGTATATTTTGCACCAGATAGATGGTTTGCAAATTATTTTCTCCCAATCCATAGGGAGAAAATTCATTGCATTGATTCCTTTGTTGTACAGAAGCTTTTTATTTTGATGCAATCCAATTTATCAATTTTTCCTTTTGTTGCCTGTGCTTTTGGGGTCCTATCTAGAAAATTATGGCCCACACCAATGTCAAGAAGATATTTTTTCTAGTTTCAGGTCTTACCTTTAAGTCTTTATTTTGAGTTAATTTTTGTATATGGTGTGAGATAAGGGTCCAATTTCATTCATCTGCATGTGAATGCAGTTTTCCCAACACAATGTATCTTTTAAAAATAAACTTATTTGCTTATTTTTGGCTACACTGGGTCTTCATTGTGGCACACGGGCCCTCTCTAGTTGAGGCGAGCGGGGGCTACTCTTCGTTGTGGTGTGCGGGCTTTTCATTATGGTGGCTTCTCTTGTTGCGGAGCACAGGCTCTAGGCACGTGGGCTTTAGTAGTTGTGGTGCATGGGCTCAGCAGTTGTGGTTCGCAGGCTCTAGAGCGCAGGCTCAGTAGTTATGGTGCACGGGCTTAGTTGCTCCGCAGCACATGCAATCTTCCTGAACCAGGGCTTGAACCCATGTCTCCTGCATTGGCAGGCAGATTCTTAACCACTGCGCCACCAGGGAAGCCCCACAATGTATTAAAGAAACTATTCTTCCCCCTTGTGTGTCCTTGGCATCTTTCCTGAAGACTAGTTGACTGTACATGTGTGGATTTCTTTCTGGGCTCTCAATTCTATTCCACTGGTCTGTTTTTATGCCTGTATCATACTGTTTTAATTACTATAGCTTTGTAATATGATTTGAAATCAGCAACCATGATGCCTCCAGCTTTGTTCTTTTTTCAAGATGGCTTTGACTCTTCAAGATCTTTTGTAGTTCTACACACATTTTAGAATTGTTTTTTCCATTTCTGTGAAAAATGCCGTTGAAATTTTGATAATGATGGCTTTGAATCTCTACATCACTTTGGGTAATATGGGCATTTTAGCAATATTAATTCTTCCAATCCATGAATATGGGATACCTCTATTGATTTTTTGTCTTTCTCTCATCAATCTTATAAAGTTTTCAGTGCATAGACCTTTCACTTCCTTGGTTTAATTTATTCCTAGGTATTTTGTTCTTTTTGGTGCTATCATATATAGGATTGTTTTCCTCATTTCCTTTTCAGATAGATTGTTGTTGGTGTAAAGAAATATAGCTGCTTTTTTGGCATATGTTGATTTTGTATCCTGCAACTTTACTGGATTCATATTTTCTAATTTTTTTGTGTGTGGAGCCTTCAGGGTTTTCTACATATAGAATCATGACATCTGCAAACAGATAATTTTACTTCCTTTGTTTCAATTTAGATGCCTTTTATGTCTTTTCTTGCTAGTACTTCCAGCATTATGTTTAATAGAATTGGCAAGAGTAGGAAAAGCTTTCCATTTTCCCCATTGATTATGATGTTAGCCGTGGGCTTTTCATAAATGGCCTTTATTGCGTTGCAGAAATTTCTTTTATACTTATTTTATTGAGAGTTTTTGTCATGAATGGGTGTTGAACTTTGTCAAGTGCTTTTTCTGCTTACTGAGATGATCATGTGTTTCAAATTGTTCATTTTGTTAATGTGCTGTATTACCTTGATTTGCATATGTTAAACCAACCTTCCATCCCAGGGATAAATATCATTTGGTTGTGGTGTATAAACTTTTTGATACATTGTTGATTTCAGTGTGCTAGTATTTTATTGAAGATTTTTGCATCTACGTGCATCAGAGATATCGGTCAGTAGTTTTCTATTCTTGCAGTGTCTTTGTCTAGTTATGATATAAGGTGAGGCTGCTGTCATAAAATGAGTTTGGAAGTATTCCCTCTCCTATTTTTTGGACGAGTTTAAGAAGGATTGGTGTTAATTCTTCTTTGAATGTTGGTAGAATTCAGCTTTGAATCCATTTGGTCCTAGGCTCTTTGCTTTTGGGAGTCTTTTTATTACTGTTTGAATCTCCTTATTTGTTACTGGTGTGTTTAATTTTTCTGTTTCTTCTTGTTTCAGTATTGACAGGTTGTGTGTTTCTCAGAATTTATCTATTTCTTTTAGGTTTTCCAATTTGTTCACATAATTGTTCATAAATAGTCCCTAATCATTCTTACTTCTGAGGTATCTACTGTAATGTTGCTTTCATTTCTGTATTTATTTCAGTCTCCTCTCTTTCCTTCTTAGTTTAGGTAAGGGTTTATTGATTTTATTTATTTCTTTCAAAAAATCAACTTTTAGTTCTTTTCTGTTATTTTCTAGTCTCTATTTGATTTATTTCTTCTCTGTTCTTTATTATTTTCTTCCTCTGATAACTTTGGGTTTAGTTCTTCTGTAGTTCCTTGAGGTGTAAATTTAGGTTCTTTATTAGAGATCTTCTTTTATAATATAGGCATTTATCACTATAAACTTTTCTCTTAGTACTGCTTTTACTGCATCCCATAAGTTTTGATATGTTGTGTTTTCATTTTCATTTGTTTCAAGATTTAAAAAAATTCCCTTTTGATCCATTGGTTATTCAAGTGTGTGTTGTTTAATTTCAGTGTATTTGTGAATTTCCCTCTTTTCCTTCTATTATTGATTATTCCATTGTGTTCAGAAAAGATTCTTGGTATACTTTTAATCTTTTTAAATTTGTTAAGACTTGTTTGTTACTTAACATGTGGTGTAACATGTGATATATCCTGGAGCATATCTGTGTGCGCTTGAAAAGAATGTGTACTCTCCTGCTGTTGGGTGAAAAGTTTTCTATATGTCTGTTAGGTCCTTTTGGTCTATACTGTTGTTCAAGTCCACTCTTAATTGATTTCTGCATCTAAATGTTACCTCCATTATGAAAGTGGGATACTGAAGTCTTCTACTATTATTGTATTCTATCACTTTTTCCTTTGGATTTGTCAATATTTTATACACTTAGGTGTTCTCACATTGAGTGCATATATATTTACAATTATTATATCTTCCTATTGAACTGACCACTTTATGATTATGTACTGACCTTTATCTCTAGAGACAGTTTTTAAAACCTACTTTGTCTGATATTAGGATAGTCACTCCTACTTTCTTTTGGTTATCTTTCACATGGAATATCCTTTTCCATTCCTTCACCTTCAGTCAATGTGCCTTTGAATCTAAAGTGAGTTTCTTCTAGATACAATACAATTGTTTCTTTTCTTAAAAATAAATTTATTTAATTAATTTATTTTTGGCTGTGTTGGGTCTTCATTGCTGCGTGCAGGCTTTCTCTCATTGCGGCGAGCGGGGGTTACTCTTCGTTGAGGTGTGTGGGCTTCTCATTGCGATGGCTTCTCTTGTTGCGGAGCATGGGATCTAGGTGCACGGGCTTCAGTAGTTGTGGTGTGAGGGCTCTGTAGTTGTGGCTTGTGAGAGCTAGAGCACAGGCTCAGTAGTTGTGGCACACGGGCTTAGTTGTCTGCAGCATTGAGATCTTCCTGGAACAGGGCTTGAACCCGTATCCCCTGCATTGGCAGGCAGATTCTCAACCACTGCGCCACCAGGGAAGTCCCAATACAATTATATCTTAATTTTTGTATGTATTCGGCTATCCCATGTCTTCTTATTGGGGAGTTTAGTCCATCTACATTTAAAGTGATTATTGATAAGGATTTACTATTGGCATTTTGTTCACTGTTTTTTGTTTGTCTTATAGTTCCTTTTCCCATGTTTTTCTCTCTTGCTATCTTCAATGTTTTGTGCTGTGTTTTATTTTGTATGGATAGGTTTTGATTCCTTTGTCTTTTTTTTAACATCTTTATTGGAGTATAATTGCTTTACAATGGTGTGTTAGTTTCTGCTGTATAACAAAGTGAATCAGCTACACATATACATACATCCCCATATCTCCTCCCTCTTGAGTCTCCCTCCTACCCTCAAAAAGCTTTTAAGTTTCATTAGGTCCCATTTGTTTATTTTTCTTTTTATTTCCATTTCTCTAAGAGGTGAGTCAAAAAGGGCTTTGCGGGCTTCCCTGGTGGTGCAGTGGTTGAGAGTCCGCCTGCCGATGCAGGGGACACGGGTTCGTGCCCCAGTCCGGGAAGATCCCACATGCTGCGGAGCGACTGGGCCCGTGAGCCATGGCCGCTGAGCCTGCGCGTCTGGAGCCTGTGCTCCGCAACGGGAGAGGCCACAATAGTGAGAGGCCTGTGTAACGCAAAAAAAAAAAAAAACGGTCTTCCTGTGATTTATGTCATAGAGTGTTCTGCCTATGTCTTCCTCTAAGAGTTTTAGAGTGTCTGGCCTTACATTTAGGTCTTTAATCCATTTTGAGTTTACTTTTGTGTATGGTGTTAGGGAGTGTTCTAATTTCATTCTTTTACATGTAGGTGTCCAGTTTTCCCAGCACCACTTATTGAAGAGGCTGTCTTTTCTCCATTATATTCTTGCCTGTTTTATCAAAGATAAGGTGACCATATGTGTGTGGGTTTATCTCTGAGTTTTCTATCCTGTTCCATTGATCTATATTTCTGTTTTTGTGCCAGTGCCATACTGTCTTGATTACTGTAGCTTTGTAGTCTAGTCTGAAGTCAGGGAACCTGATTCCTCCAGCTCTGTTTTTTCTTTCTGAAGATTGCTTTGGCTATTTGGGGGTCTTTGTGTTTCCATACACATTGTGCAGTCTTTTTGTTCTAGTTCTGTGAAAAATGCCATTGGTAGTTTGATAGAGATTGCATTGAATCTGTAGATTGCTTTTGGTAGTATAGTCATTTTCACACTGTTGATTCTTCCAGTTCAAGAACATGGTATATCTCTCCATCTGTTTGTATCATCTTTAATTTCTTTCCTCAGTGTCTTATAGTTTTCTGCATACAGGTCTTTTGTCTGCTTAGGTAGGTTTATTCCTGGGTATTTTATTCCTTTTGTTGCAGTGATAAATGGGAGTCTTTCCTTAATTTTTCTTTCAGATCTTTCATCATTAGTGTATAGGAATGCAAAGGATTTCTGTGCATTAATTTTGTATCCTGCTACTTTACGAGATTCATTGATTAGCTTCTGTAATTTTCTGGTAGCATCTTTAGGATTCTCTATGTATAGTATCATGTCATCTGCAAACAGTGACAGTTTTACTTCTTTTCTGATTTGGATTCCTTTTATTTCTTTTTCTTCTCCGATTGCTGTGGGTAAAACTTCCAAAACTATGTTGAATAATAGTGGTGAGAGTGGGCAACCTTGTCTTGTTCCTGATCTTAGTGGAAATGTCTTTCTTTTGTATAACTTCTATACATATTTTCTTTGTGGTTACTAAGGGCTTAAGTAATATATCATGTAATATATCATGTATCGAATAGTTATGACATTCTGTTTTAAGCTGACAACTACTTTACTTCACTTGCATACAAGAAATCTTGTCTTTTCCCTCTCCTCCCCACCACATTATATATTCTTGATGTCACAGTTTACTTTGACCTTTATATATTTGTTAACATTCAGTTTTAGTTGTTTCTAATACTTTTGTCTTTTATAGTATATAGTAATATAATATTGTTTTTGTCTCTATATTTACCTTTATCAACTAGTTTCACACTTTCTTACGCTCTCATATTTCTAATTAGTGTCTTTCATTTCAACTTGAAATACCTTTAGCATGTTTTATAAAGCAGGTGGTAAAGTTTCTTAGCCTTTGTCTGAGGTAGTCTTTATCTCTCCTTTGTCTTTTTATTGGAGTATAATTGCTTTACAATGGTGTCTTAGTTTCTGCTTTATAACAAAGTGAATCAGTTATACATATACATATGTTCCCATATCTCTTCCCTCTTGCGTCTCCCTCCCTCCCACCCTCCCTATTCCACCCCTCTAGGTGGTCACAAAGCACCGAGATGATCTCCCTGTGCTATGCGGCTGCTTCCCACTAGCTAGCTATTTTACGTTTGGTAGTGTATATATGTCCATGCCACTCTCTGGATCTGTAGTTTTTAAAGTGAAATTCGAGCCCAAATGGGTCAAGAAAATCATAATTCAGTTCATCCATATCTTCCATAAAGCCCTAGAAGTATTTGATTTAAAATGTCCCTGGAACTTTGCTTGGGCAGTCTAGTTTATCACACTATTTGTTCAAGAACAAAGATATCCCTTAGGGATGGAGGAGTATAACGTCAGTTTAACAAGTATTTGTGACTTGTTAAGTGTAAGTTAAGTACTTTTTCTGTATTTAGTCTTCTTTGATACCTCATCAAAACTCAAAAAGTGATAGTTTCTTAAAAGTTAGTTACAGTGCAGAATCAGAAACCTTATCAATGACCTTTTTGTATTCCTACATGAAAATCCAATAGTCTTTCTTGCGCTTTGAATGGATTTTTTAATCCATGCATGATTTTTGTAGCATGATGAATTGACCATGTGAAAAATACTCGTTCAGAGTTATACAGATGTTGAAAACATTGAGACTTTTAATTATACAATATTAAAAAACCCTTTTCATCAGTATCACCATTGATCTCATCAGGAAAGTCTTGAAGCAATGGAAAAATGTCAAGCATGCAGCGGCAAGTTTTCTGAAATTCTAATTTTTGCTTGAAAGCTCAAATTTTATCAGTGGCAGCAAATACTGCTAGTTTTCCTTGAAGTGAGAGGCTTATTTATTCATTTTCAAGAAAATGTCTATCAAATACTCAAAACCATAGTTTTTCTGTCATTCATCCTTTCAAGTAAAAATAGTCTTTCACAAAGAAAGCCACTAGTTCAATTCAGAACTCAGTCATCTAAGTACTCTTCCTTGAGACAACCACTGTACTTTGATAAGCAGCAGAAGTGCTTTCTGTGCTTCTGAATTTCTTCAGAATATTAAAAACGTGTGTACTCAAGGGCCAGGATTTAATTAATGGTTTTTACCGCTTCATCAAGGACGTTCTTTTTTTTTAAGACTTTCTGATGTGGACCATTTTTAAAGTCTTTATTGAATTTGTTACAATATTGCTTCTGTTTTATGTTTTGGTTTTTCGGCCCTGAGGCATGTGGGATCTTGGCTCTGCGACCAGGGATCAAATCTTCCCCTGCATTGAAAGGCAAAGTCTTAACCACTGGACCGCCAGGGAAGTCCCATCATCAAGGACATTCTTAAACTGCCTTTTTCTTTTCTGCCCACACAAGGCACTGAAAAATACAATGCCTCTTAGTGTCATTTGGTCTGCTGCCTTGATTCGCACTAGGTGCCAGCAGTTTTACTCACCTTTGCTGTTGCACCAACAGTGCAAATGTCAGCACAGTGAACAAGACATCTTAGTATTGTTCTGAAAATAGTTTTGATTTCATGGGCTCCCCTGAAAGGATCTCTGGATCCCCCAGGAATCTGCAGACTTGGAGAACCACTGCTCTAGACCAGCTAGGTGAATGGCAAACTAGGAGGTGTTACCTGAGCTGAGTTTGGATGGGGGACATTTCACATTCTGAGCTGGGAAAGGGGGATGTGTGACCACACAAAGGGGCCCAGAATTTCAGAAGGCCTGGAGTCAGCATGGAGCTTGGAATGGTTTCAGCATTTCAGCTTGGAATGGGCTTCTAGCAGTGAGAGTAGTGGGAGTTGTATAGACCAGATTGTGGAGGGTGATGGATACCTATGAGAAGAATTCAGGGCCTGGGATTAAGCAGATGTGGATTCTAATATGGTCTGTGCCCACTAACTAATGTTAATCTTGGGCAAATCCATTTACTTTGATAGATCTTTATGCTTAACACGTAATTAATATATGCTCAATAGGTATCTTGTTCATTGAAATTAAATAATTTCATCTCTGGAAAACAAAGTGGTTATATTTTATTTCTCTGAGGGTTCTGTAAACACTGAACGTGATTCTGTTCTTATCACGGTTGAGTCAATTGAAGCTCAGACAAACTGAGGAATGTGGGTGGACAGTGATGGCGCCGGAAGTGGGATCAGGGTCTCCCGGCTTCAAGTTCACGCTATTTATGTGCTCCATCCTGCCTGTTCCCTGGTCTCCTGCCTCCCGAAGCTGAGAGATTTTCTTCTCATAGACTGTTACTTCCCTGACGCACTTCCTACTTGCTATCCTTCCTTTATGCAGCTGGTCTGGTTTTGTCCTTTGATTATGCCGTTAGTGCACAGTTTTGTGTGTGTGTGTGTGTGTGACACTTATCACAAATACAATGGTTTATGAAAATACTGGCTTACTATTCATGTCCCCCAACCGGGATATAAACTCCTTTTTACTGGTTGTTGTATTCCCAGGACCTAGCATGGTTCCCTCACATGGTAGGCATGGGTACCAGAATACAGAAGAGGGTTGTAGGGCTTCCCTGGTAGTGCAGTGGTTGAGAGTCCGTCTGCCGATGCAGGGGACACGGGTTCGTGCCCCGGTCCAGGAAGATCCTACACGCCACGGAGCGACTGGGCCCGTGAGCCATGGCCGCTGAGCCTGTGCGTCCGGAGCCTGTGCTCCACAACGGGAGAGGCCACAACAGTGAGAGGCCCGCGTACCGCAAAAAAAAGAGAAGAGGGTTGTAAAGTATCACATGAGTGGTGTAGGCAGTAAAAGCTTTAGGAAGTCAGAGAAAGGGGGGATCAATGGGGCCTTGAGTATCCCAGGAAGATTTCAGAGAAGAGAGGGGGCTTGATCTGGACCTTGTAAGATGATCTGTAATACGGTTGACCCTTGAACGACACAGGTTTGAACTGCACGGGTCCATTTATATGCAGATATTCTTCAATAGTAAAGACAGTACTACACGGTCCATGGTTAGTTGAGTCTGAGGATGTACAGGGCCAACTATGTTATACGTGGATTAACCCCCGTGTTGTTCAAGGGTCAGCGGTTTACTGTTTTCAAAGTACTTTTTGTGATATCAAGGGTCATGCTATTTACTTATCCTCTAGTTGAATGTTAGTAGCTTTTAGATTGCCATTAATGGGTCATTCATTGGCCAGGTAGAACCAGAACTGTGAAGGAGGTGGGGTGGTGGTCTTTTTCATTCATTCATTTATTCAGACCTTCACTGTACACGTATTTATTGAATACCTGCTATATGTCAGGCACTGGGCTTACAAAAGAAAAAAAGAGAAAAGAGTTCCCTGCCCTCCTAGAGCTTACACTGTAGTGGGATGAGGGAGAGACAATCAATACATCAGTCAATACATCAGTCAATAAGAAACATGTCAGTTAATGATGTTTGGCAAAGAATTAAAAGAGGGTGGTAAATGACAAAGAGGGGTGACACCTACACTGAAGTCTGAATGACAAGGGCAAAGGTCAGGTGGCAAAGCATTCCAGGCAGGAGAAGAAGCCAGTGCTGCTCTGCAAGACCCTGCTAGGCATGCTTGAGGGATGGAAAGGTGCGAAGGGAGCATTGTTGGTGGGGACGAATGGAATGAGATGAGTTTAGAGAGGTGAGCAGGACCCGGACCATTCAGAGCTTTCTAAGCAAGGTCAAGTTTAGATCTTTGTGCTTCGGGGAGCTGTTGAGTGGAGTGATGTGCTCTGAGTGATGGAGGCAGGGTCTAGGGGACAGCAGTGGTGCTGGAGAGGAATGGCTGGATTCAGGATATGTTTGGAAGTGGGGCTTTTCCTGTGTTCCTCCAGTTGTTCCCTGATCACAGTCTGCTCTTCTATCCCCACTTTTTAAGACTTTTCCTTTTTCCTCTTCATATAGGGCCTCAGCCACCCCAAGGTGTTGGCTAAGTACCATATTTTGAGTTGCAAAAGTTACACTTCATTTTGGGAATCTTTGCATCTTAATTTACTAATAATTTGCCCTTTTTTCATTTTTAACAGTTTTTAATGAAAGTCGTATTCAAGATTACTTTATTCCTGCATCTTCTCAATTGTTTCTTCCTTATATTTGCCCTTTTCCTTTCCTACTTGGTGAGATTTGGCTTTACGTTCGAGGATCTTTTTGCGGTCTTTGTTCGGTTTTAGTCTGGTGATAACCACCTTGCTGGGGTGAATGCCCACAGGGACAGTCGTGCTGTTAACGTTCTCCCAGTGCACTCGTTCAACGTAGATGACATATTTCTTCCTGTAAACCTGGACTGCTTTGCCAATTTGCTGCCCTCTGTAGTGCCCTTGTACAACATGAGCTTCATCATTCTTTCGGATGGGCATGGATCGGACATTGTACCTCTGTCTCAGCTCTTTAGAAACAGGGGAAGACATAATCTTCCTGCGAATGTGGGAAGGCGCATTGAAATGCCTTTTCCTCTTCTCGCTTGGGTCAGAAGTCACAAAGGGATTGCACTTCATTTTGGCCGCTGGTGCTTCAGCAATGGCCGCAAAAGGGAAGAGAGCAGTAATTTTTAAAAACAAAGTTTAAAGTGGCAATTTGCATCTCGTTAAGGTTTTAGGATGAGTCTTGGTTTCTAACCCTGACTCAGTACCAATTGTGATTTTGTATATCACTTAGCCACTCTGAACTAAGTCTCCTTATCCGTAAAATGGATCAGATTATACCTCCTATGCATCATTCATAGCCCTGTAATAATAAGCAACTGAGGGACTTCCCTGGTGGTGCAGTGGTTGAGAGTCCGCCTGCTGATGCAGGGGACGTGGGTTCGTGCCCCGGTCTGGGAAGATCCCACATGCCGCAGACCGACTGGGTCCGCGAGCCATGGCCGCTGAGCCTGTACGTCCTGGAGCCTGTGCTCTGCAACGGAAGAGGCCACAACAGTGAGAGGCCCGCGTACCGCAAAAAAAAAAAAAAAAAAAAGCTACTGAGATGATGATTTTAAAAGTACACAGTTGCAATTACGTGTGAAACGTTGTCTTGGCTTTCATGCCCCTGTGTGTACCCGTTCTCCATCACCTAGCTTGCAAGAGTGAGAATAAAAGATCTTGGGGCAGGCAGGCCTTTATTCCATCAACAGAGATCTTTGATACTCCTTACGTTCTCAGCATTGTATGGTGTATTATGGAGGATATGGTAGAGGAAGATGACCTGGTGTCTGAACTCAAGCATCTAGTTAGAGAGATACAATTAACCCATGTGGAAGGATGGATACTGCTGCAGGGCCTTATGACCCAGTGGGAAGGATTTGGATAAGTGGAGAGAAGATGAATTCAGACAGGGAAGAGCATGAATGGAAGCCCAGAGATGAGGATGAGGGTAGGTTAGGATAGCAGAGCTGCACGCGGGGGATTAGAGGACACGTGAGGACACACAAGTTAGTGGGTCTGCTCCGGAAGTCCTTGACTTGTTATCAGGTATATGCAGTCCACACTAAAAGGAGGATTCCTCTGACATGTTGTAGAGGTGATGGTTTGTGGCTGTACTGTGCAGGCTGTCATTTCTTCTTGACTCCTGCCTTCAATTCTGAGCTTTATTGAAACACAGTCATTACTTTTAAGCATTGACTAATACCCTATGTAGTTACTTTAAAAACCCCACACACTTCTTATTTTGGAATAAATATAGATTCGCTGGCTGTTGCAAAGAAATGGAGAGAAGTCTTTGGTACCCCTCACCCATTCTTCCCAGTTGAACATGTTGTATAACTAGTGCAATAGCAAAACCGGGTAATGACACTGGTAAAATGCCCAGAGCGGAGTCACCAGTTATACATAATGCACTTGTTTGTGTGTGTGTAGCTTCCTGTTGCTATCAGCACAGTCAAGATACAGAACCGTCCCATCACCTCGCGCTCCCTCGTGGTACTCCTTATAGCTACAACTTCTCCATTGTCCATTCCCAAACCCTGGCGGCCACTCATCTGTTCTCTATCTCCAGAATTTTGTCTGAGATTATCTTCTTTCTCTCAGCATAACTTCTCTGAGGTTCATCCAAAGTTGTTTTTCTTTTTATTGCTGAGTAATACTCCATGGTATGGTGGACCATCATTTGGTTAACTATTCACTCACTGAAGGACATTGGTTGGTTTTGAGTTATCAGCTATAATGAAAGCTGCTCTGAACATTCATGCATAGGTTTTTGAGTGGACAGAAGTTGTCATTTCTTAGACTTCCCTGGTGGCGCAGTGGTTAAGAATCCACCTGCCAATGCAGGGGCCACGGGTTCGAGCCCCGGTCTGGACAGATCCCACATGCCACAGAGCAACTAAGCCCGTGTGCCACAACTACTGAAGCCTGCGCACCTAGAGCCCATGCTCCACAACAAGAGAAGCCACTGCAGTGAAAAGCCTGCGCGCAGCAACGAAGACTCAGTGCAGCCAAAAATTAAAAAAAAAAAAAGGTGACTTCCCTGGTGACACAGTGGTTAAGAATCCGCCTGCCAATGCAGGGGACACGGGTTCGAGCCCTGGTCCGGGAAGATCCCACATGCCGCGGAGCCACTAGGCCCATGCCCCACAACTACTGAGCTTGTGCTCTAGAGCCCGCGAGCTACAACTAGTGAGCCTGCATGCCACAACTACTGAAGCCTGTGCGCCTAGAGCCCGTGCTCCGCAATGAAAGAAGCCACCGCAATGAGAAGCCCGAGCACCACAAGGAAGAGTAACCCCTCCTTGCCTCAACTAGAGAAAGCCCGTGTGCAGCAACGAAGACCCAGTGCAGCCAAAAATAAATAATAAATTTAAAAAAAAGGGTATGCCACTTAAAAAAAAAAAAGTTTTCATTTCTCTACAGTAAATGGCCAAGAGTGTCATATGCCAGGTCATCTGATGAGTCCATTTGTCATTTTAAAGGAAACTTGCAAACTGTTTTCCAAAGTGGCTGAATCATTTACATTCCCACCAACAATGTATGAGTGATCCAGTTTTTTGCATCATTACTGTTTGCTATTATCAATATTTTTTATTTTATCCATTCTGATAGGTGTGTTCTCATTGTGTTCAAATTTTTTTTTAGATGTAATTCACACACCATAAAACTCACCCTTTTAAAGTATATAATTCAATGGTTTTTAGTATATTCTCAGGTAGGTGCAACTATCATTATTATCTGTATTTCCAAAGCATTTTCAACCCTCCCAAAAGAGTGACAGGTACCCATTACCAGTCACTCTCAATTCAGCCCTCTTCCCAGCCCCCGGCAACCAGTATCCTCTGTCTCTATGGATTTGCCCATAGAAATGAAATCTTATAACATATGGCCCTTTGTGACTGGCTTCTTTCACTAAGCATAATGTTTCGTGGGTTCATCCATGTTGTAATGTGAGTCAGCACTTCATTCCTTTGTATGGCTGAATAATATTCTATCGTATGATTACCACATTTTGTTTATCCATCAGTTGATGGACATTTGGGTTGTTTCCACTTTGCCTGTTATGAATAATATTTCTAACAACGTTTTTGTACAAGTTTTTGTATGTATGTATGTGTGTTTTCTTTTGGGTATTTTCCTAAGAGTTGAATTGCTGGGTCATATGGTAATTCTATGTTTAGCCTTTTGAGGAACTGCCAAACTGATTTCCAAAGCAGCTGCACCATTTTACCTTCTCACCAGCAGTGTATGAGGGTTCCAGTTTCCCTACATCTTTGTCAACACTTGTTATTATCTGTCTTATTGATTCTAGCCATCCCGCTGGAAGTGAAGTGGTCTTTCATTGTGGTTTTGATTTTTCATTTCCCTGACGAGTTATGATTTGAGCATCTTCTCATGTGTTTATTGGCCATTTGTGTAGCTTCTTTGGAGAAATGTCTATTCAAGCTTTTGCCCAGTTTTCAATTGGGTTGTCTTTTTATTGTTGAGTTGTAACAGTTCCTTACATATTTTAGATACTAGACCCTTATTAGGTATATGATTTGCAAATAGTTTCTCCCATTCTGTGGTCTGTCTTGTCACTGTAGTTTAAATTTCTATTTCCCTAATGACTGCCAATGTTGGTCATCTTTTGATCTGCAGGTTTACCATCTCTATGGCCTCTTTGGTGAAATGTCTATTCATATCTTTTGCCCGTGTTTGTCATTTCCTCTTACTAGAGCTAAGGCTGTAGACATTTTCCTTTATAGTATATATGTCTTCAAGCTCTTCTTTGCAGCAGCACTAGGATGGATGAGACACAGCTGTTAAGCTGCTCATAGCTATAGATCTTTTAAATTGTGATTAAAAACACATAACATGGAATCTACCCTCAACTATTAAGTGTACAGTACAAATATTAACTATACACATGTTGTAAGCAGATTTCTAAGACTTTGTCATTTTGCACAAACTGAAACTCTAGACCCATTGAATAGTAACTCCCATTCCCCACATATCCCTGCCACTGGCAACTACCATTCTGCTTTTTGCTTCTGTGATATTGACTACTTTAGATACCTTAAATGAGTGGAATCATGCTTTATTTGTCATTCTGTGACTGCCTTGTTTCACTTAGCATAGTGTCCTCAAGGTTCATCCGTGTTGTAGTATGTGACCATAGCTGTAGATTTTTTAAAAATTTTATTGAAGTATAGCTGATTTACAGTGTTGTGTTAATTTCTCCTGTACGGAGTATAGTGATTCAGTTATGCATATATATATACATTCTTTTTCTTATTCTTTTCTATTACGGTTGATCCCAGGATATTGAATATAGTTCCCTGTGCTGTACAGTAGGACCTTGTTGTCTATCCATTCTATGAGTAATAGTTGGCATCTGCTAACCCCAAACTCCCAATCCATCTCTCCACCCCACCCCTTGGCAACCACAAGTCTGTTCTCTATGTCTGTGAGTCTGTTTCTGTTTCATAGATAAGTTCATTTGTGTCATATTTTATTTTTTTATTATTATTTTTTTTGGCCATGCTGCGTGGCCTGTGGGACCTTAGTTCCCCGGCCAGGGTTTGAACCTGGGCCCTCGGCAGTGAGCGTGCAGAGTCCTAACCACTGGATTGCCAGAGAATCCCCCATTTGTGTCATGTTTTAGATTCCACATACAAGTGATATCATATGGTATTTGTCTTTCTCTTTCTGACTTACTTCACTTAGTATGATAATCTCTTGGTCTGTCCATGTTGTGGTAAATGGCATTACTTCATTCTTTTTTTTATGGCTGAGTAATATTCCGTTGTATATATACACCACATCTTCTTTATCCATTCGTCTGTTGACGGACATTTAGGTCGTTTCCATGTCTTGATTGTTGTGAATAGAGCTGCCAAGCAGTAGATTTGGATCCATGCTAGGCCAGTGCTCATTTTTATCTCATTAATAACCATGTGATCTCACCATGACTCAGTTTCTCCATCTGCAAAATGGATAACAGTAGGTCATAGTGGTATAGAACTTGGTAACTAAACTCAGAGCTTTGTGAATAATCCATACTCTCATCCTGTGGACCGCCTCACAGATGGCAGTTATGTGTCTTCGCCAAAAAGTCAGAAGTGAGCAGGAGAAGCTTCTCATCCTGGTTTGTTGAAGAGGCTTCACTGAGTGACCTCATTTCTTCATTAATTTTTAATTTCTTTTCTTGCATAATGTTCACCCTTTAATCCCCAAATCATTCCAGAGTACCTCAGCACATATATCCTGAAGTTGAAAGGGGAGGATCCAGCAAGGAATCTAGTTCTTGTTAAGGGTCTTCTGTGCCCCCAAAGAAGAGGATCTTTAAGCCAACCTCCACCTGGCCCCATGAGGCACCCAGTTCTCTGGGAGTTGCTATAGAAATGTGCTCTGGTACTAGGAGGAAAGGAAATAAAGCATTCTGAGAGTCTTGCAGGCTAGGAAATGGACGTTCTGACGTCTATTCCCAAAGTCTACTGCAGTTGCTTTCTTCATTAAATTCTTTCTTGGTGTTTCATTGTTCCCATGTGGACACGGAGGCTGAATGTGTTGACTGTCCTTGTCCTTTACAAAGCAGCATGAGAAATTTGGAAGAGAGATCTCTGGCCATCAAGCTGTGGTCTTAAATAAGACAGGATGATCATTTATCCCCTTCTTGTCTTGGAAACAAAAAATCTGCCACCATCTGAGCTCTCCCTGTGGAGATATTAGCTCATGCAGAACGGAAAACGTATCTTTGCCTTTATCCTTTTTTCTTCCCCATACCCCCTTCTCCCAGTAGGCCCTCTGCTTCTGCATCATCCTATCCCAGGAGTTGACTAGCAGCTTCAGCTCTCACCTTCTTCACCAGGCACTGTGGTTTTGCACGCAGCTGGGGACATTTCTGGGGATGGATCTCAGTGGTTAGAGCAAACATTGCCTGGGAGTCTTGGGCCAGAGGAGATTCCTCTAGTCTCCTCCATACTTCTCTGGTTCTCACTCACCAGACCCTCAGGGAATGCTGTCAGGCTTCAGTTCCCATGGCTGGTTTTCATCTTTCTTTTAGTTAAATCAGCTGTGACACCTGGCAGAGCCATGCTTCCCCTGGGGGCCTAGGCCAACCCAGATGCTGCCAGCCTGTTCTTTCCCCGGGGTGCACTCAAGGCCAGTCCATTTACTCTGCATAGAGACAAGGAGAAGAATGTTGGTGCTAGAAGGGAGCTGAAGAGCCATCTAGTCAACCCCTTAATGCAACATCGCGGAAGAATTTTATAGGAAAACAAAGACCCACCCCACAGCTACGACTCTTATCATGTGGCCGAGTGATGCTGTTTTGATTTTAAATACGGTAACTGTAATTTCAACACTAAAACTATTAAAATATTAGTACAAGCTAGCGTAGGGTTCCAAAAGTGTGTAGCCTCTGTCGTAGCTCTGTAGTAAAGCAAAATGGTCATAAGTACAGGTCAAAGGAATATGATAAACCAGTGCACGTGCGCATCAATCCATACATACATACATAAAAAGTAAAGGAAGTACATTTTTGCAGTGTCAGGTGGCAGCCCTGTAGGTGCTTTCTAAATCATTTCTATTTGTTTGCTTTGAGAAAAGAGCCCTTTTTTTTCATTTCCTTATTCTGTGGCCAGAGAGAAGGGTTGGTTTCTCAGTTTTCTGGGAAATGGTCGTAGTTGCGTCTGGAGACCAGGTTAGTCTCTATGTGCTGTTTGTCTTTTTGTTTTCATCTCTGGGTTCTCCCTGAAGACCCCCATTGGCCGCCTGCCTTGTGCCCGTGGCTCCCACCTTATCTCTTTCTTAGAGTTCCATTCTCCAGACCCCAGAGATTTCTTCTGCCCCACCTGTCCTTTGCCTGCCTGTGTTGTGTAACCCCAAGGCTCTGCTAGACAGTTGAAGCTGATCTCATAGACTAATTCAGGGTAAAGTGGTAAGAGAGATTAGTGGCATTATTTATTGCTTTCTGTAAACATTTACATTTTAAAGCTTTAGATCCTTTAATTCTTAAAAAAAAAATGAGTCAAGGGGAGTGGGGAGGGACATGATAGTGGAAGGGGATTAAGAGGTATAAACTACTAGGTATAAAATAAGATACAAGGATATTTAAAAAACTAAAAACAGAACTACCATATGACCCAGCAATCCCACTACTAGGCATATACCCTGAGAAAACCATAATTCAAAAAGAGTCATGTACCACAATGTTCATTGCAGCTCTATTTACAATAGCTAGGACACGGAAGCAACCTAAATGTCCATCGACAGATGAATGGATAAAGAAGATGTGGTACATATATACAATGGAATATTACTCAGCCATTAAAAGAAACGAAATTGAGTTATTTGTGGTGAGGTGGATGGACTTAGAGTATGTCATACAGAGTGAAATAAGTCAGAAAGGGAAAAACAAATACTGTAGGCTAATGCATATATATGGAATCTAAAAAAAAATGGTACTGATGAACCTAGTGGCAGGACAGGATAAGGACACAGATATAGAGAATGAAACTGAGGACACGGGGTGGGGGGAAAGGGGAAGCTGGGACAAAGTGCGAGTAGCATTGACATATATACACTACCAAATGTAAAATACATAGCTAGTGGGAAGCAGCAGCATAGCACAGGGAGATCAGATCGGTGCTTTGCGGAGACCTAGAGGGGTGGGATAGGGAGGGTGGGAGGGAGACACAAGAAGAAGGGGAAATGGGGATATATGTGTGCATATGGCTGATTCACTTTGTTGGACAACAGAAACTAACAGAGTATTGTGAAGCAATTATACTCCAATAAGGATGTATAAAATAAAAAGATACAAGGATGTAACGTTCAGCACAGGGAATATAGCCAATATTTTATAATAACTTTAAATGGAGTATACTCTATAAAAATATTAAATCACTGTGTTGTAAACCTGCAACTAATATAATGTTATAAATCAACTATACTTCAGTTGAAAAAAAAAATGAGTGGAACAGGGCACTCAAGCAAGAGTGGGAAAATAGCTTTTCTTTTCTAGACGGTACATTGGGTCGCTCAAACCACACAGTTGATACCATCCAGACACCAACCATGAACAAGCCCAGGCCTGAGTTCATTCCTCTGTCCAGTTGTTCCTAAGGAAGATTAAACCTGCTTTATTCCAGACGTGTCTTTTTTATTTTATTATTATTATTAATTTATTAATTTACTTTTTGGCTGCATTGGATCTTCGTTGCTGCTCACAAGCTTTCTCTAATTGCGGCGAGCAGGGGCTACTCTTCGTTGCAGTGTGCAGGTTTCTCATTGCAGTGGCTTCTCTTGTTGCGGAGCACGGGCTCTAGGCATGCGGGCTTCAGTTGTTGTGGCACGAGGGCCCAGTATTTGTGGCTCGTGGGCTCTAGAGCACAAGCTCAGTAGTTGTGGCGCACGGGCTTAGTTGCTCTGCGGCATGTGGGATCTTCCCAGACCAGGGCTCAAACCCGTGTCCCCTGCATTGGCAGGCAGATTCTTAACCACTGTGCCACCAGGGAAGTCCCCTGACGTGTCTTTTGTAAGTTTTTATCTGTCTGTAATAAGGTCGTAAGCTACTAATGAGAAGGAATCCTCTCTTTTAAATCCAATTCTTTTCATGAACAATAGGAACTTAATATGTATCTGTTAATGATGAAATATTAATAAGCCTGAAGGAGTCAGCAGTAAGTCTTTCCTAGGGTTAGAAAACCATTTACAAGGCCTTATTGGAAAGGAGGCCCTTTGAGGGCTTGGATTTTGTTATGAGAAACACTAATTAATTGAAACCCTTAAGTGAAGGGCATTTCTTCTCCCTTTAGTCAATTCATGTTGCAAACATGTTGCTCTCATGGCTGGAATTGAATGCTTACTGGAAAGACCTATCCAAGGAAATTAGCTTGAGATGCTGTCATTGTCAGCATTGCAATCAGCTTACTAACTCTGCAGGGGTGGCAGGTTTGCTCTTTTCCCTTGAAAGGCTTCATCAACGCTGGTATCTACAGGCATTTAGGGACACCAAGGAAATATGTCAAAGGCACTGCTTACTCTCCTCTGGACACTAAAAAGTGGTGGATACCATTTTGAGTGTTGCCCTGGGGAGACCTGGGGGCTGAATCCTGGTACTGCTCCAAACTCATTCTGTGACTGTGGGTAAGACGTTCAACCTCTCTGAGCCTCTGCTGCTTTATCTGTAAAACTGGGATAATGATCTCTTTGCACAGGGCTATTTTAAGATTTAAATGAGCTATGTATGCAAAGACTCTGGCACAGATTAAGAAGTGGCTAGCTGCTGAATGGAGCTCTGTAATTTGGCAAATCCCCAAATGGTTTGCATTTTGTCCCACTGAACTTCTCAGGATGGTGTGTGAAGGCAGAGCTTGCAGACTGAGAAATCTGGGCTTCCAAATGGATGTCTCTTTAAATCTTGGACCCTAGAGGGTGGCCATGGAGGCTCAAAATGCCTGGCATACTGCATAATGTCTCATTTTGGTTGCTGCCATGGAGAAGGCTGTGAGCAGAGAGAGGGCTCAGGGTGGGTAGGCTGGCTGGCTGCCCAGGGCTCTTGTTGCCACAGACTGAATGTTTATGTGCCCTTCCCCCCATTCATATCTTGAAACCCTAACCCCCAATGCGATGGGATTGGGAGGTGATTAGGTCATGAGGGTGGAGCCTTATGAATGGGATTAGTGCCCTTATAGAAGAGACCTCAGTGAGCTCCCTGTCCCTCCATGTGAGGGCATAGCGAAGAAGATGGCTGCTTATGGACCAGGAAGCTGCACTCACCTGACACCGAATCTGCCAACGTCTTGATGGACTTCTTAGCCTCTAGAACTGTGAGAAGTAAATTTCTGTTATGTGCAAGTCACCCAGTCTATAGTACTTTGTTTTAGCAGCCGGACTGGACTAAATACCCGTCTATATTATGATCTGGTGGTGGTCTTATCGAACTTTTTTTAAAATACTTTATTTTTTAGAGTACTCTCAGGTTCACAGCAAAATTGAGGGGACGATAGAAAGATTTCCCATACACCCGCTGCCTCAACACATGCATGGCCTTCCCCACTATCAACATCCTTCTCCAGATGGTACATTTGTTGCAATTGACGAACCTGCATTGATACATCATAATCGCCCAGAGTCCACGGTTTACTTTCGGGTTCACTCTTGGTGTTGTACATACTCTGTGTTTGTACAGATGCACAATGACATGTGTGCACCCTTAGAGTGTCATATAGGGTAGTTTCGCCGCCCTGAGATTCCCTCGTGCTCTGCCAATTCATCCCTCCCTCCCCGCTAGTCTTACTGGATTTTCAGCGAGAATTACATTATTTTGCATATGGGACAGGGCATGTGTAGAGGTGCACGCATCTGTTTTTATCTGCTTACATCATAAGACCGTAAGTTAGAAGCAGGTTAGGATCAGATGTAGAAAAATAAATTCTATAACATACATTTCTTTGTGGTTGTGGATTCGTGTCCTGACAATTCAATCTTATGTGGTGGAATTCACTTAGAATTCTTGGCTACCCCTGTTCCCCATCCCTATGCTTCTCCATTATACCCGCTACTCTGAGGGTAGGGACCATGTCTTCATCATCCTTGTAGCTTAACACACAGAAATTGCTCAGCGAATGGAAGAATGAATGCTCAAGTACCAGCTCCAGAAACACCACTTCCTTTCATTTATGCTGGTCCAGGAGCTTCTGCTGACCACCCGTCCCTCACTTACACTGCTTCTACTACTCATCGTTCTACTCATCCATCTGAGGGAAATGGGGCAGAGACCTTGGTCTCCAGAGACATGCTTCTCACCAAGCCCGGGCTTGTGGCTGGTTGAGGTGGCCTTGCTCCACTGTCTGGACCCTATCTCGGGAGACCTGGAGGCTGAGATGCGAATAACAGCCATCTTACCCCCGCAGGGATCCTCACCTCCTGTCTTTAAGTCAGTAGGATGCAATGTGGAAGGGTGCGTCTTGGGGCCCAGGGTCCCATGACTGTGCTGTGTCCTGAATTTCTAGCCTGACTCAATTCATTGAAACCTGGGGAAATGAAGGTTAGCACCTGCAAACTGGGGTTGGGATAACTACCACCCTTGCCAACAAGGTTAAAGGTCGGTAAGAGTGAAATGCTTCGAGGCTGTCTGTAAGAGTTGCTGGTTACATGCACAGTGTGTCCATTTCTTGTCACTTGCCAGGGGCATCCCTTGTGTGACTGAGGGCGCTGGCAACAGAAGGACTGTTAGCAGGACTTGTCCCCCAATACGCAGCAGGTGGGCAGCTGCTTGTTGAGAGGCCTTGGCTGCAGGCCTGGCCTTGTGCACAAAGAGAGACTTGAGTGCTGTAGACCATGGGAGGGGTTGTTGAGTATTGATTTGCCCATCTCTCTTCTAGTTGGAAAAACAACTAGGGGTGAATTGGCTCGGTGGATTTTTTTACTTGCAGCCTTCCTCGTGAAAGGCTGCTGAAATTCAAGTTCTTCTCTTACAAGGCTGACCTGTGTGCAGTAGGTGGGGTTGGAATTGAGTAGAACATGGGAAGGTTCCTGTCTGTTCAGAACTTGGGCTGGGGGCTAGGCCCAAAAGGAGGGCGTGGGAGGCTGGGAGAGAGAGAGAGAGGGTGAGGGAGAGACAGAAAGAGAGAGAGAGACAGAGAGTGAGTGTGTGTGTGAGTGCATGCGTGCGTGTGTGTGTGTGTGTGTGTGTGGTGGAGGACATTTATGAGGGAGAGATGCCTCTGCTCCCTGCTGGGTCAGGGGCTTGGGAAGAGGGTGTAGATGGCAGGGTCGAAGTCCATGGTGTTAAAACAAGTTAAACCTAATAATGAAGGCCAGAGAAGCCCACATGATACCATGAGCTCAGTCAGTCAGGCAGGCATGGACTTGACTCCTGGCCTCACTGGACATTTGACCTTTGGGAATCCCTTTATTGTGGAGGTGGTGGCAGGAGGGTGGTCTCAGATTCTTCATTTGTCATGGCACAATGTACAGGGTAGGCATTACTTACCTTGAAGAGGTTAAGATTTCAGGAGATAATGTATATAAAACCCTAGCTACTACACGTCTCTGACACACAGTAGGTGTTCAAAAAATGGTAAGTGTTAAACTGGGAGAACACATTATTGGAGCTCCAGAGATCCAGATCTGGCCATCCACCTTCATCCCTGGATGCGATTCAAATAAGACCCACTGAAGAATTCAAGATGTTGGAAGGACGAAGCTTCACAGAGCCCCGCCTCCCCGCAGGTAGGCAGTGACCTAGTGGGGATGGAAGCCCACCGTGGAGCCGGCAGCAAGGACCCAGCTGCTCAGAAAGGCGGGTGCCTCTGCTGGTGGGTCAGCGTCAAGTGCTCCGAGAGCTGCGTCTGTTTCTCTTCCCTACACTCTCCCAAAAGCTTTCGACAACAGGACGCCACACTCCTGTTTCGCCACGTGGAACGGCGTTTCCCGGCCATGCTGCCCTTTTCTGCTTGGCTACTCGGAGTGACAGTTAACTCGTGTCTTAAAGGCCTTGGGGACATTTTTCAAACACCTGGCATGAAAGTGAACAGTATCAGCTGTGGGATCAGTTTCCTCATGAAAAAAAATAGGATAAGAATAGACTTGACTTCACAGGGTCGTTAGGAGTTAAATGTATTAACTCATGTTAATATACTTAATACACTTAGAGTAAAGCCCCGATAAATATTGGTTCTCTTGTTCTTACTGCGATTATTCTGTCTTCCATCTTCTCCTCCTACACCTCCAGCCTCTCTTTCCATCTCCTGCCTTTGATTTGGGTTCCAAGAAGTTTCCAGGAAGGGCAGGGGATTGTCGGGACTGTCTTGAGAAGCTGGGTTCATCCTACCCGCCTCCTCCGACCCACTTCCATTCGGATGGGTTTGAGTCAGCCCTGTTTTCTTCCCTTGCGCCTGGCAGAAATCAGGTCTTGCTCTGAGTAAGGTTGGTTCCTACCATTGTAGGAGCTGGCGAGAGAGTGTCCTCATCCGACCTTGAAGGATGGGCCTCCGGACAGAGAGGAAGTGAGCAGACCGTGGGGCTTCTCTGGGCTGCACGGAGGACTCTCATAAAACACCCTCCTGATTCCTTTTCTGGGATTAAGGTTGCAGATGACATCACTGGGAAACACCGGGCCTCTTCTTGATCCACTCACCCACGTCTCCTTTCTTCTAGAAAGACGGGGGTGTCCTGTTGGCCTGGGGGTCCAGCGCACCTTGGGTCTCCTGACTGAGCTCGGCTCCCAGCTCCACTGTGACTCATAGTCAGAGCTCACTCAGCCTTCAGCCCCGTGCCCTCTGCTTCCCAGTACCTCGTGTTCTGTCTGGGCCGTAATTCCCTTTCCATCCCACCCCTCCCTCCCCTTCTGCAGGGTATTCTGAGGCCGAGTTGAGGTGGATAAAATAGCCACATGCATGATTTCCAAATTCTATATAATTGCTATCACTTCAATATATCAATCTACCATCAGGCAGTTCTGTCCCCTCTGCTGATAAAGATAACAGCTATAAAAACACACTTTGAGAGGAAAACAGGAGGAGAGGCATGTGGCCAGTCCCTGCCAGCAGGATCATCATTTTGGTGGCAGTGGAGACCTCTGGCCTGCACTGAACTGCCCTGTTCCTGTGCTCTTTTGATGACGTATGGAACACGCTGGCTTGGCCGGGTTCTGAAAGCAGCCTGTCTCATAAATGGAAAGTCCAGACAGGAAGTTTGAAAACCTGGCCATGGTTTCTGCATGGGATGAGGCTTTTCTCACTGTACCCAGCAGGTATTTCCTATCCAATGTGTTTCCTTATGGAGGCCTAGGTATCTCACATTTGGGATGCTGTCCATCTCCCCTTAAATCTCCTACCATTAAAGGGGCTACTGTCTATGTCTTTGACCTTTCCAAAGATCATCTTGGACCTTTCTCTAGTGCTGCCTAGTTTGGGAATGCTTTTATTTCTCATGTCATTTTCACAACCACAGATGTCATTACAGATGAGAACGTGGTGGGGGGTGGGTAAGTGACCAACGCAAAGTCACAGAGGTTGTTAGCAGGTAGGAAAATAATTCAGGTCCCCAAATGTCTGGTGTAGTGACATTTGTTTAAAACTACATCGTGCTCCCGGGAGAAAAGCTGGGGTTATATGCAAGAGGCCTTGGGGGTGTGGGACTGGGGTTGGGTTTACCTGGAAGCCCTAAGTGCAGTGGGAATTGGGTAATGTGCATGAGCAAGAGGGAAACTTACCCCTTCTCACTGACTCGGAGACAGCAATGGCCTTCTGGTGGCACTGGGAACCCAGCAAATAATCTCGACCTCTGACCTCTTGGAGGAGACTTCCATATTGGAAGAGCATGGTTGTCTCCCCCAACCCTTCCCAGAGGTGGACAGTGCTGGTCTACACAGGTGACAGCCGGCAGCTTCCCCCAAGGACTCAGACGTGAGGCCAGGTTGCCTCCCTGCCTTCTTCCATCGCTCAGGCCTCCCACCTTGGTTGGACTCTCTCCAGGGCCTCCTCCTCCTTCCCTTTATCCTGGAGACTTACCCCGTAGGGTGGGCAGCTGTAGTGGCCCTGTAACAGGGTGGGCAGCTGTAGTGGCCCTGTATCAGGACTCACACCTGGCAGAGGGACTTGCACTGTGCTAGGATGTTCTTTTTCTTTCTTTTTTATTTTATTTTATTTTTTATACAGCAGGTTCTTATTATCCATTTTATAAATATTAGTATATATACGTCAATCCCAATCTCCCAATTCATCACACCACCACCACGCCCCCTCCCCCGCCGCTTTCCCCCTTGGTGTCCATACGTTTGTTCTCTACATCTGTGTCTCAGTTTCTGCCCTGCAAACCGGTTAATCTGTATCATTTTTCTAGGTTCCACATATATGCGTTAATATGAGATATTTGTCTTTCGCTTTCTGACTTCCTTCACTCTGTATGACAGTCGCTAGATGCATCCATGTCTCTATAAATGACCAAATTTCATTCCTTAATATGGCTGAGTAATATTCCATTGTATATATGTACCATATCTTCTTTATCCATTCATTTGTCTATGGGCATTTAGGTTGCTTCCGTGACCTGGCTATTGTAAATAGTGCTGCAAGAATATTGGGGTGCATGTGTCTTTTTGAATTGTGGTTTAAGTAAATCGGTGTTGAATTTTGTCAAAAGCTTTTTCTGCATCTATTGAGATGATCATTTGGTTTTTATTCTTCAATTTGTTAATATAGTATAGCACATTGATATGTGTATACTGAAGAATCCTCGCATCCCTGGAATAAATCCCACTTGATCGTGGTGTGTGATCCTTTTAATGTGTTAATCTGATATGAGTATTGCTACTCCAGCTTTCTTTTGATTTCCATTTGCATGGTCTCTTTTTCCATCCCCTCACTTTCAGTCTGTATGTGTCCCTAGGTCTGAAGTGGGGCTCTTGTAGACAGCATATATATGGGTCTTCTTTTCGTATCCATTCAGTGAGCCTGTGTCTTTTGTTTTGTTCCACAGGCTGCAGGATTGTAGTTCTTCTTGCTTCTGCTGTCTGCCCTTTGGTGGATGAGGCTATCTGAGAGGCTTGTGCAAGTTTCCTGATGGGAGGGACTGGTGGTGGGTAGAGCTGGCTGTTCCTCTTGTGGGCAGAGCTCAGTAAAACTTTAGTCCGCTTGACTGCTGATGGGTGGGGCTGGGTTCCCTCCCTATTGGTTGTTTGGCCTGAGGCGACCCAACACTGGAGCCTACCCTGGCTCTTTGGTGGGGCTAATAGCGGACTCTGGGAGAGCTCACGCCAAGAAGTATTTCCCAAACTTCTGCTTCCAGTGTCTTTGTCCCCATGGTGAGCCACAGCCATCCCCTGCCTCTGCAGGAGACCCTCTAACGCTAGCAGGTAGGTCTGGTTCAGTCTCCTATGGGGTCATTGCTCCTTCCCCTGGGTCCTGATGTGCACAGTACCTTGTGTGTGCCCTCCAAGAGTGGAGTCTCTGTTTCCCCCAGTCCTGTCGAAGTCCTGCAATCAAAGCTCGCTAGCCTTCAAAGTCTGATTTTCTAGGAATTCCTCCTCCAGTTGCTGGACACCCAGGTTGGGAAGCCTGACGTGGGGCTCAGAACCTTCACTCCAATGGGTGGACTTCTGTGGTATAAGTGTTCTCCAGTGTGTGAGTCACCCACCCAGCAGTTATGGGATTTGATTTTACTGTGTCTGTGCCCCTCCTACTGTCTCATTGCGGCTTTTCCTTTGTCTTTGGATGTGGGGTATCTCTTTTGGTGAGATCCAGTATCTTCCTGTCATGACTGTTTAACAGTTAGCTATGATTATGGTGCTCTTGCAAGAGGGAGTGTGAATGTTCTGTTTCTTGCAGCCCTAAGGGCTGGTCTCATCTGGTCTCCTTCCCCTGAAGACTCCATAAATGGTAGCTCCTGTCATCGTTCTTCTGGACTTCTTTATTCCTCATGACAATTCCAAAAACCAGGTAGGTGGTGGTGTCCCCACCTCACAGTGAAGGGACCAGGCTTAGAGGAGAAGGCTGCCTAGTCACAGTTGGTGAGTTGGTGGGATTCAAACCCAGGCCTGTCCACACCCAAAGTTGGGAGTCTTTCTACCATACCACCCTACTTCCCTCTGCTGTGCTGTTTACCCCAAACCAAGCTGTCTTCTGGAATTCCTCATTTTTATTTTGTAAAAAATTTTAATTTTATTGCAGTATAGTTAATTTATGATGTTGTGTTAGTTTCAGGTGTAGAGCAAAGTGATTCAGTTATACATATACATATATTCATTCATTTTTAGATTCTTTTCCCATATAGGTTATTACAGAATATTGAGTAGACTTGCCTGCGCTGTATAGTTAGGTCCTTGTTGGTTACCTGTCTTATATATAGTAGTGTGTGTTTGTTCATCCCAAGCTCCTGATTTCTCTCTCCCTTCCACGTTTCCCCTTTGGTAACCATAAGTTTGTTTTCGATATCTGTAAATCTGTTTCTCTTTTGTAAGTAAGTTCATTTGTTTAATTTTTTAAAAAATTAGATTCCACATATGAGTGATATTATATGATATTTGTCTTTCTCTGTCTGACCTTACTTCAGTTAGTATGATAATCTCTAGGTCCATCCATGTTGCTGCAAGTGGCATTATTTCATTCTTTTTAATGACTAATATTCCATTGTATATATGTACCACATCTTCTTTATCCATTCCTCCATCAGTGGACTCTCAGGTTGCTTCCATGTCTTGGCTATTGTGAATGGTGCTGCAGTGAACTTTGGGGTGCATGTATCCTTTCGGATTATGGTTTTCTCCAGATATATGCCCAGGAGTGGGATTGCTGGATCATATGGTAGTTCTATTTTTAGTTTTTTAAGGAACCTCCATACTGGAATTCCTCATTTTTAGAGGCATCTGGAATGTGATCTGGAGTCTCCAGGTGGCCATGGAGCATGCTTGTCCCCCAGCCCTGGTGGATGGCGACTTGGTGGGAGCTAGGAACATATCAGGACGCCAGCTTAGAATGGGATGTGCCTTAGGGTAGGAGGTCTGTTCCAGCAGGAAACCCAGGATGCCAGACTGGAAACATGGCAGAAACCAACTGTATGGCCTGGACCTGTGGCTGAGATAAGGGGATGCTTGCCTCTGGCCGGCTTTAGAAATTGGGGGTGAGGTGCCAGTGAGGTCCAAGGATGCTGTGCATTCTTGGAGATGAAGCCTGCTTGACTGCGAGTATCATGACAAAAATAGAACAACAAAAGCAAAACCACAAGCGAAGTTGGGGGAGAGGTTGCATTGGAGCCCTTGCTTGGGTAGGGGGTGGTCTGGGTTGTGGATGACAGTGAGAGGGTTATTATCCTGTAGGCAGTGGGATGAGAGGCAGAGAGAAGTTGATGTGCCTGGCCTGGGAGGTGATGGGTTGCAGCCACAAGGCAGAATGAGGCCACCTCGGAGGAGACAGGAGAGAACTGAGGTTGAGAACCACGCCTTGGGGCTTGGCTGCAGTTGAGGGAGGACAGAGGGACAAGACTCAGCCCGGCGGACAGACAACCAGCCATGAGGAATGTGGGTGGGAGAGCAGGAGACTGCAGTGTGGCGGGACCCTCTCACAGAGACAACCAGGAGGGCAGCGGTGCCAAGGGCTGAAGTTCAAGGGGCGGAAAGATGCTGGATTTGGCAAGAAAGAGGTTCCTTTAGGACTGCAGCGTGCACCTTCCTGCCCATCCACGTCGCCGCCTACCATGGTCGACGTTGGGAAGTTGTGCTCTGAGTGGGAGACCTGAGGTCCTCAGAGAGTCACTTGTGTTCACTGTGCAGGAAGGGTTAAGGCAAGAAAACGTCCTTGGTCATGGGAGGAAGGGTCACAGCCACTTGTGTTTTCCGCTCAGGCCTCGGTTCGGCTGACAACCAAGGCTCCTCTCCTGCCAGCTTCAGTGAGGCAGAGTTTTGCTGCGCCGTGTAAATGTAGTCTGTGAGTCCCCCCGGGACAGAGAGGGAGGGAGGGAGGCTTCCGAGGGCAGTTGACGGGCTCGGGGTCTGATTCCACATCATGACAGTCAAGGACTTTTCTTCCCTTCAGAATACTACAGCTTTGCAGATGTATGTGTTAGAGTGATTACTTGCCTTGACACTGCACCTGTAAGCAGACAGGCTCCCACTTTAGGGTGTAGACCCTGAGAAGGGGACAGTTTGATGACACGCCTGCCTTTGCAAAGTGCTTTCTATTTGCTTAGTTTATTAGTTTGTGGAGTGGCTTTTAAAGAACTTTTTAAGAGTCTCTAATCTGGGGAGAGACATGCTCTTTGTCCGAATGAAAAATAGGTCACTGAAATAACAGAAGAATTCATCTAATTATCTTCTGTGCCTGGTCGAAGCCTCTGAAGCGAGGAAAAATTTATTAAAGTTGGGGCTTCCTGTAAATTAAGCTCTCTATTAAACAGAACCAAAATCAATAAATGGTGTTGTACTGAAGCAGCCTTTAAAAGGCAGGACTGCCATGTCGGGGGAGGTGGAGAGAGGCCTGGTCTACGTCCTGCCCCATCACAGCTCAGTCACGTAGCTCATGGATTCTTAGAGCCTTGGAGGAAGCTGGGAGGGAAAGGTATTCTGCAAAGAACAGAAGCCTGGAGCTAGCGATCTGGGACATTGTGCAGAGCTGTGGACTCTGGACAGATCACTTAAAATTTGTGAGTCCCAGTTTCCACACTGGAGCCCACTTGGGATGATAAACGCTGTCTTCCTCCCCGGTTTGTTGAAAAGGCCCAAAGAGAGAGGATATGGGAGAGTGCTTTTAATGCCATGAGGCACTATACACACACAGTCACGGGTGGTGAAGCCTTTTGGAAACTGTTGGGGTCGGAGTGTGCTCCATAAAGAGCTGCCAGCTTCGTCACCCATGTTCTAGATTGAGTTGAAGATTGCTTTTTCTTTAACGGATCAAGATGGTGTAGGAAAATGTGATCCTACCTGCAGGCGAGAGGGCTGTCTCCCCAGTTTAGGATTCGATGGACTCGTCCACCCAGTCAGGCACAGATGGCTCTGGAAAACCACAGCCTGTGTCTGTGGGCTGTGATGCTCTACTGTTTTCAGCTTTGATAAGAAGACTGGACAGGGAGCCCCCTGTGGTCAACTAGTTCCCGAAAGGGTAAGGGGAGAGGGTGGGACCAAGAGAGGCAGGCGCAGTTTCCGTTCTCAAATAAACCAATCAGAATTCACTCCCCGCCCCTGGGGGGGCGTGAGTGAGGAGCCCTGGATAGACCAGGAACGTACCTCCACTGAAGGACCCTCTACAGAGAAACTAGACAGCAGGGAAGGAGACTCCTCCCAACAGATATTACCATTTAGAAGTAACTCGGCCCAGAACTAATGCTGTGGGCTTTGAATTCATTAGCGCTTTTTTACCTCACTCCCAGAGGCTTCTTGTTCACAGATCATGACAGATTTATTGAGATATCGCCTTAGGAGCCTCTGGGGAAAGGCTTACAAAGGACCTGGAAGTCTGATGCCTGGGTGGAGAGTTCGCTTTCTGTGCCGGAGACTCTTATTGATGGGCAGTCACTAAGAATGAACTCTTTTTTTTTTTTTCCCGGGTACGCGGGCCTCTCACCGCTGTGGCCTACCCCGCTGCGGAGCACAGGCTCTGGACGCGCAGGCTCAGCGGCCATGGCTCATGGGCCCAGCCGCTCGCGCATGTGGGATCCTCCCGGACCGGGGCACGAACCCGCGTCCCCTGCATCGGCAGGCGGACTCTCAACCACTGCGCCACCAGGGAAGCCCAAGAATGAACTCTTAATTTGCTTCATAGAACTCAATGGTTTATCATCCAGGGTGAATTCTATGCCGAGTCCCGCTTGTGTGGAGGCTGCCTTTTCCATGTGTCATTCTATGGCATCTGTAGTAATGAAGCTTTCTCCCTGGGGAGAGCCAGGGTTGGGCTCTCTTTTGCATGATGCCTCCTTCTAGCCAAAATCCCCACACAGCTAGCATCCAGGAGTCAGTGACTCAGGATCACGGGAGAAAAGAAGCATTAACAATGAGCAACAGATCACTGCCTGGTTTATATTCTTAGACTATGGTGGCTGATCCCTTGATTTTACTAAGATAAATTGTTAAGAGTCAAAACCATTGGAGTTTAATAAAAAGAGAATATATTTGCCTTCTCGTGTGCCTGTGACACTTTCAGTGACTTACACCTATAATCTCTTTCTCACACAACATCAAAATCTAATAATCTTTGGGGATAGGAGTCAGAGATATATATTGAGCTCTAGTTAATGAACTTGCTAACCATAATTTCAAGATTAGTTGTGATGTGCTTGTGTGTGGGAGAGAGAGACTGTGTGTGTGTGTGTGTGTGTGTGTGTGATTATGAAAGTATATGTACATATAATTTATAAAACTGGTATTTGGAAGTCTTTCTCTTAGCCCTTTTTCTTAGGTTTTGTGTATAAACCGTAGTCCCTTAGTGCCTGCATGTTCTCAGGACATTTACTAGCAGTGTGATTTTAGGTAAGTCACTTGCCCTCTTACTCTTTTCTTTCTTCATCTCTTAATTTACAATTAAGGATGCCTTTGGCTACAAGTAAGAGAGAACTCTGGACTCAGCTAATTTAAAACAATGAGGAAGGGACTTCCCTGGTGGCACAGTGCTTAAGAATCTGCCTGCCAATGCAGGGGACATGGGTTCAATCCCTGGTCCGGGAAGATCCCACATGCCGCGAAACAACTAAGCCCGTGAGCCACAACTACTGAGCCTGCGCTCTAGAGCCCACGAGCCACAACTACTGAGCCCACGTGCCACAACTACTGAAGCCCACGTGCCTAGAGCCTGTGCTCTGCAACAAGAGAAGCCACTGCAATGAGAAGCCCACATACGGCAACGAAGAGTAGCCCTAGAGAAAGCCTGCGTGCTGCAATGGAGACCCAACGCAGCCAAAAATAAATAAATTTTAAAATAATAATAAAAAATTAATACTAGATTAAATACTTTATAGAAGAATAAAACAATGAGGAAATGTCTCATCACATGAGGCAAGAAATCAAAAGCTATGGCAGCTGCAGAAACAGTACAGTCAGGGCTCTCGGACCCCTCTGGGTGACTCTCTTGGCTTGGCATTCTCTCTGTGGTGCCTTTGTCCTCAGGCTAGCTTTCCTCATGGTTGCAGGAAGGCTGCAGCAGTTCAAGGCATCAGCTCCAGGCCCAGCAAGATCCCAAAGAGGGAGGCATTCTCTCTTCCTGTGTAGCTTTTATTAAGAACAAAAAAATTATCCTCATGAACTTCGCCCTCCCCACAACCTGGCAGACTTTCTCTCGTGTGTCTTTGGCCAGAAGTGTGTCACATACCTGTACCCAGTGGGCCACTTAGACCAGTAAGGACCCACCCCCTAGGACACCCTCCTGAAGTAATGGCCATGTGAAAAAGGGTGGAACTTTAACAAAGTTGGGATTTAACGGGAAGGGAGGCAGGATTTGGGTAGCTATCACCATGAAGCCTGTAAGATTATTGTGAGGAATGTTGACGTAACGTGGTTTAATGAGTGAAGCACATACAAAACTCTTCGAACAGTGCTTAGGACATGGGCACCACTATGTGTGTGTTTGCTTATTGTGCCTAATATATGAATTTGATGAGTCTGAGTGCCATACCAATAAAAAGTAGCATTATGAATGGTATTGTTTTGTTAGAGGTAAACGAAGAGAGAGAGCCGAAGGTAAACAAGAAAGGAAATCTAGTTGGTGCTCAGAGCCAAAGAGGAGACAGAGTGAGCCCTTGGCCTATATTTGGTCATCGTCTTTATCTTGGGAGGAGTTAGAGCAGCTTTCTAAATAAAGGAAAAATACTATTGTCCAATGTGTTAATGAATTCCAGTCTCAGAAGTCTCTTCTTTCCCACAGCTATTTTCTTTCACTAGTTGAAAGTGGTATTTAACTGCAGAAGTATTCTTAACATAGCTGGAGGTCTCTTAACCAAATAAAAAGCTTAGATTCCATTACTCTTGATGGGAGAATGGAGTTGGAAAATAGTGTGTTGTGTATCTGTGTGTAAATTTATGAAAAGCATACACATACGCTTGTAAGAAACATATAAAAGCTATGGCAATTCTAGCCAAGAAAAAGGAAAAGAAAAATCTTGGCTTCTTGAAGCTTTTAACTAGAACTAAAAATATTCTTCCTAGTCCATGTTTGATACATTACTCAAGAAAAAATTTATTCTGCGTATCCCAAATGATTCTGGAGTTCATTTTCACACTATGTGACTTAAGAAACTCCCTGTTGTATCTGATGATGGTTTATGTCATTTGGGACTGAGGCTTTTGTGCTGGCCACTTGATAAGGCATTTTAGATGTAACAGGTGACAACTGCAAAGCTACAGGTCTTTAGAAGAAGAAAGGAAGAACCAGTTCTAAATGGGAAAGCTCACTCATGTTAATGCATCATTTCATTCTTACAGCTGGAAGAGATTTGGGGGGTTTGCTGATGGTTCGGTATTTTTCTTAGATCCAAAGCAAATCTCTTTAAAAGGGTAGGTGTCCATCTGACAGTAGAACCTGTCATATCAAATCCTTCCACTTCAGGGAAGCCAAAGAAGGCAGGGAGAAAATTTGGAGCTCTTACTCTGGTGTGAAAACAGCAGTTTCTGTTTCCTTTCTTCTTGGTCTTTTATCAAATTTGACTTTGAATCTCAGAAAGCTACGTTCCATTATTTATCATCAACCTCCTGAAGTCTGATGTTTGTCAATCTATCTGGTCTGACACTTAGCATCCACAAATCCAAATAGTCATTTCTTTCTCAGAAGCCGTTTCCTTACGCTCATGCCCTCAAAGAGGGGTCAGAGGGTCTTCCTCTACATGGCGGGAGTATTTTTGAAGTTGAGACCGCAAGTAACTATTTGGAAGCCTCCTAAGGAGGTCTTTAGTGCAAACCTGGATCACCAACGTTGAAATGGAAACGGTACTGATTTCAGCTGATTTCTTGGGAGTGGCGGATCCTTTGTGTGTCCCCAGCCTAGGTGCTTCCATTAACTTCCTAATGCAAAGCCCTCCTTTGTCCTGAGTTGCTCCAGGCTTTAGAGCAAACACGGAGCGGGGAGCTAGGCTACAGTAGTCCCAGAGCCTTGAGGGAGAAGCAACAGAAAAAACACCCCAATTATGTATGCCAACGCCTTTCCCGACATTCACAAGGACCATTTCTATGAATAGATTTGCTACATAGACTGTAGCTCGGATAATTTAAGACTGATGGAAGCGTCTTCCCTCTCTGCACGTTTCATGCTCTTTGGCCTTATGGTTCTTCTTTGCTTTGAAGGAAATACCGGTCTTCAGCAAGGAGTCGATCCACCTGCCGTTTCCTTTCCTAACTCATTTTTGGGAACAGTAGATAAAGTGGGTGACAGTCACTCGGCAGGCTCTGGCGACACTAGGTTTTCACAACAGCCCTGCGACGTGTGTACTCTTGGGACTCTCCTATCATAGACGTGGACACTGAGACAGGGTGGGCTGAAGCCACTTGTTGAAACCACCGAGCTGGTGAGGGCAGAGTCTGGGCCAGGGCCTGGGTGTAGGGGATCCCAAGCCCATGCTTACTGCAGAGCTGTTTCAGGATGGTGGCGCTCTCTGCCAGCACCTTAGGGGGCATCCATATTGCCGAGGGTGTGGTGGTGGTATTTGGGGGTTCTTCCCTGCTGTTAGGCACTTCTGTCCACCCTCCCGCCTACTTTTCTTCCACTGAGATGTCACCAAGTCTGAAGACCACTAAGATCTCTCCCGCGTTTCTGCACAGAGCTTTATACCCCATAGAAAACTTTCCATTTTCCATCCTGATTGGTTTGGTCAGCAGGGCTGCTTCTGGGTGTCAGGGCAGAAATCCCAAGCTTGGGATGTGGCAGGCGGAGTTCGGGCAGCACAGTTACTCTGGAAAGGTGTGGCCTTCTCCACGCCCTTGGGCGTAGGGAGGGTTGTGCAGCCTTGCCCCCTTCAGGGCCCTTGGCGTCATCTCCCACAATTCTCGCCTCTCCCCACTGCGCAGCTCCCCCCGCCCACCCTGTGTTTCCACTGCATAGTTTGCCATTGTGGTGGAAGAGATGTTGAGCTCAGTACAAAAGCACCAGACGTACACTGAGTATTGTGGGCTTTGGCCTGTTTCTTCCACAGAGATCAGGGCTGGAATGTCACATAAATCTCCCGCGCCTGGCAGCTGCCTTCTCCGGGCCAATAAGCAGACAAGTCTTGAACCTAAGGTTAGGGAATTTCCATCCTCTGCTGTACCAGGACCCAGACACATCTTTCTCGCTCCCAGTCATCTTTCTTTCTTCTGGCTCTTCCCCCCCACCCCCACCGCGCTCTTTCCACACACACGCAAATGAAACACTAAAAAACAATACAGTCATCCCAAAGGTCTGTGGAACTGGAGGATAAAAACACAACAGATATTCAAAAATCTTCTGTCTGTTATTTTCATTGCTTTGCCCTCTCAAGGACAGTACAGTTATGTTGAGAAAACCCTTAAGAAAGGAGGGAACATTTTAATTTTCCTGAAGACTCACCTGTAAGTGTTTTGGGTACTGTGTGGTGCAGTGGTAAACACCAGGCTGGCAAGAGGCCCCAGCCCTGACCTTGACCTTGACCCTGACCAGCCTTGAGATCTAGGCCACACCACTAACCCTGTCTGAGGCTCAGGTTTTTGGACTGTAATCCTAGGGGTTTGGACTAGATGATTTAGAAGGTGTCTTTCAGCTCTGACATCCTATTTTTTGTGGGGCTTTTTTTTGTTTTTTGCGGTACGCGGGCCTCTCACTGTTGTGGCCTCTCCTGTTGCGGAGCACAGGCTCCGGACGCACAGGCTCAGCGGCCATGGCTCACGGGCCCAGCCGCTCCGCGGCCCCTGCATCGGCAGGCGGACTCCCAACCACTGCGCCACCAGGGAAGCCCTGACATCCTATTTTTTGAGTGGAGGAGATAGTAAGTCCATAAAGATGGTTTCCTATGGGCTGGTCCTTGGCTCACCCTGACCCCTGTATATGCAAATGATAGACACTTGGGTAATAGTATCTGAGTGTCTGTTACAAGCCAGGCACTGTGCTGAGGAATAATAAGGCATGGTCCTGCTCTTTGTAGCTTTAATACGACTACTACTAATGTGGGTGAGATGGCAGTGGTAGCCCTTCCCAGGTTACAGTGAATTAGGGCAGTTGTAGGGTAGTTATCAGAGTCTAAGATTTAAGAGTCTTATGCTCTGACGACTAAGCTAGCCGGGCAGGTCAGAGTCTAAGGTTTAACTTTCAGTCCTGTCATTTTTGGCTATCTGCTGCTTCGGCCTGACTCTCGCTTTTGGCAGTGGCATCCTGACTTTCCTGTGGCCACCCTTTCTCATTGAACTGATTGCATCCCTGTGATCTAGGCCTGGTCCAGTAGATTTCATCTCCCCTGGCCATGGTCAGTGTTTAAGAAATGGGCAGACACCTAAGCCAGGCTAATGAGACTTTTGCAGGGACTGTAAGGACAAAGGCTCCCCGTTCCCTTTGGGGTTACCGATAGGAAGAATGTACACCTGATGCTGTTGGCATCTTCCCCACGACGTGGGGTGAAGCTCCTGAAGATGAGGTTGATGCCGGGGAGAGCAGAGCAGAGGAGACAGGAAAGCCTCCTGATGGCATCGTCAGCATACCTGAGTCCAGCTCTGCCAGAACCTAGAGTGAGTCTTGGACTCATCAGTTTCATAGACCAAAGACTCCTTTTTCCCTACGGGAGTTTTGGTTTGCATTTGTGTTACCCGTAATTGTCATGATCGCCGTTGCTCTTTGGGCACTGCTGTGTTTCTGCCGCACCCTCTGGGCAGCTCTTCACCCTGTGGATTGAATCAGTTAGGATGTGTTTGACTTCAGGGTTGTACCCAGAGCAGTCTAAATGCTAGGGTGTTTATCAGTCTCCTATAACAAGAAGCCCAGGGCCGTGCAGGTCCAGGGTTGGTATCTAGTGTCATCGGAGGCTCAGGCTGTCAGGGTCTTGGCACCTGTGGCTCTCAGCCTGGCCTTTGACTTTGTCCCCTTGTGGTGCAAGGTTGTAGCCTTAGGAATCACCTCCTCACACAGCTGCTTTATCCCAAATGGAAATTTCTCTCCAAATTCCTTCATAATCTCGGATGGTTGGGGGTTTTTTGTTTGTTTGTTTTTGTTTCATTTGGTTTGGTTTCATTTTGTTTTTGATCAGAAAAAAAGAGTTGTAGCAGCCCTTTAGCAGGCTTTCCTTATGCTTCTGGTAAAGGAAGACAGAGCCTGACACTAGGTAAAGGCGGTAAAGACAGATTTCACGCAGTACTGTGGCAGTAGGAGAAAGAGACTTGCGGATGTGGAGAGCTGGGCTTAACTCTGATCCGGGTAGAGGTGGCTGTGAGTTTTAAGAGCAGAATGAGCAGAGGCTCAAGCACAGACAGAGAGGTAGAAAAATCACAAAAAGCACGCTGGTTAGTCAGTGTGATGAGGCCATGTGGGTTTACTAACTGGTGCTAATAGAAGTTAGGCTCCTGCCTCCCATAGAGCCCGGAAGACCTGGGATGGTGTGTGTGTGTGTGGGGGGGTGTGTGTGTGTGCTATCTTTCCTGATGATTACATTTGAAAGGAATGGCTCTCAGGTCCTTGAGAAAGACACTCCTTGGTTATAGGAGATACATATACATCTCAAAGGGACAGAAGAAGGATTTACAATTGTAAGGTTTTTCGTTTTGTTTTTAAATAAATGCTTTAAGAAAAGAGAGTCAGGGGCCTATCAGGCTGTTGGCTGGAACAAATGGTAAATTGATTTGGCAGCTTTGAGGTTTTTTTCTGGTGGGAACTCACAGGGCACTGGTTCAACCCAGGGACATGACCACAGGCTGCTCGAAGCCATGTGAGTTTGTTTGAGCCCCTTAGTGGGGTGCAGTGGGTAAGATCGTTTGTGCCGAGGGTCATAGTCCTTTCAGCACAAGGGTGAGGCCTGGTGGAGAAGACGACTCCGAGGAACTTGACTGAAGCTTCGTCAAGAAGAGGTCTTTGTCATTTCCTTGGCCAGAATTGTGTTCTTGGCCCGTGATAATCGATCCACCGGAAGCTCCAGGCTTATACTGTGGCAAAAGAAGTGTAATTTCCCCTATTAGTGTAGAGTCTAACCTTAGACTCATCAAGATACGTCTCCTGGAGGTGGGAAAGCCCTTTTCTCTGAGCCTGGAACCAGGAGGAAGGTGAATAAAATCAGGGTTCCATGGGCAGGAAGAAGGGGGTGAGGAGTGGCTTTCGGGTCTGCCGCTGGGTCTGGGTGCTGACTCCCCAGCTGTGCTGGGTGGAGGGCCCATTAATGTCCATCTTAACCATATTCCTGCTCCATAGACAGGCTCGATGGAGGAGACTTGGCCTGAAGAGTATAATACTGAGTTTTACGAATAGCTCAGGATATCTTGAGAGGCATAGAATGGTGGATGAGGAAGTTTTCTTTCTGATTGTGGGGGTCTGGCAGAACAGCAACATGTAGTGGTCACAAGTCACAGAAACAAGGATGAAGTTATTGAATCTGCATCTTGGTTACAAACCAGATGATCCACAGGGTCTCCCTTGAAACTTTTCTCCCTCTCTTCACTCCCAACATCCTGCCCTGTAATAACCGTGGACAGGCTTAGAAATAACTGGGCTTTGCCTCAGAAAGGTGGTGTTTTCAGACAGGAATGAAGTGATGGATGGAGTAGGATTGGGGCGGGGGGTGTGGAATCCCAATCAGAGGGCGGGTAGTAAGATTTTCTTAAGTGAAATTCTACAGGTTGCCTAACAGAGGTGTCCTTGAAAAGTTATATTTTATTTGAATTAGGAGAGCTTAGTATTTAACGAAATCTTACAGTGACTCTTTAGGGAAGTGAAAGTAAACAATTTTGGGAACATGTAACTCCATTTGGTATACCAACTGAGGAGTCTAAATATCAGACGTGTCTGAACAAAAATACACTTATTCTAAACGTTTAAAAAATAGATGATGAGTCACCGAAAACAATCGAAGGACAGGTTGCTGCTGTGGGCAGTGTGTGGTGAAGGGCTGGGCTGTGAGTGACAGCTGGTGATGCCTAGGTGGGCTGGTCCACACGCTAAAGACGGGAAGGCAGAAGGCGATGGACGTCTACAGGGCTCTCCTGGGAGTCTCCCAGGTGACACATGCATTGTGATTGTCTGGGTCCCTTATTTGCTTTCATGGATTATATTCATTTTTTTGGAGTGTTGGATTCTAATGGGGCAAATATATATTAAGTACTCCATTCAATAATCTGTGTCATAAAACGAAGCATAAGCTCATTCAAAATCAAAAACATTTGAGTTGGATGAAGTCTTTTATGAGCATCATGTTTGTTTGGACTTAAAATATAGAAATTCTGGAAATACTGATAATTTGGCGTAGGTCAGATCATGGGCGTTCTGGGTTAAACTACAACAGTATTTGTTTTCTTTTTCTTTTTTTAATTTAATTTTTATTTTATATTAGAATATAGTTGATTTACAATATTGTGTTAGTTTCAGGTGTACAGCAAAGTGATTCAGTTATACGTATACATAGCAGTGTTTGTTTTCTGAGTGAAGATTTTCAGACGTTATTACCTAGCATGATTTCTCCACACTAGGCCAGAGCTCGGCAAACTTCGGCCCTCAGGCCACATCTGGTTAGCTGGTCACCTCCGGCCCACTGCCTGTTTTTGTATGGCTCCTGAGCTAAGTATGGTTTTCACATTTTTAAATGTAAAAAAAATATATATATATATATATATATTTTTTTTTT
>NW_020185322.1:374407-434220 GCF_003031525.2 Neophocaena asiaeorientalis asiaeorientalis
TAAAAAAAAAATATATATATATATTTTTTTTTTTTTTGCGACATGAGAATTGTACGAAATTCTAATTTCAGTGTGTATAAATAAAGTTTTAGTGACTCACAGCCTTGGTTGGTGTTAGGGATTGTGTGTGGTTACTTCTGGGCTACAATGGCCTGGATGAGTGTTGTCCCAGGCCGTGTGGCTCACAAAGCCCCAAAAACCTATTCACTGGCCTTTTATCAAAAATGATTGTCGGGCTTCCCTGGTGGTGCAGTGGTTGAGAGTCTGCCTGCCGATGCAGGGGACGCGGGTTCGTGCCCCGGTCTGGGAGGATCCCACGTGCCGCGGACTGGCTGGGCCCGTGAGCCATGACCGCTGAGCCTGCGCGTCCGGAGCCTGTGCTCCGCAACGAGAGAGGCCACAACAGTGGCCGCAAAAAAAAAAAAAAAAAAAATGATTGTCGTCCCCTGCCCTGGACCCTTTCATGACTTCCCTTGTTTTCTTCTTCCCATGTGAGAGGTCCTTTCTCTCGGGGTCCGCGTTCCCTGGGCTGAGTGCCCACGAGCCCCCCAGGCTCTTCCTAAGTCACCATTCCACAGGGTTAAACCTGAGCGAGCCACCCTCTCAGCTTGTCCCTCAGCGAGTGAGCAGCGGGGCTCGGGAGAGAATGTTCCCTGCCCACGTTCAAGCAGGTGGTGCGAGAGTCACAGACCAGTGACTTCTCCGTGGTCTACCTGTGAAAACACCATTAGCCGTTGACTTCCTATTTTTCTTTTGCTTCGGGCCATATCAGTATTTTATTTGCATGTACATATTTTCATCTTTTTAATTTTCTCGTAATTTATGAGGATAGGATGAGATGGGCTGAAGGTGGGCAAGAGGGGTCCAGGAGGACTGACTGGTTTACTCATTCATTCATGTATTCATTTATACCTCCGTTAAACACTTACTGAATAAGAGCCGTTGTAGACCTCAAAGGAGCTCAAAATTCAGTCCGGGAGTAAAACACCTAACCAGGTAAATTGCAACAGGATATTAGCCAAACAACGATTGTACGGGATTTGTCTGCAGTACAGAGGTAGCGTGGATGAGAGCTTGGTTTACTCTGCAGAGGCTGGGGTTAAGGGCACGTGATCAGGGCAGACTTTGAGGAGATCATACCTGACCTGGGACTTAAAGGAGGATGGGACGATTTGGCTGGGCTCTCAAAGACGACTAGCATTTCAGGCAAAGGACACTGAACATGCAATGGCACCAAATCATAAAACAGTCCCATGAGACGGAGAATTTCAATTAGTTCATTATTGCTAAAGAAGAAGTTTCAAGATGGGCTGAGAGCGAAGAAGAATCTGTAGCTAGAAAGCTAGGAGGGAGCTCGGGTATGAAGTGATGCCCCAGGCCAGGTTAGTGTTCAGTCTAAATGATGCCATCAGAGCATTTCAAGCTGGAGTTAAATAATCTTGGTTCTAACTCAGTTCTCTAAGTCTAGCTGAGTATCTTTATTGCCCCTCAGTGAAACATGATTTCTTTGCAGGGTTAGGTAAATGTCCATGTCACTACATCATGATTTTTGAGCTTTGGGGATTGTCCTAATTCATTCCTTCATTGAGTTATTCATTCAACTAATATTTACTGAGGGCCAACTTTGTGTCAGGGACTGTTTCCGGGACTGAGGACGGAGCAGCGAATTGCTCTAGCTGGCGCCCACTAGCTACTTGCAGCCGTTCATTGTTTGGCTGGCTACATAGGAGGTTTGGGGAGGACCACACAAGCCTGCCTTCTGTTCTTACGTGATTTGGCCACAGCCATTTTGGCCGTGTCCTCTGAGTGGCCACTGGAAGTCATTTTCTATTTTGCACCTGCGTCCATTATCTGATTAAAGGGTATAATTGTGGCCATCTTTGAACACACTGGAAGAACGATATCGGGGGTTGTGCAGATGGGGTCGGATTCCACGGAAGGCGAGTGCACGAGACATAAAAGAGGAGTTCCCACAAGAACGTGAACTATCCCTCGTTTATCCAGGCAGTGGCTCCCACACATTTTTGGCTGGAGCTCCCACAAAGAAGAACATTTTAGAACCGAAACAGAAGTTTCACAAAGTTATGAAAGTGTTGCCCTGATACTTTCTATTCTGTCCTGATTTATTTACAAATGTAGGTAGAGACCCGCTAAATTGATTTCACAACCCACCGTGACCGGGTCATGGCCTCCAGGCTAAGAATCAGTGTGTCAAGGTGAACATTCCTTGCTGGCTGACGCAGGGTTTTCAACTGTCTTTATTTCTCCCAATTCTCACTAAGTACTTGTTGATGGATTGTTTCAGCTCCTCCTTGGCCTTTGATATCCAAGCAGCCGTGCACAAACTGGGCCGTAGATCACTCAGTCTGTGTTACCGAGGAAGCCCAGCCATACGTGCCCCCTGCATGTCTTGCCCCTCCTGAGGTGACCCAGGCTGCCTGGTCATAATTACTCCAGTTGGGCATTAAATGGAGTCAGAACCTTCCTTGTAGAGGATCTCGCTGTCAGCTGTGAAAAAACGATCATGGCCGACATCTTCCCTGGGCAGGACTGCGGGTCTGAACTTGTGCAGTTGGCTCTGCTTGGGGTGTGTGGTTTCTTCTAAGGGTTTCAGATGTGGGCGATGAGGTGGGAAGTTGAGAAATGTTTATCTTCTCTTTTCTAATGGCGTACAGGAGATTTAGCCAGAAAATCCAGGATAAGGGAGAAAATGACAATCAAATGCATGTTTCTCTGAGGTTCACCAACCCCAGCGTGTTAAAGCATTTCATGTTGTTTATTTTATTTTACTATTATTTTTAAATTATTTATTAATTTATTTATTTTTGGCTGCGTTGGGTCTTCATTGCTGCGCTCGGGCTTTCTCTAGTTGCAGCGAGCGGGGGCTACTCTTCGTTGCGGCATGCGGGCTTCTCATTGCGGTGGCTTCTCTTGTTGAAGAGCATGGGCTCTAGGTGCGTGGGATTCAGTAGTTGTGGCTTGCGGGCTCTAGAGCACAGGCTCAGTAGTTGTGGCGCACGGGCTTAGTTGCTCTGCGGCATGTGGGATCTTCCTGGACCAGGGCTCGAACCTGTGTCTCCTGCATTGGCAGGCAGAGTCTTATCCACTGTGCCACCAGGGCAGCCCCCCATGTTGTTTATTTTAATAGAGAACAATTCACCTCATTCTGTTTGCTCTGAAGCTGGTCTCGGGCGCCATAGAGTCTTGCCTAGCATTCCAGCAGGCAGTGTCCCCTCTTTTTTTCAAGTGAAACAATCCTGTGGACAGAGCAGCCTAGTGGTGACTCAGGCTGATTCTCTTTCTTTTAAATATGCACTGCTTTCTGGCTTCTGGGGAATGCTTTGGAGAGAGTTTCCTGTTAGCTTGAACTCTCAGGCCTGAGGCCTTACTGAACATATTTATTTATTCATTCAATACGTATGTTTTGACCCCTGACCTGTCAGGGGGAGCCCTTGGGTTAGTCAGTGTGCAGGTAAGAGCTGGAGGAAGAAAGGACCAGCTTCCAGGAGGGGGTGGGGCTGGATCTGTGTCGTAAGGAGAATGGGGGATGCGGGAAGGGGGCTGCCCTGGAGAGGAGACAGCCAGGGGAGCGCAGGCCGTGATGGTGCCTGAGGGGTGAGAGCACAGGTGTGTGCCCCTAAAGCGTGCTCAGAAACAGGTACAGTGCGATGCCCAGCCATTCCAATGGATGTCCGTTCCACTGGATGTCCCGCCGTTCCGATGGACCTGCACAGTCACCACGTGTATACAACCTCAGCCTAACGTCAGCACCTGACTGCTTGACAGGCTGCACTCATAGTGATATACAGCCAGAGAAGTCCATGGTTCCCCTGGTCAGAAAACCCAGATATATTGGTATTAAAGGAAGAGCCTTTGTCCAAGAATCTGATGTGACCTCCTCAAAGAGTCCTGCCAGGTTATTACTTCCACGGAATTAGCAGCACGAGTCTCTTTTACACCGTCTTTCCCAGTGAGCATGGCAACTAGCCCAGTCCTGCCGTGTTATATAAACCAGTATGTGTTCCCAGGGTTAGTTTCAGGTCAAGGATCAGAAAACCCAAGAGGCTTAGGTAGAGGTTTGTTTCTCACTCATGTGAAAGTCAGGTAGGCCGGCCACACTGGAATGGAGTGCCCTGGGGTCTGGTCCTTCCATCTGGTTCCTCCCCTGTGCGTGGTCTCTGTGACTAACTTCAACTCATGGCCCAAAATGTCCATTCCAGCTCCAGCCATCACATCTGCAGTCCAGCCAGCAGGAAGGAAAAAAGGGTAAGAGAAGGACATGCATTTACCTTTATGAAGCACTTCCTAGAAGTTGTACATTATACTACTCTACCTACCACTTCTACTCATATTCCGTGGTCCGAACTTGTTCACGTGGCTGCAGTTGGCTCAAGGCAGGCTGGGAAACTTGGTTTCTCACCTGGGCAACCCAGTGCCCGGTTACACAGTTCTCGTAGGATTCTGTTACTGAGGAAAAGAGAGAACCCATATCGAGGGACCGTTGGCAGTGGTGTTTGGCTCTTCTGCTATTTAAATAACCAAAAGAGTCTTCCAGGGGCCCTAAAAATCAAATGTGATGTCGCAGTCTGCTCACAGCCCCACAGCTTCCCAGGTATTCTCATAATGTCACAAGATATATATGAACGGGCCTAAGGACAAGGACTTGAGTTCTGACCAGACCTGTTGGTCTTCAGTTGGTCACCAGATATTTATTTAGTGCTCCCAGTGATTTAAGGCATTGGACCTAGGGTCTAAGAAGGGCAAATCCTGTCCAACAATGACCTTCAAATTAGGGTTGAAGAGAGAGACCTGCTATTCTAGGAAAAGTCCTGCAAGTAGAGAGAGAGAGAGAAGGAAGGGATGTGGGCTGAAGGTGGCCCTTTCCTCCATCATGTATGTATATTACCTTCCTTCCTTAAGCCACATCCGATTCTCATCCCTTCGAATAGGGAACCACCCTGACCCAAAGGTGACTTCTGCAGACATCTAAGCTCGTTCATAACATGGATCTTATTAGTGTAACTCTCAAAGGGTTATACAATTTTGAAATCCTTGCTGACCATTTCATTGCAGCCTTCTGTGCACCAGTAATATATTTGAAATGTAGCAGTTATCCCCACATCATGTTTCCCAACTGTAAAATTTCATTCCCAGGAGAAACAGTGTACTGGGGCTTGGCTTAAGGGGAAAAAATTCTTTCAATTACTCTTTTTCCAGATGCCTTATTTTTTCTTTTTGTGTCATTGCTTCCTTAACTGAAATAGTCTGATGTATTTTAAGCTATTTTCTTTTCTCTGTAGAACAGCTGCCATCAGGGTTCTCTGCTTTGTCGGAAAAAACCAGCCTGTTTTCAGATATTTAGGTCTGATAATGTTAACACAGAAGTAAACTTGGAGACGGGGAAGGCCCTGAATGGGCATTTGATCCATCTGAGCCAGGTCTATCCTGTCTTTAAAGGCCTGCAATCTCACTTTGCCGAACTCTGCTGGTACCTAACAGTCTTTGTTTTCAGGAAGTTCTTTGGGTTTACCAATTAGTTAAGATTTGTATTAAGTCATTGGCTGTAAAAAGTTACTGATTTGGGTCACTCTTAATGGGATTGCTCAGGCTTTGATTTCATAGTTCTTTTAGGTAATTCTCATGATTTGGTTGGTATCTCCAGTATGTCTCTGTATGGCCCCGTGTGAGAAAGCTGACCTTCCCAGAGTGTCTAATTTATTCTTAGAGGCCAGCTGATATCTGGACAGGATTGATCCATTTCTACCATTTATTACCTAGTAGTGATCTTCATTATAAAATATAAAGCTTCCCTCTCAGGCAGCTTAAAAGCTACAGTTGGATGGGTTGGATGGAAGTTGAGCACTGGAGTAGGAATTTAGCTTTGACTCCAAAGAAGGGCAGCTTTTCTCCTGGAACGGGAGACTAGAAGATGCAGATATGTTTAAGGAATGGGGAAGAAAGTTGAGGAACCTTTCTTCTGCCCCACTTCATTTCTTCCTTTCTCTCTCACACACACGTGAGCGTGTGCGCGCACACACACAGGCACGCACGGCAGTCTTTATTTCTCTATAAAGCAGGAAGGAGTTATCTGCCAGGAGTGAAGAAAGAGGTGGTAGGAGAAGAGGGCTTTGAGGGAGCACTGAAGGCTGGAATCACTGTTGTGAGCGATAGCAAAGAGAGTTGACTTGAGACACATAAAGGAAGAACTGGGCAGAGTTGAAGCTGGAGATGCTAAACTTGTAGTGGAAGCAGTCAACGTCTGGGGGGTAGGAGGGGAGAAGTTAGATCTTTGGTTAGATCTGGGGCTGGTGTATTGTTGGGGTGTTTATTAAAAGGACAAGAAGGCAGCGGGGCTGAGGGTATGGACGAGGACATAGTTGAAGTTATGGATCATTGATTAATTCCTCCATTAAGCAAATATTTATGAAGCAACCATGGGAGAGAGGGTGGCTGGATAGGGAAGGAGGTGAAGACAAGAGTAAATGGATCCTTTTGGAGAAAATGGAGAGGTCAGGAGATGAGAAACCTCAGGAAGTCGAGGACCAACAAAGGAAGTGATGGCATGAGCAGTCTGGAAGGGTGATAGTGGAAGCCGGTGTATAAATAGCTCTGTATGTGTGCCAGGCATCATTCTAGATTCTTGGTGCAAATTAAGTCATTTAACTCTCACAGCAACCGCATGAGAAAGGACTACTATTTTTCACATTTTACAAGCATGGAGAGATTAAGTAACTTGTCCAAAGTCTCCCCACTAGTACAGAACTGGAATTTGAACCCAGATAGTCTAGCATCAAAGCCTCAGCTTTCCACATTGTACTTATACTGCCTCTAGGAAGTTGTGGTGCATAATGGGTGCAGAATGTTAAGGGTGGGGTGGTTCCAGGTGATGACTCACTACTGGAGACATCCGTAGGAGAAAGTGGCTAAAGCCTGGTGTGGATGAAGGTCACTGGAGGCAAGCTCAAGGGTACATTATCCATGTGATTCCTGGTGGGAGAGAAGTCTGAGCTAAAAGCATTCATGAGTGTAGGCTGGTGATTAGAAGACCAGTGGATGACAAATGAAGAGGTGGAGATTGTGATACAATCAGATGGCCTGAGTCCGAAAGCTCCAGGGTTATTATATGGGAGTGGAGGAGGAATAGTTTGGAAATGCCATTGTTGGAGGAAAAAGCGAATCCCTCCTCCCAGCCCTGCAGCCTGAGGGACTGGGAAGCTGTGTTCTTGGGGAAGAGTGAGGCTTCAACCAGGCAGGCAGATGGAAGGAGGATTCTCCCCGTGAGATGAAGATGTTTGAGGATTTATTTTCTATACTGCAGAGTTCCAGCGACTTGGGAGGGAGGAGGGTGTGGGCAGCCTGGATCAAAGCATAACAACACAGAGAAAGTTGGAGTGAGAGCAGGGCCGATGGGAGATGGAAGGGGCCAACATTTTGGGTGATGACAGACCTGGGTGGACTGTTTGCCTTCAAGGGTCCAAGTGGAGCCCTGGTGTGGAGTTGCATGGACCTCCAGCAGGCCAAGGCCCCAGGTTGTGGCCACTGTCCAAAGGGCCCATCAGAGCCAGGCCAATGAACGTGCTTTCCACAGACCATCAGCTTTCCTTTAGCCGTGGTAACAATTTGTGAATGGGCTTATTCTGAGTCATAGTCTGTCCTATCCAAGGGGGAGTCTTCTTTTTTTTTTACATTTCATTGAAGTATAGTTGATTTACAATGTCGTATTAATTTCTTCCATACAGCAAAGTGACTCAGTTATATAGATAGATAGATATTCTTTATCATATCCTTTTCCATTATGGTTTGTTGCAGGATATTGAATATAGTTCCCTCTGCTATACAGTAGGACCTTGTTGTTTATCCATCCTATATACAGTAGTTTGCCTCTGCTAATCCCAAACTCCCATTCCTTTCCTCCCTACCCCTCCTCTCACTTGGCAACCACAAGTCTGTTCACTGTATCACCAAGGGGGATTCTTAAACTTTTTCTGTGCCGTAGAGCTCTATGACAGTCTGGTGAAGCTTATGGACCCCTTTTCAGAGTAAGATTTTTAAAGGCAGAAAATAAGATGCCCAGGGTTACAAAGGCAGCCAGTTTTATGTACGTAAGTTGTCAGAATATAAAAAAACAAATTTGTGATATCGGAATACACATGCTCTATTGTTGACACATTATAGAATAAGAACTAGCTGCAAGTCTCATAACATTTATAATTTCAAAGTAATGATGAGCATCAGTAATTTATTGAGATATAAGGTGAGATGAAGGTGTCTGATTTCCACCAGTGACAGAACGTCAGGTGTTGCTAATACTGCTGTGGCTTGTTGACTGACTTCAGAATAGAGCAAAATGCTATGTTTCAGTTAGAAATTAGTGAAAATAAACATGTAATATTTTCCCACCCAAATCCACAGAGCCTCTGAATTCCACTCACAGACCTTTGGCGGGTGGGAACCCCTGAGTAAGAACCCCCATAGAAGAAGCATACGCATAGGACCCAATTCTTGAAATGCAGACAGTTTAGGACTTCTGGCCTTTCCCATTCCACCATGTCTGCCTAAAAAAGTTGATAATTGTTGTACTCATGCGTGGACCTCACTCATAAAGGTTTGTGAACACAGTACGCTTGTCAGAGCTTTAAATGGATTTGTGCCCCTCACTGTGTAGAGTCAGGTCTGGACCAGAGCCTGGGACAGACACATGTCATTGGAGTTCCCACTGAAGCCCCATCCTTACAAGCCCCTCCTTTGCTCTGTGCTCCAGGTCTCCTTCTAGAACGGGCTTTCTCAACCATAGCACTGTTGACATTTCGGGATGGATACTTCTCTGTTGAGGGGGCCTGTCCTGGGCGTTGTGAGATGTTTGGCAGCATCCCTGCCCCCTCTGTCCACTGATGGCAGTAGTATTATCTCCTAAGTCACGACAAGCAAAATGTCTACAAACACTGTCAAATGTCCCATGGGAGGTAAAATCCCCCCAACCCCATTTGAGAACAATTGCTCTAGAATGTGGTTTCAGCTGTTAACCCAACAGTAGCAGCCACTGTCTGCTGTGGCCGTTGTCAGTTGCATAGGAGGACAACCCTACCTCACATATCAAAACGGCATCCCGTCTCCTCAGTGTCAGATTGACCTCTTATCAATAATACAGAGAAACATTCACACACTGAAGGGAACTCTCATCCCAGTCATGAGAAGAGAACATTTTCCATTGCTCACAATATTTGCCACTAGGAACTGGGTAATACTTTCCCTCAAAATAATATCTAAGTATACTCACCGCTCTGCTAAATGTCTACAGATTGCTTTTGTGACACGTATGCTTTCTGAGGGCACATTGCAAATCGGTGACCCATTATCACTGATTAGAAAAGAAAGTGAAAAATGTTAAACCGTTCACAGAGAAACTTCACAGTCTCTTCTCCTGGGAAGCTTTTTCAAAAGGAGTAGAGACCTATTTGATGAAAGTGATTTGGCTGAGGTTCTGCCCGGGGCATGAGCTTGATGACATCTGGAATTCTGTTCCAACTGTGCAATTATGAAAGGAAAAAAATGAACGAAGAAAATCATCACTGGAGCCTCCCTGGGGGCGCAGTGGTTAAGAATCCACCTGCCAGTGCATGGGACACGGGTTCGAGCCCTGGTCCGGGAAGATCCCACATCCCGCAGAGCAACTAAGCCCATGCGCCACAACTCCTGAGCCTGCGCCCTACGGCCTGCGTGACGCAACTACTGAAGCCCACGTGCTCTAGGGCCCACATGCCACAACTACTGAGCCCGCGCGCTGCAACTACTGAAGCCTGCACGCCTAGAGCCCGTGCTCCGCAACAAGAGAAGCCACCGCAATGAGAAGCCTGTGCACCACAACGAGGAGTAGCCCCCGCTCACCGCAGCTAGAGCAAGCCCGTGGGCAGCAACAAAGACTCAACGCAGCCAAAAATAAATACGTTAATTTTTTTTAAATTATCATCATAACTTGCTCCCAGGTTAGCATCTCCCATTATAACATATAGATGTGTAAACAGTACTTTTACTTTAAAACAGTCCATAGCTGTTAATCGTCACGTCTTTCCCACTTTATGTTTGCGGACTACCTTATAATACCCTTCACCTTTCATCTACTTACTACAAAAAGAAATTTCAGTGGCTAAAGCAAGCCCAGAAAATTCTTTCTCATTCTAGGTTTTCTGTTATTGTGCCCTGCAGGATAGGATTGTACCCCCTCTCACTTTGACTTCTTAGCTTGCTTTTGTATAGCATTTTTGTATAGCTTTTGTATAGCAAAGACCTTCCGTATACATCTTCATGCATGATGTAATCCCCAATTCTATCAGACTGGCATCAGGACTTTCATTTTAAACATAATGAAACATAGCACAGGGAGATCAGCTCAGTGCTTTGTGACCACCTACAGGGGTGGGACAGGGAGGGTGGGACGGAGACACAAGAGGGAGAAGATATGGGGATATATGTATACGTAGAGCTGATTCACTTTGTTATACAGCAGAAACTAATACACCAATTGTAAACCAATTATACTCCAATAGATGTCATCTTTTAGTCTGATGGCCCCAGATGACCTGGATCTTCACTCTATCAGTCAGAGAAACAGAACCAAGAGGATAAATGTAGGAAAACAGAAAGACTTCTTATGAGGGATTGGCTCATACCATCTGCCATCTGCAAGCTGGAGGTCCAGGAAAGACAGTGGTATGGTTCCAGTCCCAACCCAAAGGCCAGAGAACCAGGGGTCCAATGGTGTTAAGTCTTGCCCTGAGTCTGAAGGCCTAAGAACCAGGAGTGCTGATATCTGGGGGCAGGAGAAGACAGATGTTCCAGCTCAAGCAGAGTGAGAATTCACCCTTCCTCCACCTTACTGTTCTATTCAGGCCCTCAAGGGATTGGATGATGCCCACCCACATTGGGGAGGGGGATCTTCTTTACTCAGTCTACGAACTAAATGCTAATCTCTTCCAGAAACACCCGCAAAGTCACACCCAGAAATGTTTTACCAGCTCTCTGGGCATCCCTTAGCTTGGTCAAGGTGACACATAAAATTAATCATCACATACATCTCCACTTGAGGTCAACCAGGTGTCTGCAGAGCTGGTCTCGCCAACAGTCCTGTGATAGAGACCTTTCTGTCCCCTCACTTTGGATGTTGGGGGACTAGACACATCTTCAGTAGAACAAGAGCCTTTTGCCACATCAGAACTTGCTACACAAAAAAGACTGACTTCCCAGTTGCTGCTCCAGGGATGGAATGGTGGTCAGAGGACAGAATTCCTGCTGTACTCTGAAAATCTTTAAATACTTGTTTATTTACAAGATGGAAGTTGTTTGGGGGCAGTGACTGTATCTTATTTATCTTTTTAATGCTCACAGCATTAAAGAAATATTCCCCGAGTTTATTTCCTACATTTTTTGTTCTTAGGGGTAAAATATATATAATCATAATGTTTTCATGATGAGTTGACCCTTGATGAAGTGTCCTCTGTTATCTCGAGTAATAGACTCCACGTGCTGAAGTCTACTTCGCCTGATATCAGTGTAGCCACACCAGCTTTCTTGTGCTGCATGTTTCCATGATGTATCTGTGTCTGTGTATTTAAAGTCCATTTCTTATAAATAGCATGTAGTGGGTCTTGCTTTTCTATCCAGTTAGATCATCTCTGTCCTTTTAATTAGTGTTCAGTCCAACCATATTTAATGGTTGAGTTTAAGTGTACCATCTTGCTATTTATCATTTTCTATGTCTTACCTGTTATTCGATCTTTGTTTCCACCTTAATAGAAAAACAGAATGCAGAGCAAAGAAGGTAGGCCCTCTCTGCATGATCATTCACATCACAATCTTGAAAAGAGTGCTGCTGGATCACAATTCCAATACATCATGAATGAGGCATCCTGGAGCCAGGGCATCATGTCTGTCCTGCCGTCCTTTCATTGGACCTCATAGCTAAGGCTACTGTTGCCTGCCATCCTTTTCCATTTAGCCACAGTTCTTGGCATATATGAGAAATACATGAATGGCTTTAAGTACATGGCTTTGGTACCCCATCCAGTGGATCTTAGGGTTATGTCAGTTTCTTAGGCTCAGAATTTGATGCTCACTACCTGTTGCACACAGCCCGGTGTATGGAGCAGAGACCAGCCTATTATCACTCATTTACAGCTGTCTTCACACTCCACCTGTGTTCCCCAGTCCATAGCAAGGATTGGTATTGATTGTTGTTTTGGCTTCTACTCCTGACTGTCCACCCGTTTCCACCCTACCCAGTGTCATAGACCCCACCCAGGACTGGAACACTGTCTAGCACTCCAGATGTATCACTGGGTGCCCAGCTGTCCTTCTCTACTCCTGCCCAACCTCTCTCTTGGGGACAGCACTTCAAATACCCCACTACATCTGCAGATTCTCCCTCTACAGCCCGGTAAGGCCTCCTCAGGCCTATCCCACCTTAGTGAGCTGGCTGTATGGGAGTTCCAACCCTATCCCTCCCTGCTCCTTCTTGCCTCATACATAAGGTTTGGGCTTTAACAGCCCTGATCAGACCATCCCTTAAGCACAGTGCTCAGCTCTGGACACCACATTAGGTAGAATGGATGGATGGGTGGATGGATGGATCGATTGGAGGGTTTCTTGAGATGTAGAGTTTGGACCATGAGGGAGTCTTGAAAAATATAATGTGAGAAATGGTCCAGGGAGCTGGCGATATTTACCCTGGGATGGAGAGGACTTAAAGAAGGCATGATTCTGTATAGTACAAACCTTTGGCATGCTACCTTGGAGAAGAGGAAATGGTTTTATTCTGCGTGACTCCAGAAGCAAGAATTGAAACCATTTATGTTATATTTTGCTGTAAGGTATGTAAGTATGTTTACCTTTGGGATAGGTAGTTGTGCTAGAAAAAAAAAAAAGTGAGCTGGATGCCAGGTGTGGTCAGAGTGTCTTTCCCCAGTGGCCACTTGTCAGAGGTGTTTGCCTTCACTGGGTGAGAGGTTGCCTGCAGGACCTCGAAGCGTGATTCAGCGGCTCTGAATTTCGAAATTATTCTTGATTAATAGTGGGCCACCAGGGATTTTAAGGAGGGGAAAGGTGATCTGTATGACTTTTTGACTAGGATCAGTAGTAACCTACTGAATGTGAGTCAGTGAGGCAAAGAGGACACCCTAGTTTGGTGACCTGAACAGCACTCCCACTGGCGGGATTTCTCAGCACCTCGAGGCATCCCTTCAGGCCTTGCTGCCTATCCCCCTCTCTGGAATCCCCTTCCCACCTACCTGCTTCCTGATGGAGACCCACTGGTCTGACCGAGGTCTGTTGCTCCCCAGTTGGGCTCTCCTGGGACCCTGTGTTTCATTCAGACCATCTCTGCCTCCCAAATCTGCCTTCCCCCCGAACAGTTATGGGTGGTGCCCTCTCCTTCAGCACACAGAAGCTTCTAGAACTTCAGGCTTACTGCATCCCCTCCACCTGGGCTCAGTGATCCCCAGGGGCTGCTCGCCACGTCACATCCGGTTCCCACCTTGGGGAACTGCTAGTCTCCCTTGAAAATCTCTAGCTTCTCTTTGTTCTCTCGCACTGTTCTCCATGGTGCCTCACACTCCGGAGACCCACATTGACCGTGTTTTCTGGGGAGTCTCACATTCACACGTGTGTACATACAGAATGTGATGGAGAAGCAGGAGCTATAGCCTGGATCCCCACAGTGACACTCAGAGGAAGTCAGGGCATTTAGAGATCCACAGAGAGGCACAGTGGGTTAAGACCAGGAAAATGGGTCTTACCCCAGGTCCCTGTGGAGATCGCCCCTGGCCGTTCCACTTAGCCTGTTCTCAGAACCATCAGGGTTTAGATATTCTTAGGCTGAGTGAAACGTGACAGGTTGGCTGCCATGGCAACACAGTTATAAGTTCCCTTTTGGTAATGAATTTTCAGTTCAGAAGGCATTCTAGGATTTCTACTTCAACCCACAAGTGTAGGATTTCCTGAAACAGGTCAGAAGAACCTAACGAGCTCGTTCGTGCTCGCAAGTCTGCAGCCTAATGCAATGATTTTTGTGCCTTAAGCCACACTGTGTGGGAAGGTGGTAAGCTTTTTGCTTTACGGCTTTCCGGGAGATTGGGAAGGGCTCTAAAAACTCAGAGCTTCACCTGGAAATTTGCATAGCCTAAGCTAATCATACCAGATGCTTCAAGTGGAAATTGAGGGGATGATAATTCTGTAGCATCTGAAACCAGTCTCCTTCAAGGTACAGAACTGAGCTCATAGATGAATCTCAGACCAGACCTAGTGTGTCATCAATCCATCAAAGGGAGGGAATTCCACTTTCCCTTGGTTTCACTGCAAAGTACAGCTGTTCCATGGGGATATGTGCACTGCTGAGTTCAGGCTCCTTATAAACATTTGCAAAGATCCACATGGCAGTGGAGGTTGTGTCCACAGGCTGTATGCTTAGAGAAGTGTTATCAACTTGTAAAGCTTAATAGACTAATGTTTACTGAGTACCCGGAAAGTTCCAGGCATGGAGCAGGGGTGCTGAGTGATGGAGACCAGGGGGCAGACACAGGTGTTGCCTCCGAAGATTCATCATCAAGCACAGAGGTGAAGACAAGTATGTACATGACCATGATGTATCCCTGGGGTGAACCTATCTATGTACCTTATGATAAGATATCACATAATGGGTTTTAATTTCTTGCCTCCGCAAGATAAATGCAAAAAGGGGGGTTCCAGGCGCCATGGGAGGCCAAAGGGGGTGGATTACATGCAGTCGAGGGACCCGGGAAAGGCTTTGTGAAGGTGGCATCGGAGGCTGGCCTTGGGGAGAAGGGTGCCTTTTAAGTGGGTGGGGGGTGGGGAGACATGCCAGGTGGAGAACGCATCGGTAATAAAGACTCTACAAGTGATGGTTGGGGTATGTTTGGGAAACAGCAAGACTAGTTCAGGGTGCCTGTAATTTAGTGCTTGTGAAAAGAGTAATGATGTCAAATAGGGAAGCCAAGTGAGGACCACCTCCTGATGGGCTCTGGTTGCCTTTGAAGGTTTCTGAGCAGAGAAGTGATGTAATACAAGCGCCCTGGCGTGTATTTCCCAAGCAGGGGCTTGCAGGGGAGCAATCATGTTACTTTCTCTTCTAGGAGATTAAAGTTACAGACGGGCCCAGGGGTGTCTGTAGAAGCCCACTCCAATCTGCTTTTGTCTACTTGGTTTCTTTCCTGTGTTTAAGGCTTTCGAAGCATCCAGATGGTCTCTTTCCCCCAGTGACTTTTAGAAATAAGTAATTTATTCTTCAGATCTATCAAGGGATGGTCTTTATCTCGCTCACAGAGGGGGAAGGGAAGGAAAGGACGTCCTATGTTTGTATCTCGAACATTTGGCAAGCATCAGAGCAAGGGTATGTTTTCCAAGCCCAGAAGGCTCTGGGCTCCCTTTCCAGGCTGTAAATTGGCATTTGGGGAATTGTCTCTTTCTGTACATTCCCTCCTATGAGATGTGACATCTAAGTGGGCATTTTTTTTCTGCCAGACTCAGCCAAGGGAAGAGGTTAGAAACAGAAGCTCCTTGGGATTCAGACAGCAGGGAGCCTACCACATGCTGGGATAACATCAACTTTCTGGGTTCCCACCGAAGGCAGAGAGTGAGGAGTGGGTGGACAGGGGTGTTGTGGGAAGAGGGAAGTGAGAACTGAGGAGGAGGGTGATGGAGAGACAGAGGGAGCTGAAGTAGGAATCAGTAGGAGTCAGTATCATCTTATAGAAGGAGCCTGTCAGTTAGCATCTAACAGAGCTTTCCACATCCTGGGCCCTTGACAAGACTCTTTTTTAGTCCTCACATCCATTGTAGTAGTTAGATACGGGGCTCCATTTTGTAGAGGGGTGTTTTGTCTCATTGAGGTTCGGCCACCTGCCCAGGGTCACCTAGCTGCCCAAGGAGGTGCCAGGTTGTAACCCGGGTTCCAAAGCATCTCCTGACACGGAGAAGCCTGGAGGGAGGAGCGGGTGGATGCAGGGCTGTCCAAGGGGGAGGCTTGGGGGTCCGCTCAGGGGGCAGATCCTGAGCCTTCTGGGCAGTGAGGTCCAGCCCGGGTCTGGAAGGAGGCCCCGGAGGCCATCAGAGCGGGGCTGCTCGGGAGCCTGTGCCGTGTGGGCTGCTTGTGGTGCGGGCTTTATTCCCCAGAATGGCACCGCTGCAGAAAGCAAAGGACCATCTGGAGAAGTGGAGGACAGTTTGTAAGGGCCGAAGCGGAGCAGATGACAGGGGAAGGTAGGGTGGGGTGGAAACGCTTAGGGAGCCCAGAGGTGAGGCCTGGAGACGGATGGCAGGGGGGACTGCACAGCTGTGGGAATGCACTTGATGCCATGGAACCGTGCATGTAAACATAGATGCATTAATGGTGTTCTGTGTATGTTACCACAATAAAAAAAAATGATTTGAAAAAAAGAGGGACTTCCCTGGTGGTGCAGTGGTTAAGAATCCGCCTGCCAATGCAGAAGACATGGGGTCAAGCCCTGGTTCGGGAAGATCCCACATGCCACAGAGCAACTAAGCCAGCGCACGACAAGTACTGAGCCCGCGTGCCACAACTGTTGAAGCCCGCGTGCCTGGAGTCCATGCTCCGCAACGAGAGAAGCCACCGCAGTGAGAAAACCGCACACCGCAACGAAGAGTAGCCCCTGCTTGCCGCAACTAGGGAAAGCCAATAAAATAGATAGATAGATAGGTAGATAGATAGATAGATAGATAGATAGATAGATAGATAGATAGATAAAAAGAGAAAAAAGCACAAGGCCTGGCTTTTCCCCAGTCAGTCAAGTCTATCAGTGGGTGGGGCTTCCTGGCTTCCAGCTCAGGGAGGGGGTGAGTGGGGAGCTGGCCGCCCACCCTGGGCCTCTGGGCAGACCTCACAGCAGATGCACACGCCCAGCCTTTGGGACAGGATTCCAGCTCTGGCCACAGGATGTACAAAGTTTATGAGTCAAAAGGTCACCTTCTCAGGGACTAGAGTGGAATTTGATGTTCATTAACTGTGAGATTTTAAAAGCTGAGCTTGGGTCTTCCCTGGTGGACAGTGGTTGAGAATCCACCTGCCAATGCAGGGGACACGGGTTCGAGCCCTGGTCTGGGAGGATCCCACATGCCGCGGAGCAACTAGGCCCGTGAGCCACAACTACTGAGCCTGCGCGTCTGGAGCCTGTGCTCCGCAACAAGAGAGGCCGCGACAGTGAGAGGCCCGCACACTGCGATGAAGAGTGGCCCCCGCTCGCTGCAACTAGAGAAAGCTGTCGTGCAGAAACGAAGACCCAACACAGCAAAAATAAATAAAAGCTGAGCTCATGTCCTTCTTCACTAAAGTTGCCTCCTTAATTCATTTTAGAATGCGTATCCAGACTGCTCGCAAGTGGGGTTATGGACGCAGGTGAGGAGGCGGGCGGCTGGAACGCTTGTTTCCAGTTTTCTCTTTTGGTAACTGAAACCACTGTGTCACAGGCAAATATTGTCATGTTTAGTTTGTGCCTGGTTTTTTGGGGGGCGGGGGGGGCGCGGGCGGAGGAGTGGAGAGTAGGTGGAAGGTGGTGGGAGGGGAATGGCCTTGTGTACACTGCCAAGGGCCAGGGAGGAGAGCCAGGCCCCTAGAACCCTCCACTTGAGCTATTGGTTTGCAGATGAAATCTCCTTATTTGAAGACCTCTGTCACAGAGCTTAAGAGCAAAGGGCACACAGCCTTTGAAGAGAGATGGTCTGATTCCAAGTTCAAGTTCCATCACGTACCGTGGGGCTTTAGGCAAGTTGCTTCTGCTGTCTGAGCTTCGTGTTTCTAATCTCTAAAATGGGACAAATAGTTCAACCTACCTTGTGGGTCAAATGTCAGAATTTAATACGAGAATGTGTCCAAAACGGGTAGTACGGTGCCTGGCATGTGGATGCCTTGATAAATGGTAGTTATTATTCTTTCTCCAACGCCAGAATCTAGGGGTGATAAAGTCCCAAGTGTGGGGATCTTGGTGCATCAAGTAAATAACAGCCCCCTTCCACAGCCGTGAACCGGACCCGATGGGTCGTGTGTGATGTCCCCAGCCGGTTACATGCTTAGCACCTGCTCCATTATGACTGTGGTTGGGAAGTGTTACCCGTGGCTGCTAGTCTAATCCTCTTCAAGCTCCCCCGACCCTTGCCCAAGAGTGGCTTTTTTTTACCTAAAATGGCAACTGCAGAGTCTTTTGTGATTCCTGCTGGGTGAGGATCCCTGGGGGCTGAGGTTCTGGGTGCTCCCTGGGGCTAAGTCGTGCTGGGCACCTACGGAAGGAACCTCATGGCACCAAGGCATGTGCAAGAGAAATGCACCTAAGAGCTGATCATCCCTTCCAAGAGTATGACTTTAAAAACACGTACTCATTTCTAATTGCGCAAGTGAAACACGCATGCATATGGTATTTGTATAAAAATGTATGCGCTACAGATAAAAGCACAGCTTCCTTTACAACTCTGAGTCCCAGGCCCCTCCCCGGAGGCAACCTTATTAACAGTCAAGATCCTTCCAGACCTCAGACCAGGGTTTTACATGCATACATGTGGACCCTAAAATATAGTTTGGTGGGCTTTTTTTTTTTTTCATAAGTGGTATAATACTATATGAATGGGTCTACAACTGGGGGAAGGTTACCGCTTGATAATACATGTTGGAGATTTTTTCCGTTTTCATCCCTTTAATTTCGCATAGTATTTCATTGGGTGGACAGGCTGTAGTTTATTTAGCCCTTCCCTTACTGATGGGCATGAAAGTTGTTGCTACTTTTTCAGTCTTATTAATAATTCTGCTGTGACCGTCCTTCATTCCCATTGGGAACATCTGTGCGTATTTTTCTAGATGGGTAATGAGAAGAGGGGAACATATAACTGGTATAGGTTAAATCCAGAACAAAACATAAAACTTTCATGGCTTTATTCCCTGAGTAGGAGTAAGACAGATGAATCAAGGGTGTATTTAAGAAAAAATAATGGGCGGGGAGACAGATCAGAAAAGCATATACTTTGAAGCAGTTTTTAAAGTTAGGTAATAAATATTAGTCTGTAGTTTTTGGCACACTCAAAATATGTATAGAGCTCTATGGGTTCATACCGTATTTTAAGATCCTTATAGAATCCATCTGGATTTTAAAAGTTTGGCCAAGGACTTTTTGAAAAAGAAGAGGAATATCCTATCACATGATATACCATAAAAGCCCCATGACACTGGTATACTAACCCACAGCTAAACAGGTTGAAGTAGGTCCAATCAGACTTTAGTATAAGTTAGAATCCTGAGGAAGGAGGTAATATAATCTGTGGAAAGGGAGGAGTATTTATTTATTTTGGATTTTATTTTTTATACAGCAGGTTCTTATTAGTTATCTATTTTATACATATTAGTGTATATATGTCAATCCCAGTCTCCCAATTCATCACACCCCCCCCACCCCTCCCAGTTAAGGGAGGAGTATTTAATAAAATGTGGGAGAATAATTGATTTGCTTTTTGGAAATAAAATGTATTTATGTACTCACATCATACCATATACCCAAATAGATCCTAGGTAAATCAAAGAAAGAAATATGAAAAATTAAACCTTAGATCAGTATAATACTCTTAGAAAACAATTTGGCAACACAGAGCAAAATTCTTAGAAATGTTCATTACTTCCAGTCTAATAACCTAAGAATTTCACTTTCAAGTGTCAGCCCTAAAGAAATAATCCTGAAAAAGAAAAATGTGGCGTCTTATTTTCTTGAACAATATTTAAAATAGTACAATGTTTAGAAACAGCCTGTGTGCCCAACCAAAGGAATATATCTAAATAAATTAAAGAGTAATCTTATAATGAAATAGATTCAGCCATCAGAATGTGAAACTCTCAGATTGTACGGTTTTTATGAAATGAAAGCTTGAGAAAGCCAAATTCAAAATTGAAAATACAGTGTAGTTTATAACTAGGTTAAAAAAAAGTGATGCCAGTAAAGGAAGGCATTTTTGAGTAGTGACTTTGTTTTTTCTGTTTTGAAGTAGTTTCCAGTTTTTAAAATAATTAGCATGTAATAGCTTTATAATTCGTTATTTCAGTCAAAACTCTTTTGAGCACTTACTGTATGCCAGGCACTGTATTAGGGTAATAACTGCACTAGGGTAATAGCAGTAAAAATGAGAGACAGAGTCCCTGTTTTATAGTGTAATGGAAGAAAGAGATAATTAATAATTATTTAGTCAACTGATCATGCTATTAGGGGCACAAGCAGGTTGCTGAGGCAGTCATTAGGGGAGGCTACTTACAAGGTGGTAAGGAAAGACATCTGAGGTGGTGACACAGGAACCAGAAGGACGACAATGAGCCCGATGTGCAGAGTCATGGAACAGCATTTCAGGAAGGTGGAACAGCAAATTGTTAAAGAGGTGGCTAGGAATAACTGGTTGTTTGTATAATGGGGCAATAATTAAGGCATATTTAAATTTTCTTCTCAGAGCTAATATTCCCTTTTCATTTGTCATAGAATCTGGCCATAACCATGCAGTGGGTAGGATTCTGTAACCTAATGCCTTTCACATGTAAAATTTGCCCTGACCGTGTTATTGAAGCTTTCAAGTTTGCAGGGACTGTGCCAGATACCAAGGCAGGAAGGATGCCCTTGAAAGTTGGCAGAAACACATCACTGTGCTTGAGTATCTGTTTGTCATCTGTGGTTTAAGGATTTTCCAATAATATTTTTACCTATTAAAATATTAGCTGAGAACTGATTCTGGGACATGAGGTTATGGACCGAGCCTGTATGTGATTATAATGGTCAACATTTAGTGGATGGACAGCTTCCCAAATACCGCCAGCACAGTCTCACCATTATCTGTATCTCCACTTTCTGAAAGAAGAAAAAATAGCTGCGTAGTCTGAGCTAAGTTTGAAGCTAGCTCTCACTGAATCCCACCCCCAGCTCTTTCTCCTCTAAGGACAGGTGGCTCCGGGGCTATCTGTCTTGATTCAGTAACAGAAAATCCTGTATCTGGGTTTGAAAAACTCTCCCAAGCAAACAGACTTTGGACTGAGTCAGACCCTGGATGTGGCCGTGGACCAGTCATCAGTCTCTGGGAAGTAAATAGGAGCGTGCTCACAGCTTATAAATCTTTGTCGCATTTCCCAGTTGGGCTGGGCTGGTGGCAGGAACCCTTTGGGTTTTTCAGCCAGTACTGATGATGCCAGGAAAATACACCACACATCAGGAGGAAAAGTAGAGCCTGGTCCTTAGCTGCCCTTTTCAGAAGGGCTGGAGACAATACTGAATGTTTGAAAACTGTGAGTGTGAAAGGCCCCAGGGAAATGAGCCTTGGACCCAGATGGGTCAGGCCAGTGATGCCTTTGGAGAGAGAGCAGGGGCAGAGCAGGCTGGCTTGCCTCCGGGCCAGTTTCTTCTCTAGGCTTCCCCTCCTTGGTGGGACCCCCGTGATCCATGGTTCAGCCTTCCTACTCTCAGCAACCTTACCCGGATGCCTTGAGATCAGAGGGGCTGCCTTTAGGTCACCTTGGACTGAGTTCAGAGGTCCACAGGGCGAGGGGGAAGCTTCCCCTTGGCCTGCTGTTCCCTTGGGCAGCAGCAGTGACCCGAGGCTTGGAGCTTAAGGAGCCAGTCGGTGGCTCTGTGAGCCCCACTCAGCAGTGGTCTGCACACCCAGGGCTGGGGCAGGAATGAACTTGGCCCCCATCGCCAGTAGTCGCACATCTGTCGACTGCTGGGTTTGGAGGTGCCCACACCATAAGGCCCTTTCATTCTTCCTCTCCCATAGCCCGAGATGCCATGAAAGCTGAGCACACACATCAGAAGGCCAGTGGTCAGATCTTTAAATAAAATCCTGAGATCCCAGTGACCATGAATAGCACCCATGCCTCCCAAGGGAACTCCTGCATTGGCAAGTCTACTGTGGGTCTGTTTTCCTCCTACTGTTTTCATGGGAGAGAACCTGGCCAGAGTTCAGCCCTGGCCAGAACTGGACAACTGGGAGTTCAGCCCTGGCCAGAACTGGACAACTGGGGACTAAATGCCCAAGGAGGCTTGGACCAAACATTCAGAGGCATCGGAAGATGTCTTTGAGGCTATAACTGAGGTTCAGGGAGGATCATGACTTGCCAAAATCACCAACTCATCAGTGGCAGGATTGGGACTAGATGGAGGTGCCCGTCCTTCTACCGTGATGCCCATTGTCTGGAATGAATTTCTGGGAACCTAAAAAAATCACACCCTCCTTTCCACCTTACCCGGGAGTCTTTTCTCCCTTGCACCATGGAAAGTGCTCGGAACTGAATAAGAGCCGCTAGCAGCCTTCTCACGTGAGGATCTGTGGTTTCAGTTTTACCTCCTTTGGTAGGTCTAGAAAAGCCTTGGGGGTTGGAATCAGTCTTCCATGACCTAGTGCTTCCCAGTCATCCTCCCATCATGGACAGTGGAAAATGATGTTTGCAAAACTCCCTGGGGAGATACAGATTTCCCCCGCGAGAAGCTTAGAACCTAGAGCGAAGTGTCACAGAATGGAACAAGTTCAGTTCCCATCAGCAAGGTCCACATGCATACAATTGCGTGATTAATATTCTTTCTTTATAAAGATATGTCTATATCTCTATATAGATATATATATAGAGAGAGTGTGTGTAGTGGGATGCAATGGGGACATTTATTCATTTATGTATGAGTGGTAATTAAAATACCATTAATTATCTTCAAATTTTATTTTAAAAGTTACTGAGCTCCTAGACCCATGATGTCTTTTCCAACCGTAACGGTAAAGGATTTTTGTAACGGACATTGATAAAAAAAAGCCCTGAGGACAGTGTAGCAGGCTGATCATAGCTGAGTGGACTGGCTGGCTCCAGGCCTAAGAAGATGGACATCCCCCCAACACGTGGAATCAGTTCTTGTTGCCTGTTGGAGGGCTCTGCCATAGTCAAGTGAGAATGGGTGTAAAACATGGGGGTTGGTTTAATGCAGGACCAACGTGTATGGTTGATAGGTTAATGTGTATCGTATCAAAGAGGGAGACATAATATGCAGAATTTTTGAACTTTATTTGACCAAAAAAACCCCTTTTGTCCCCATGCGAGCATGATGAGATGATCGTTATGTAGACCTCACCTTGGCAGTGCTTTCTAGTGCATTCATCTGAAGATTTACCTTTATCTCTCTGTAACTGAACTTAATCGGTAAACTTCCCTTTCTGTGACGGCGCAGAATGGACCCAAGGCGGCGCAGTCTCTCCTGATTTTAATCATGGTCGATTCAGGAGTTAAGCCCTGGCCTTTGAAGACCCCGTCCTCTTCTTCCGCCATCTCTGGAGTCTTTCTGAAACGTGATCTGTGTCCTGAATTTACCTGGGCTTCCTGTAACCCAGCATCTCCCCGTGAAAATTCAGTCTTTTTTCACCTCCATTATGTCCTGCAGCTGTTATGGATTTGGTGTAGGATACACAAAATAACCTAGTCAGCTGGGCCTGGGAGAGAATCAGAAAAGAAAATGCATTAACTTCAGGGATCATTAAAGCCAGTTCCTGATCTTACCAGAACAGGGAGTCAGAACAGACTTGGGATAGGACTTCACAAGGATCACAATGGAGCCAGCACCTACTTTCCAAAGGTGGCTCCTGCTTCTCCGTTCGTTGCTTTTTTTTTTTTTTGCGGTACACGGGCCTCTCACTGCTGTGGCCTCTCCCATTGCAGGGCACAGGCTCCAGACGCGCAGGCTCAGCAGCCATGGCTCACGGGCCCAGCCGCTCCGTGGCATGTGGGATCCTCCTGGACCGGGGCACGAACCCATGTCCCCTGCATCGGCAGGCGGACTTTCAACCGCTGCACCACCAGGGAAGCCCTGTTGCTCATTTTTACGTCACTGAACTTGTTTTTATTTCAACCTGCATCCCTTCCTTCGTTAAGTGCTTTATTCCATGCCAGGTACTGGATACAAAGATGAAAAGATGGAACCCTTGCATTTGAGGGGCCTTGTCCAGGAGAGAGTCAGACTCACAGTGTGATAAACTTGACAGTAGAATTGGGGAAAGATTACATGGCTCTTTCTGGGGGAATCAGGGAAGGCTTCACAGGGGAGGTGACCCTTGAACTCAGGCTTGGAGAATAAGTAGAATTTTGTCAGTTGGATAAGGATGTGGGGGGTAGTTGGTGGAGATTTTCTAAGCAGAAGGAACTACACATGCAAAGGCATAGATATTTGAGGGAGCCAGTGTGGTTACGAAGGAGTAGTTCAATCAGGAAAGCTCAAGTTCAGGTGAGGAACAGTCATAAAGATTCATTTATTGTATGTTTCCTGTATGTCAGGTGCTATGTCAGATGCTTTTACATCTGTTCTCTGATTTTAATCTTCAAAGCAAGTGGATAGTGGAGGCATTATTACCCCCGTTGTGTAAATGAGGAGAGTGAGGGCTTCCCTGGTGGCGCAGTGGTTGAGAGTCCACCTGCCGATGCAGGGGACGCGGGTTCATACCCTGGTCCGGGAAGATCCCACATGCCGCGGAGCGGCTGGGCTCACGAGCCATGGCCGCTGAGCCCGCGCGTCCGGAACCTGTGCTCCGCAACGGGAGAGGCCACAGCGGTGAGAGGCCTGTGTACCGCAAAAAAAAAAAAAAAAAAAAAAAAAAAAAAAAATGAGGAGAGTGAACTAAGGCAGCTTCATTGATGCAGGTGAGGAGGCCCTGCCATACGTGAAGGAGCAGCCAGGATGCAATCCCAGTTTTGCCTGGTTCTGAAGCCCAGGCTCCTACCCAGGAGGCCAGACAGCCTTGGCTTGTCTGGGGAGAGTCGGGGGAAGGGAGCAGGAAGGGAGGGTTGGGGGAGCCCTTGAGCCAGTACTGCCCAGTGGGAAGGGTGCTGCTGCCCCAGCTCTGTCCCCTGACCCCCTGCCTGCCTGCTTCCACCTCCATTTGCCCATTCTCCATGCCCCTCGCCTTCAGCCACAGCCTGTCTGGGGCATCTGCTCTCGCTTCTGCTGGGTTCCTGGCACAGGGAGACAACTCTTTTGACTTTGGGTGGAGCACAGGAAGGACCAGATGCCAAGTCAAATACAGTCATAGGAACCTCAGGTTGTTTCTCCAGAGAGTCCGCAGAGTACGCTGTTGTCACTTCTGTGGCTTGGGAGTTTTCTCGGTAGTGCTGGGTGTCATCCAAACTGTTGCTGTCGAATCCTTTAGGAAACCATTCTGCTTTGACTTGACTCTGCTGCTCGCCTCCTAAGAGGTTTAAAACAATGGTGGAACGAAGAGACAGGGTGAGAGAGAACTGGCAAGAACTTGGGTTGAGACCTCTGGGCTCACCATCAACCCTCCAGGAGTTCCTGCATCACACGGAGAATGAAGGAGTCTTGGCCTCTGGCCTTGACTGGGTCAGAAGGCACCATGCAGTGTAAGCTTTTCAGAACTGAAAGATTGTGTGACCAGCGACCCACTTCAGAGTGCCTCTCACCCTGAGAGTGGCTGCTCCTGGGCAGTGCACATGGGTAGGTTCCAGAAAGCATATATTTCCAGTGTCGCTGGGGAAGCACTTTAGAAACAGTGGGATAACCACTTTGGAAAGAGCTCTTTTGTGAACTTGCATCTGGAGGTTTGAAATTGGCAGTAGTCTGTTGAGAGTCAAAGGCTCCTTGACAAGAATCACTGAGAACTTGAGCTGCGACCTGGCAGCCTGAAGCAGTGATTGCACATCAGTGCTCAAAAGTGGTGTGAAAAGGGTGAAGGGTGGGCAGCGAGGGTCTTGGCAAACTCTGGGACGCGATGCTTTCCCCATCCTTTGCCCTCTTCCATTCTTTATTGGCTGTTTTCCCTCCAAACTCATCCAGTTGTCAGCTGTTGCCTTTGCATCTCCATTTGCCTTGAGCTTCTCTCAAGATGAGGGTTCCAGAATTTTCTCCTACAAGGGGCCAGGTACTAAACATTTTAGACTTTTTGGACCACACAGTCTCTGTTGCAACTACTCTGCCATTGTAGTGGGAAAGGAGCCACAGACCATATGTAAACAAAGGAACGTGTCAGTGTTCCAATAAAACTTTATTAGCAAAAACAGGTGGTGGGCCGGATCGGGTCCACAAGCCCACAGTTTGCTGGCCTCTGTTCTAGATTTTAATTCTCTCCTTTTTTTTTTTTTCCTTTCTCTGTTTTGAATCTCAAGAACAGGAGCAAAGTGTTAAAAAGGCAAGCTGTTGGTCAGTGTTACCACTTTGGGACTTGCCTCATTTTTAACGTTTCAGAAAGTACATTTTGTTTTGTCTGTATAGGGTTATTTAAATTGAAAGCAGCTGTGAAGGCAAGAATCCTCCCAGGGAGCCTTTGGTATGTCTGCTGCCATGAAGTAGTAATTTTTAATGCACTGTCTTTTTGTTATGTAGATACAGAGTTTAGTGCTATATTGTGGAGTAACTCAGGGAGAACTTTCCGCACCGTACAGTACCAGGCATGGTATAATAAGTGCTTCTTGCTGGAATGAACGAACATATGGAGGTGGAAACCATTTAGAAATGATTTCTTTAATCATTTAGAGGTGATTCTGTATTGTATATGGATTCTATATGGTAACATGGCTTCAATTCCTTAACCCTTCAAGATCTTGATTGCGAAACTTTCCCACAGCACCTGAGATTCCTGGGGACAGCAGAGAACACATGGGAAGGTTTTAGGTAGAGCACAGGTGAGAAACTCTCATGGGTTTGTCCTGTCATTGGAGGCTGGTGACCACCCGAAAGGCCACCCTAAGATCATTCAGCCCCACAGATGCAAAAACGCCCATCTTGGCATCCTTCCCTGTTGGCCTGTGGTTATAAGGATGGAGGAAGATTAACAACTAGTGATGAGTTTTTCAGTTCACGGCAGCTGGGCAGAACCACCTGACTCCCCCTCCCCCAGCTTCCATTGAAATGCTCCATGGAAGTGTACAAGTGTCCAGAAAATAATCATGATAAAATAGCAAAGGGAAAAAATCACATCAGAAAGTCTAATAATGGCATGAGTCCAACTTCGTTTAAATATTTATGTATACCAATAGAAACAGTCCTAGGAAGAGATGTATTAAAATGTCAGCAGTGGCTATCTCAGTGCAACAGAATTACAGATGATCTTTTTTTGGTCTCAATTTGAAAAAGGTTTTGTACAATAAAATATGTTGCTTTTTATAGTTTAAAAAGACGTTACTTTAAAAAGAAGGTAAAGAATGGGTATCCCAGCCTACCTTTTGTCTGAGAATAAAAGGGCAGGCTCCCCTACGACAGCCTTCTCATCCACCCTGAAGCACTGGCGCTTTCTAGAGAAAAGCAACTCAGCCACAGGTGGATGCTGGGGGCGTAGACATCTGACAGGCAAGGGCTTTCTCCTCTGTAGCCAGTCAGAGCTGGTGTGATGTGGTCCTGAGGACGGGGCTGCCCATTAGCAATCAGTTGCTTGGCGGTTGCCCCAAATGATCATTTGCTTCTCTTTGGTTCCTCTTCAAAGAGCACATGGCAATACGTGTTTCCTCTTGGTCTGGCCTCTCCCCCTCCTGTTCTCAGCCTCTTATAAAGCACACAAAATTAAATGAGCAAGTGTGTTGACCTTTTATATGTATATTTTAAAAGCAGTTTCTAAAGAGATTGATTGCATTTGGAAAGCATTTCAGAGAAAGGATAGTTTCTTAAAGAAACATGTATTTGAAAGCACAGGTGTTGTGTAGAAATTCATGCTTCTCAAGAGGTGAAGGCCAGGATTCAGGAGGCCTGCTTGAGACGCTTGTGACAATGGCTTCATCATTTTATGGGGTTAGCCTCTTATTCCTAGGGCCGAAGCCCTTCCTATTTGCAGGCAGAGCCCACTTTCCACAAAGATAAAGACCTTCTACTTGGTAAGGGGTCCTGGGTCACAGCTTTGCTATTGGTGACATTGGACAAGAGTCCTTCTATGTCTTTCTGCTCTAGCCCAAACCCTACCCATGTCAAAGAGAGGCTAAGGGATTGAGAGTGACATATTCACCAAGGAACTCCAGTCATCCCATTCATCCCATTTTAATAACTACCCCCCCACCCCCAACCCCCACAGACACACTTTCTGGCTGTCCCTTTGCTTCATCTTGGTTTCTTCAGGCCATTGTCAAGGTGGTCTTCCTCTTGCTCTAGCTCCCTAGAGTAGGGAACAGCTGGGCCCTGGGTCTGAGGGATGCCTACGAAGAGTGTTGATGTCTTAGATGTGCACTGACGTTCCACCAAGAGCACAGAGCTTGTTGCATCCCACCATGTTCACTCTCATTTGTTATTTTAAAATGCAGCGTGTGAAGAACGTCATAAAATGTAACTCAGCCTTCTCTTTGATGTTATGTTCCAACACACTATTGGACTCTGTCCTTTCAAAATGAACAGCCAGCCATATTAAAACCCAGTCCTCTTTTTTAACTTTCCATTTCATATTGGAGTATAGTTGATTAACAATGTTGGGTTAGTTTCAGGTGTGCAGCAAAGTGATTCAGTTATACATATACATGTATCCTTTTTCAAATTCTTTTCCCATTTAGGTTGTTACATAATATCGAGCGGAGCTCCCTGTGCTATACGGTAGGTCCTTATCGGTTATGCATTTTAAATACAGCAGTGTGTACATGTCAGTCCCCCCGCAAAACCCAGTCCTCTTCTTTTAATGGACTTTGCTTGGATTCTTTTATCTTGTTCTTGGTTCAAGGATCTGTAATAACTTAGAGAATGATCGTGACTTAGTGAGAGTGGATATAAAGTGCTGAGCCTAGTACGTGGCCATATTAAACTGTCAGAAAGTTATATAGATGATATCTGGTCATATACTGTATAAATAATGAGTTCTCTAGAGTCTCCTGTGGCACCTTCTCTTTGAGGGGCTCATTTTGGCCAGAAGAGCGCAGTGTGGCACATGTTCCCTCCCCGCAACCCCCTTAACAGTGGCAAAAGCTCTTTGTTAAATGACAGATATTTTTGGAACACATAACTTGATTCCGATGTTTTGGTGTATGCCTAAAATGGCCAGGGCAACAAGGCTACAAAGACCATGGTGAAATAGGCCTTCGGCAGTTCGCCATGTGACGAGGGTAGTGCACGTACCCCCGGGGCTGTGTGGTGCTTGGTGTGTGCTGTATGAATGGCTCTGCGTGCTATGGAGATGGGGGAGTAGGAAACGTTATGTGTAATTGGAGAGACACCTATGGAAAGTGTCGTGGGGGTGGACCTGCAAAATGGTTCTAGGACTGCCAGACAGAGCTGGGGTCGACCAGCCCTCCCGGAGGAAGGAAGAGCACGCAGAGACCGAGATGGGAAAGAACAAGACATACTGGGGAACAACTAGAGCCAGGTTGCTTTGGGCATAAAGTGTGTGAACAGAAGGATGATAAGTAAGACTGGAGATGCAGGCTGGGTCCAGTCACAAAGGTCTTAAGGGTTTTGAGAGATTGAACTCTATACCATAATAATGACCAACATTTAGTGGACATTTACTATGTACCAGGGGGTCTTAGTCTGTTTGGGCTGCCATAACAAAATCCCACCTACTGGGGGACTTATAAACAACAGAAATTTTTTTCTCAAGGTTCTAGAGGGTGGAAGTCCAAGGTCAGGGAGCCAGCGTGGACAGGTGAGGGCCCTCTTGCAGGTCACAGACTTCTTCTTGTATCTTCACGTGGCAGAGGGGGCAAGGGAGCTCTCAGGCCTCCTTTATAAGGACGTTAATCCCATTCATGAGAGCTCTGCCCTCGAGGCCTAATCCCCCACCAAAGTTTCTATCATAAATGGATGTTGAATTTTGTCAAATGCTTTTTCTGCATTTATCGATAGTATTTTTATCCTTCATTTTATTAATGTGTAGCACATTAACGGATTTGCAGATGTTGAACCATCTTTGCACCCCTGGAATAAATGCGACTTGATTATGGTATATGGTTCTATTAATATATTGTTGAAAAGAGTTGGTTAATGTTTTTTTGAGGATCTTTGCATCTGTATTCATCAGGGATACTGGCTTGTGATTTCTGTGGTGTCCTTGTCTGGTTTCGGTATTAAGGTAATACTGGCCTTGTAAAATGAGTTTGGAAGTGTTCTCTCTTCTATTTTTTGGAAGAGTTTGAGAAGGATTGCTATTAATTTTTCTTTAAATGAAGAAAGAAAGACCACTGAAGCCATATGGTCCTGAACTTCTGTTTCTTGGGAAGTTTTTGATTACTGATTCAATCTCTTTACTAGTACTTGGTCTGTTCAGATTTCCTATTTATTTTATGATTTAGTGCGGGTAGGTTGTATGTTTCTAGGAATTTATCCATTTCTTCAAATTGTCCAGTTTTGTGGTGTATAATTGTTCATAGTCTCTTATGATCTGCTGTAATAGGTGTAATACCTCCTTTCATTTCTGATTTTATTTATGGCTCTTTTCTTTGCTGAATCTAGCTGAAGATTACTATTTTTTCAGAAAATCAGCTTTTAGTCCTTCTACTAAATTTGGGCTTTATTTTTTCTTTTTCTAGGTCCTTGAGGTGTAAAGTTAGGTTGTTTACTTGAGATCTTTGTTGTTTTATCACGTAGGCATTTATCACTATGAACTTCCCTCTTACAACTGACGTTATTGCATCCCGCAAGTTATGGTATGTTTTATTTCTTGATTTTCTCTTTTGACCATTTGTTGTTCAGGAGCATGTTTAATGTCCACATATTTTTGAATCTTCCAGTTTTATTCTATAATTGATTTCTACTTTTATACCATTGTGGTCAGAAAAGCTGCTTGATAAGATCTCAGAGTTCTAATTTATTAAGACTTGTTTTGGAACCGAACATATTATCTATCCTGGAGAATGTTTCCTGTGCGTATGAGAAGAATCTGTGTTCTATTGCTTTTAGATTGAATGTTCTGTAAATGTTAAGTCTGTCTGGTCTAACATGTAGTTGAAGTCCAGTGTTTCCTTATTTTTCTGTCTGTATGATCTATTTATTATTGATGGGGGATACTGAAGTCCCCTACTATTATTGTATTGCTGTCTATTTCTCCCTTTAGGTCTGTTAATATTTGCTTTATGTATCTAGATGCTCCTATGTTGAGTGCATAACTATTTACAAATGCTATACCCTCTTGATGAATTGATCCCTTTATCATTATATTAATGACCTTTGTTTCTTATTATAGTTTGTCTTACAGTATAAGTACAGCTACCCCAGCTTGTTTTTGGTTTCTATCTGCATGGAATATCGTTTTCCATGCCTTTACTCTCAGTCTCTGTGTCCTTAAAGCTGAAGTGAATCTCTTTTAGGCAGCATATAGATGGGTCATATTTTATATCCATTCAGCCACTCTGTCTTTATTTATTTACTTATTTATTTTTGGCTGCATTGGGTCTTCGTTGCTGCACGCGGGCTTTTCCTAGCTGCAGCGAGCAGGGGGCTACTCTTCCTTGTGGTGCGCGGGCTTCTCATTGTGGTGGCTTCTCTTGTTGTGGAGCACGGGCTCTAGGCGTGTGGGCTTCAGTAGTTGTGGCACGCAGGCTTCAGTAATTGCGGCACATGGTCTTAGTTGCTCCGCGGCATGTGGGATCTTCCTGGACCAGGGCTCGAACCCATGTCCCCTGCATTGGCAGGCAGATTCTTAATCACTGTGCCACCAGGGAAGTCCTGCCACTCTTTTGATTGGAGATAGTCCATTTACATTTAATGTAATTACTTATAGGTATGTACTTATTACCATTTTGTTAATTTCTTTCTGGTTGTTATGTAGTTCCTCTGTTCCTTTCTCTTCTCTTGCTCTTTGTTGTTTGTTTGATGATTTTCTGTAGTGGTAGAGTCCTTTCTCTTTATATTTTGTTTATCTACTATAGGTTTTTGCTTTGTAGTTACCATGAGGTTTATGTAAAACAACTTGTAACAGTACATTTTAAGTTAATAACTTATTTTCCAATGCTTTTGATGTCACAAATACATCTTTTTATCTTGTGTATCCACTAACAAATTATATAGTTATTTTTCTACTTTTATCTTTTAACCTTTGTACTGGCTTTACAAGTGATTAACCCACTGCCTTTATGACATTAGATTATTCTGAATTTTACTATATATTTACCTTTACCAATGAGATGCCTACTTTGTAATGTTTTCTTGTTACGAATTAGCACCTTCTCTATTCAGCTTGAATAACTCCCTTTAACATTTCTTGTAAGGCTGGTCTAGTGGTGATGTAATTCTTTTGCTTTTCCTTGTCTAGAAAATTCTTTATCTCTCCTTCAGTTCTGAAGGACAGTTTTCCAGGGTAGAGTATTCTTAGTTGGCAGTTTTTTTTTTCTTTCAGCTCTTTATATCTGTATATCACGCCACTCCCTCTGACCTGCAAAGTTTCTGCTGAAAAACCTGCTGATAGTCTTGTAGGTTCCCCTTGTCATAAGTTATTTTTCTCTTGTTGCTTTTAAGATTCTCTCCTTGTCTTTAACTGTTGATACTTGAATTACAGTGTATCTTGGTGTGGGTCTCTTTGGGTTCATCTTATTTAATACTCTCTGGGTTTCCTGGATCTGGATCTAGGTTAGGGAAGTTTTCAGCCATTATGTCTTCAATTAAGTTTTCTGCCCCTTTCTCTCTTCCTCTTTAGGGACCCCTTTTGCTTGATGTTGTCTCGTTAGGCTGTCTTCACTCTTCTTCATTCTCTTTTCTTTTTGCTGTTCTGATTGGATGAGTTCCACTGCTCTGTCTTTGAGTTCAGTGATCCTTTTTTTCTGTTTCATCCGGTCTGCTGTTGAACACCTCTATTGTATTTTTCAGTTCAGTTATTCTTCAGCTCTGTCACTTCTGTTTGGTACTTTCTTATATTTTTGATCTCTGTTGAAATTCTCATTTTATGCATGCATTTTTCTCCTGGGCTCTGTGAGCATCTTTATCACCACTCTTTTGAGCTCTTTATCAGGTAAATTACTCATCTCCATTTCATTAAGGTCTTTTTCTGAGGTTTTATCTTATTCTTTCCTTTGGAAATATTCCTCTGTTTCTTCATTTTTCCTTGACAGTCTATGGCTTATATGCGTTAGATGAAACAACTACCTCTCCCAGTCTTGAAGGAGTGGCTTTGTGTAGGAGATGAACCTTATCGTTCAACTCTGCCCTAGCTCTTGGATATCTCTCAAACCCTTGTGATTGATTGTCCAAGAAGCCTACTTTATTCTCAGTGGCTTGCAGTAGTTGAGGGTGTGCCAAGACCTGTCAGGGGAGGATTTCAGTCAGCACCTAGATTCAGGGTGATTGGAAGCCAAGCCCTCATGTAGAAGCTTTTACAGTTTGCAAATATCTCTTTTAGGAGAAGACTGGGAGATGGGTATTTCTGTCTGCTCCCTCTGCCTTGAACTCTGTGGTAATAGCCAGTTAAGAACTATTTCTTTGTTTGCTACCATCCTGAGGAACCCATGAACACAAGCCCCGCTGGCCACCAGAGCCACGGTATCAAGGGATGTGTTCTCTGGGTGACAGACACAAAAGCTAGGGTGTCAGATGTGTACATAAGCCCCTTTCTTGGAGGCATCACAACCTAAGGTGGAGCAGAGGGAAAGCATGACAATGGCTCCCGAAGGCCATAGTCTTTTTTTTAACATCTTTATTGGAGTATAATTGCTTTACAATGGTGTGTTAGTTTCTGCTTTATAAGAAAGTGAATCAGCTATACATATACATATGTTCCCATATCTCTTCCCTCTTGCATCTCCCACCCTCCCTATCCCACCCCTCCAGGCGGTCACAAAGCTGATCTCCCTGTGCTATGCGGCTGCTTCCCACTAGCTATCTATTTTACGTTTGGTAGTGTATATGTGTCCATGCCTCTCTCTCGCTTTGTCACAGCTCACCCTTTCCCTCCCCCCATATCCTCAAGTCTGTTCTCTAGTAGGTCTGTGTCTTTATTCCTGTCTTACCCCTAGGTTCTTCGTGACATTTTTTTCTTAAATTCCATATATATGTGTTAGCATACGGTATTTGTCTTTCTCTTTCTGACTTACTTCACTCTGTATGACAGACTCTAGGTCTATCCACCTCATTACAAATAACTCAGTTTCGTTTCTTTTTATGGCTGAGTAATATTCCATTGTATATATGTGCCACATCTTCTTTATCCATTCATCCGATGATGGACACTTAGGTTGTTTCCATCTCTGGGCTATTGTAAATAGAGCTGCAATGAACATTTTGGTACATGACTTCCAGCAGTCCCACTACTGGGCATATACCCTGAGAAAACCATAATTCAAAAAGAGGCCATAGTCTCTGTCGAGTATTTCAGTTGGCCTTTCGTTGTGTGTTCAGTGAGAAGCCTGCCCCTCAGGCCAAAGCTTTCAGATAAGCGAATCGGGTGCTTTTCAGTCAGCTGCCTCTGCACTGGGCCGTGGTGCTGGGTAGCCAGGTGAGTCTGTGTGAGCCCTTTAAGAGCTGTTCTCAGTTCACTCATAGCCTGTGGGTCTCAGGGAGGCAAGCCCTGGTGGCTTTCAAACCTGGAAGTTTTGGGGGCTCGTCTCTTAGGTGAAGGTCTTAAAAGTTGGGGTGCCAGATGTGGGGTTCAACCCCTTTGCTCCTCAGGGATAAGCTCCGTCGTCAGTTCCCTCTTGATTGCAGGTTGCCGCACCGGGTTTATGATGAGATTGTCTCAGCCTCTCCTACCTGCTTCAGTGTGCGTTTTTTTCTCGGTTGCCTGGTATGTAGCTATAGATTTGGTGTGTCCGTGGTGGGAGGTGAGCTCAGAATCCTCTTATGTCACCATCTTGAACTGGAACCGTATTTCTTGTCTTTTTGATGACAGGTGTGAGTGATTCCTCTTTGTGGGTTTTGTTTGTTTTTTTCAGGCAAGGCTTTATTGGGGCCCCTGCTGCAGCAGGGGGGAGTGAGAACAAACAACAGGTTCCCTTGCTTGCCCACGCCGAGAGGGGGCGAGCTTGTTCCTTATATGGGGTGAAGGTAGGGGTGTGTCCAGGGGTTGGGCCGAAGGGGTAGCTTAGGTGGTGTTGTGTGCCGGGGGCATGCGCAGTGCCCTGCTTTTGCTCCAGGCTCCTCAAAATGGCAGTTGGGTGTTTTTGGTCTCTTTGTATCTTTTGTCTACAATTTGCCCCAACTGAGCATGCACGCAGTAATTTTTAGTCCCATACAGTTTCTTTTAATTTGTTGCTTGAGGAGAGGTATGTCCAGGTGCAAGCACTGCAGTATAGGGTCCCAGGTCCCAGCCTGTCTCATTCCCCCCAAGAGACTCTACACATTAAGGGGTAAGAGGCTGAAGGTCTCTTCTTCTGAAAGACCCTAGCCTCCCCTAGAGGAGAAGGACCTGACTGTTCCAAGGACCTGTAGGGACCTGGGCCACTTTCCGCTGGAATGGGCTGAATTTCTTGGGCCATCATGAGCCTTACTTCAAACTGTTGGAGCCTAAAAGACACAAACTTAACCAAAAGGTTAAACAAAACAAAGGCTAAAAAGGAGGAGAACAACAATTGCCATTAAAGCGCCTAGAAAGGGAAGGAACCAGGTTAACTTTGGGCTTCCTTGACTGTTGACCACCAGACGAGGAAGGTGATATCACCCCTGCCAAAATGATGAAGCCGCTCTGCCTGAGCTTCTATTAACTTTTACCTGTCCTGTTGCATTGATCCAAGTGCAGCGGGAAGTATTAGTTACCGCACAAACTCTGCCTTGCTCTGCCAGAAGGTACTCAAGGGCCAGACGATTGTCAAGAACCACATCAGCCAAGGAAACGAGAGGTCCCAAGTCCCATTAAGGCTTCAAATAGGAGCCAACTCACTACATCATTTTACTTACCTGTTGATGGTACCTGTCTTTGGAATAGGCATCTCAGATCTTCCGCTAGCTCACAGGTGCATTGTTCTTCTGTTGTGACCGTGGGGTTTCTGGAAGTAAAAGCTTTAGTCTGGACAGATGTACCCAACAGATACCCCTTGCAGTTTGACAGCAGTGGGGGTGGTTTAAATTACTTTAGAGTAATAGTTGGCAATAGTTGGTCTTTGGGGGAGCTCTCTTTCCAGATGTTGAGAAGAACTTGGGTCCCCGGGGTTTATTTGTGAAGGAACTGCTCCTTCCTCTGTATTTTTAGTGGGAGCTGGCAGTGCCTTGTAGGAATAGTCCTGGAATGCTTTCTGAACTTGTCCTAGAATAATATATCTCAGGGTCTGGTTCACTTCCTCATCCAGTAGAATGTCAGTAGTAAGAAAAGGTCTCCCGTAGGTCATTTCAAGGGGACTAAGTTTCAGACCACTCCTGGGGGCTACACGGACCCTGAGGAGTGCAATAAGAGGCAGGTTGGTCCAGGGTGCATGAGTCTCTGGGCATAGCTTTGCTAAGGTTTTCTTTAAAGGATGGTTCATTTTCTCTACCTTCCCTGAAGACTCGGGGTGCCAAGAGGTGTGTAGCTTGTAGTCTAGCCCTAGGGCTGTTGTGAGCCCCTGTGTGATTTTGGCTATAAAAAGAGGGCCCGTTATCGCTCTGCAGGGACTTTGGAAGTCCAAACCGAAAAATTCTTTCTTTTAAAAGGGACTTGCGGGGCGTTCTCAGATCGGGTGGGGAAAGTATCAACAAACACCATAAGATATTTATATCCTGATCGTGGGGGCATTTGGGTGAAATCTAACTGCCAGGCTTCCCCCAGGTATGTCCCTCGGCGTTGAATTGGCCCGAGTAACGAAGGGGGGATTGGATGGGCCTGTGGGTTATTACCGGCGTGGCAAGCGTTCCTTGTTTTATTGTTCTTTCCAGCCCCTTTCCTGAAAAAGCCTTTTGCCTCAAGTCCCATAGTGCATCCCTCCCGTAGTGGGTGGCGTCATGTAAGCTCTTGGTGAGTCTCCATTGTTGGGCTTCAGGGATTAGAAACATCCTCCTTTTGATGCCAGCCAGTGCTTCCCTTCTCAGAGCTCCATTTCTCAGCATTTTCTTATTCCTGGGGGGGAGAACTGGGGAAGACTAGGGAGTTCAGGGGGGGCTAATCACTAGAGCCTTAACTTGTTCAGGCTCCCGCAACTGAGCTGCCTGTTTTGCAATTTGATCAGCTTTGCTGTTCCCTTGGCTCGCAAAAGATCACAAAAGATCCATCCCTCTGATGGCCCCTGCAGTGCATTACTGCTACCTGGGTAGGAAGCGACACTGCTTCTAACAGACCAGAATCAAATCTTTATGTTTTATGGGGGAACTTCTAGTGGTTAACATTCCTCTTTCTTTCCATCTGGCAACATGAGCATGTAGCACGTGGAACCCATACTTAGAGTCAGTGAAAATATTTAATTTCTTATTGCAAAGCTCTCATTAGTGCTCGTAAGTCTTACACAAACTGACACTCCCCGTTAGGCTTCTGTACGGGGAGGTTCGGGGTGCTGCAAGGGGATTGGCAGGGCCTAATGAGTCCGTGTTTCAGGAATCTGCTGAGCAGCGGTTGGATTCCCCTCAGGGCCTTAGGCTTTAAAGGATATTGTGTCTTCCAGGGGTATTTTTCCCCAGGCCTTAACCTTATTTTTATTGGGGGAACACGTTTTGCCCTTCCTGGCACCGAGGTATCCCAAACTGCAGGATCTACCTGTTCTGTAATTTCTTGGGGGATGTCTTGGGGCATATTTTGATGCCCAACAGGTGGGTCATCTGGGACTATTAATAGATGCATTCTCCGTTCGGATTACCTTCTTGGATTCACCCTGACCTAAGAATATACTAGCTCCTAACTTATCTCTCCCGAGGAAAGGGACAGGGCATTCTGTCGTGTACAAAAAGGAGTGAGTAATAATAATGGACCCGATTCCACAGGCAAGAGGGGATGGTAAATCGCCTTTCCTTTGGCTGTCCATCGACTCCCGTCACAGCACAGTCATGGCTGGAGAGGGGGCCAGCCGGCCAAGTCAGAGCAGGGCAGGCGGCTCCAGCGTCTACAATAAATTCAGTTCTCCTACCTGCCACATCGAGGGTGACCCGAGGCTCCGCTGCAGTCACGAGGATGGATCTGGAGCCAGGGAGGCGCTCGGGCATCCCACAGGAGGGCACCCAGGACATTCCGCCTCCCAGTGCCCCCTTTCTGACAAAAGGCACACTGGTTTGGGTCCAAGGGGCTTCTTGGTGGTCTGTCCAGCCTTCTCGGCCCTCCAGGGTCCCCTCGAGGTGGTGGGTGGATCAGAGCGGCCAGAGGCTGCGTCTTCTTTATTAGCCTCTTATCCTCATTGGCCTCCTCTGTTAAGTCTTGGTTGTTACAGACCTTGAAGGCCTCCTCAGGGTTGACAGCGGGGCTTGGGGCCCAGCCGCAAGCTTCTGGAACTGTCTCCAGATATCAGGAGTGGGCTTGGTGATAAAATACATGGCCCAGAGTGTCCTCCCTCCTGCAGACTCAGGGTCTGTATTGGTGTCCTTCCTGAATGCCTCTGTCACCCGGCTCAGGAAGCCTGCTGGGCTCTCACCTTTTTCCTGTGTAACCTCTCAGACCTTATTGTAATTTACTGGCTTCACCATACACCTTTTCATTATTTCTGACAGACAAGTAATCTAACGTCTCATCCTAGCTTGGCCTACACAATCTTCACAGTCCCGGCACGGGTCATGTTCTGGGATTGCATCCCACCTACCTGATAAACTTGGCCATGCGGACTGGTGGCCAGTAGGCCATCTGAGTGTTCCCTGGGCTTTCTCAGTATGCGCTCCTTTTCATCTGGGGTGCAACAGTGGGCCAGAATAATCCATGATGTCCTGCCAGGTGAGAGAGAATGTCAATCCCAGCCTGATAAATTCATCCCTAAACTTGTTAGGGTTCCCTGAGAACCTGCCTTATGGGTTTCCTAAGTCTCCCATTGAGAAGGGGCTGTTGACTCTAATAAGCCCTCTGTTGCCATCGCTACTTCCCGAAGGGGGGAAAGGTGGGGGCTGACTTTGAACCTGATCCCGGGAAAACTTTTTTTACGAGAGAGAGGAACCAAGCCCAGTCTTGCACCAACCTACTCTTAATAAAATCCATTTACCTAATTAAATTTAATCCAACCTTAGAAAATCCTAACCATAGAAAATCCTGACCAAAGTTCCTAATGTTCCTCTTCCGCAAACCTGCAACTTTCTGTAGCCATACTTTGTCCCTTATTCTTTCCCCATTCAGAAACAGCCAGCTCTAGGACAAAGTCATCCTTTTTCCTTTCAACACAATATATTCCCATTCCTCGTACCTTCTTTTCTTAACGCATCCTACTTTCCTTAAGCCACCATGAACTGTCTTTCACATTAGCATTCCACAAATTGGTAGCGAACATCTCAAGGTGGCACCAGCTTAATTTCTCTCTCACAAGAAGACAAAAGTAGGTAAATTTAGACCTGTTTAGCAATTAATGTTCCAATAGTTTATCTTATTTGAAATGGCCTACATATACAATTAATTCCTACCTTAATTACTTTAGCTTCAAATTCACCAAAAATGGGAGAGACTGTTTTAGATGGATGTTTCCAAAACATAATTATTCCTATGTAGTTTAGCAAAAAGTTCTTATCCCAGTTACATTTACTTAAAAATTTAATCATATCAGGTTATTGTCCCTGTTGACAGATTTTTATAACAGGAACAATGTACACTTATTGACTTCCAGTAACCCTAGATACAATGAAAGTATTGTACTTTATGTTGATGACTCTAAAGATGGGTCTGTATTAATTAAACCCATAGCTTAAGCTAGACAAGTTAATTTCTGTAGAAGCAGAGATCTCATAGTTTTCCCGCTTGAATTTAAAATGGCCTTTTTTTTCCCCCCTCAGTCTGGGGGACTACAGATGAATCAGGTAGTTCCTGAGAGCCCGGGCAGAATAGCGACATTGCAAGTGCAGAGGAGAGGGAGATGCAAGCTCCTGTCTTTTCTTTTTGTTCTTTGAAATCCCACTAAGTAACCCAAGGCTGGAGTCTCAGGCAATGCGGGCTGTGTTTGTATGTGCTCACAATGTCGGCAGTGACTTCCAGGAACAGCTGGACAAAAACTACATCACAAAGATACCAATCGCAAAACTTAAAGACACAAACAGGAAGTTTTCAGGATTAAGGGGATGGGAGGGTAGGGGTAAGGACCAAGGGAGAGGTAAAGGGAGGAGGGACAGAAAAGCCTGAAAATGAGAAAGAGACAGAGAGATTGCCTTTTCAGCCCGCCCCCTGCGGCTGTCTATTCAGGTACCAATCTGCATGCTTCCAGAAAGGGCCAGTGAAGGAGGGAGCACCCTGTCCACTGCCCATCCGGGGTGATCAAGCCCGGAAACCAGCCAGTTGTATGTCGTCTGTGGGTCCCCGACCCACCGGTGGGACTCTCACCCACGCATGCACCAGTATATAGAAATCTGCCACTTCAGCTCGTTCCCAATGGGACTTCTCTTGGTGGCAGGAAAATAAAGGTGAGAATATGGCGACGATCAGACTTACAGCCCACTACACGATATGAGGTTTGAACCTCTATCGCTCTCATAAATCTCCAGTCAGGGAGAGCCCGCTGGACCAAGGTCTGCAAGGTGTGATGGAAGCCTCTCCCACCTCTGCTTGTCACCCATCACGGTGAGCCATTGCCGGCCGGAGGGAGCTGTAGCTTGCCTGACATCCACTCTCTTGGAAGGACAGAAGGAGGAGAGGAGAGAGAGAGAAGTAGAGAGATTTCAGGAGAGGGAAAGGGAAAATGGTGAGGGACAAAGGGGAGGGGAGAAGCGTTGCCTGAATGAGGGTACCGAGGCCTCTCGGGGGCCAGAAAGGCAGACTTACCAAACGAGGTGATGCTGAAACAAGAGGTTCAGGTGGCCGCTTGTCACCCACGGGGAAGCTGCGTTCGGTGGTCCCGGAGGTGCCCAGATCCTCTCCCCTAGAAGGGACAAGCCCCACGTTGGGCACACAAAATATGTTACCAACTAGGGTTCTTGGCCTCCTTAATCAACAGAAATTGATCAGAGGCCAAGTTCAGTCAGGGCTTTATTGGGACCCCTGCTGCAGCAGAGCAGGGGTGGGGGGCAGTGAGAACAACAGGTGCCTTTGCTTGCCTGCTCCTCACGGTGGTTTTGATTTGTATTTTCCTGATTGGTGATGTCTAGCACCTTCTCATATACTCGTTGGCCATTTGTATAGCTCCTTTGAGAAATACCTGTTGAGGTTCTTTGCCTGAGAGGGGCCGGAGGAAGCTCGTGGACCACTGAAGGGTCCACAGCCAGGACTGATGTTCGTCTTTTTTTCTTATGCTTTAAAATGAACAATCATTTAATGTATTAACATTTTCACTTATAAACATACAATTTGCATATACAGGGAAAAATAGGTTCTGTGGACACAATAGAATACTAGAGACAGGCAAGCAATCAGGAAGACAGGCATGCATAGATGCAATGCGTGGGCAAGACTCCTCCTGGGTCCCTTGGTGGATCCCACAGTTCTCTTAAAGTCACTTTTGTTCGTGATGCCATTTTTGTTGCGGGCGGGAAGAGGGATGTCTCATATGGCCACGATGCTAATGTCATTCCTCAACCTTCTTGGAGTTGTTTTATGTGTGTGTGTGTGTATAAATAAAATACAATTATATTATTATATATAATATATAAATATACATTTGCACATATGGGAGTGTTTCTATCAGAATGACTAGATCAAAGGGTATATGCAATTTTCATTTTGACACAGATTGTTCTTTATAGAAGTTTACACTCTACCCGCAGTATATGAGAATGCCTACAAGAGAATGCCTGTTTCCCCAAATGCTGATTCTGATTTTACCAAAGGGTAAAATCGAAATTTCATTTTGTTAAAAGAAAAGCAATCCATTGTGGATCTATTTTGCATTTATCTTATTAAGTTTTTCATATAAGAGATATTTGTATGTTACCTTTCCTGTAGACTATTCATATTCTCTGTGCATCTTTCTGTTTCGGGTTTTGTTCTCTTACTTCTTGGGTCACCAGAGCTCTGTCCTTCTTGCTAGAGTGATATATTTAGAATACCTTTTTTTCCTGTAAGAAACCAAGGGGGCTTAGGTAAGAAACAAAAACTCAGTTTTTCAAAAGAGACACTCACTTCCAGCCCATCCCACGATGACTAGAAATGTTTCCAGAATGAGGGTATTTGCACCTCAGCACAGGCAAAGCCCTTTCGTGGAAATACGCTGAAGGCCCTCTGTGGATCCAGTTTTGCTTCCAAGTGGGTGATCCTCAAGCTTGGGCTTTACTGTAAAATGTTCTAGAGTCAGATTAGAATTGAACAGGCGAAACTGCTGAATGAGAGCAGAAAGTGAAGCGTGACCTGCTCCAACAGGGACTCAATAGGATGCAAATCGGTAGGCACGTAAGAAGACAAAACCATGGAGTATCTTTTGAAAACAAAATTATCTAGGGTACCCAAACACAGAAAGCAAAAAAGGGGGGCCCTGTATTTGGGGTCCACAGGGTGAAAACAAGAAGGGGGCATGAGGACTGTCCTTATCCCGTGTTGGGGCCATTGGTGACATCGGGGGTCTGTGTTGCCGGGCTGGCAGCACCAGGAACCTTACCTGGGGAGGTTTTCTGAAACTCACCTGCGTCTCCTGGTGTTTCCTCCCCAGCTCATGTGTTCCTCGGTGCAGAAGGCCCTGTTTGAGGAGGAGGACCACGTCAAGAAGCTGCAGCAGAAGGTGGCCACCCTAGAGAAGCGGAACAAGCAGCTGCGGGACCGGGTGAAGAAGGTCAAGAGGTCCCTGCGGCAGGCGCGGAAGAATGGCCGCCACCTGGAGCTGCTGAACCAGAAGCTGAGCGAGAAGCTGGTGGCCGCGGCAGGTGCGCTCCCGCACATCAACGCGCTGGGCCGCGAGCCCGCGGGCGCCGCCTACCTGCGGGGGTAGCAAGGATGGAGCCTTGGCCTCACCTGGTACCCGCTGAGGCCTCTCACGGGGAGTGGAAAAGGACACTGGGTTTAGACGTGCACATAGCTCAAAAACTCTTGTAGATGATGATATTTTTACTGTGCATTTGGTAGCGTCTAGTTGGTTTACAGGGCAAGTCTCCTATCTCCTTGGCTGCCGGCCTCCTGCCCTTCCCTTGTCCCAGACCCAGTGCTCTGATGCCAGCAGTGCCATATGCTTGCCTGGGGCCTGTCCCTGGCTTCCAGGAGCAGTTTGGAAAAAGTGCACTTATTAGGGAAAGAACATTTTAGAATCTCTAGAGGTACAGAACTCAAGGGGTTCAGCCTCCATTTCCGAAGAAAGGGAGTGTGGTCCCAGCTCTCAGCAGCAGGACAACCATTGGTTTGAAGGAATGATAGGTCGTGGAATCTTCTGGTGTCGTTAAGACTTACGGAGCTCATCACAAGTCAGGGAGTGGAGCTAGAGGTGGCAGGTAATTAAGTAAGAAGAATTATACCTGATTTCCAACCTCAGCTATCCAGAGTTACAGAGGTTTCCCATGGGCCACTTTAAAGGGGAATTGCCTTTATGGTCCTGTCCTGTTTCATGAAAGCACATTTCTAAGTTGGAGGAGCTCGAACAGTATCTCAGCCCCTACTAAATTCTGACATACTGTTTGCTCAGTGATTACTTCCAACTTCTCTGAATTCGAGGGGAGCTGACCCAATATGTTGTGAATTTCTGTTGTGCAAAGACACCTCCTTACCTACTGGGGTCTGGGGACCTTGCCTCGTTGCTCTGCTCCCAAAAGGGCTTGTTGAGGGCATTCCGATCTTGGCTTCTTTATGCAAATGCTTTGCACCCACCTGGACTGTCCAGACAGACCCTGGGAGTAGTGTTTGCACATCAGCCCGCTTCTCACTGCATTAGATCCTCTGTACGATCGCTTCACCTTCTTTGGGAAGAAACCTCTAGAGAGAGCATTGAAAGTAAAAGATATTCACAATACCTAACACTTGAGCCCTTCACTTAGCCACATGTGATCGCATCCCAGCTGTGTGACTAAGAAGTGCCCATCCCTTGGTTATCTTCTGATGATGGTTCTCCAAACCAACCAGTGTCCCTTCCCTGCTGTTTTAGGTAGAAGCTGCCCCTTTACCACCCCAGATTCAGGAGGGCCCGACAATGCCGTCCTCCCCATTGGAAATGGCAGTTAGGGTCAGATTTCCATCCCCTGCCTTTAGAAAAACCATGTCCTTCTTGCTCTGGCAGCACGCCCGGGGCGTGAGCCTTGTGACACTTGGGTCTTGATGGTAGGCGATGGCCTCAGAGGAGAAGCCAACGCCCTGGACTGCACAGCATGGGGACTTTTGCTCAAGGGCTCTTTACCGCTAAGCTTCTGCCAGCACTTTATCAGCTGTAATCTTCATGGTCTGGTACAATAGAAGGCACGTCTTGTGGTTTATTCTTCCCAGGGACGTTTCATTACAGCAGTTTTGCTGCCACCCAAGGGAATGACAAGCCTAACGGTGATTTACAGCCAGCGTTTGGAGAACTGTGGAAGCTGGATCTCTTTGGATGTATTATGTTCTGCCTTTTCAATAAACGTGAGCCAGTAGTTCAGCCACAGCAGTAAAGCAATGCGTGTATCTTTTGGAGCAGGGGTCCTGCAGGATTTCCAGCTTTGGCCTGAAAAGGCCATTTAGATCCTCGGGGGGAAGCATCTGTGGGTCACACCTGAGGCATTTAGGAGATTGAGCTGAAGCCTCCTCTGCTTTCCCCGTTGGGATGAGGCTAACCGTGTCTCTCCCCGGGTTCCCATCTCTCAACACACCTGCAGACAAGCAGTGTTATCCTGACCTCACCTCACGAGGGACATGCAGCTTCATTAATCAATGTCTTCAAAAGTACATTAGGATCTGTGCCAACAGGAACTCCCAGGTCCCCATTATCTGCTACGTTGTCATCTTACGGCAGCCCTCGCCACCCGCTCGTTGTATTAGTAGGAATTGTTCATGCAAGAAAAACCCAAGAATTGCTCAGAACTTGACACACATTGGTCGACCTGTCGTAGCACTATCCCTGAGCTGTGTACCATGGTTTAGTTCCACTCAGCGGTTCAAGGAGGCTAAATGACTTTGCCAAAGTCACATAATAAGCAAGAGGCTGACAGAATCTAGTATCTTTAAACTAGGGTCCCCAGGAGTTACAAACTGGTGGCATGTGGGCCACACCTCACGTGGGGATGAGGTTTCTGTGTTTGAATGTCAACCTTCACTGGGCTACAGTTCAGGCCGCTGTCTCTGCTACTATCGCACCCACCCCCCGTTTGGGTTTTTTTGTTTTTTTTTTTTTAACACACATCACGCATTTGTGTACCTGCCTGACAGCAGAAGTTAACAGGGATTCCCGCTTCTGTGGTGCAAATCCTCACCTTCCTTTGGGGAGAGAGAACGCAAAATCCAATCACAACAACTATGGATCAGCGGTTGGCTCAGCAACGCCCACATTCTATGATGGTTTAAAAAAAAAAACAACTAAGTACCCAGAATGCTTTAGGCTCTCACACACACATCTCACTTAATATTCCTAATAATTTCATAAATAGTGATTCTGATCGCCATTTTCCAAGAGGAATCTGGGGCTTCAAGAGATTAACTTGCCCCGTGTACACAACTAGGACAGGTGGCCAGTCAAACTTCCAACCCTATCTTCTTTTCTCTTTGCACGAGCTCACCTGTAGAATGGGGATAATCTCTCCTACTGTAAAGGCTGTGAGGAGGCCTGAAATTACTCATACAGATGCTTTGATAGCATGATACCTGACACCCCACACGTACTCAATAATATTACTCACGATAATCATCTATATTATAGTGATAAATACTCACCAGAAAGGCCCAATGCATGTCAGAAATAAGAGTGTCTGGTGGGATTCCACGTAATTTTCTCGTCCAATTGCCATACAATATTCCAGCTCCTTTCCATTTTCCTTATTTCTGAACTACCTCCTTTTCTTTCACATTCAGTAGTTGGTTGTTCCTGCAAATTTACCAAGAAAATATAGTCCATCAGAAATGTGTTTGCTCACCTTCCTAGGGTCGAATTAACAAATGCACAACCTAGGGCTTCCCCGGTGGTGCAGTGGTTGAGAGTCCGCCTGCCGATGCAGGGGACATGGGTTCATGCCCCGGTCCAGGAAGACCCTACATGCCGTGGAGCGGCTGGGCCCGTGAGCCATGGCCGCTGAGCCTGTGCGTCCAGAGCCTGTGCTCTGCAACGGGAGAGAGGCCACAGCAGTGAGAGGCCTGCGTACCACAAAAAAAAAAAAAAAAGCACAACCTAAAGGTTGAGAATTGCATTTTACTCAGTGAGGAGCCAGGGTACGCGGGAGCTTTTGCAGAAACAAAGCAAAACACAACCAGATAAAACACTGAAAGGTGGTGGTTAAAGAAAAAACAGACATCGCAAGTTAACGAATTTTCTACATATGGGAAGATGCGAGAGTCTGGGCTTATTGAAGTCATTCCTTTGATATGCACCTTAACTAGCTAGGGCCAGTGTCCTGTTTTTCTCCATCCTGAATCCCCTCAGGGTGCACAGTCAGGGCCGCTGCAGTGGCTGCTAGCTTGATGGCCGCAACATCCTTTGTTTACTGATATGGCAGGGGACGTTCTTCATCCATACTAGCTTGTCACTCACACTGTCTAGTTTACCCCCCTTCTCTCCTCCCTTCCAACTCAAAGGAAGGCTCATCCCTCTGGGCCACATCCAGGGTCAAATCCCTGCCCTGTTATCCTGAGTTCATATCGCTCCTCTCAAAACCTGGCTCCACCAATGTTCCCTCTTTTATTATAAATCTTTTCTTCGTTGGGGAATCCTGCCCTTATCCTCCAGTCATGCTCAGATTTATCCATCCCAGGAAAAACCAAAACAGTTTAGAAAGTATTGAAGCTGTGTTTTAAGATGGTGACACAGAAGGCTCCTGGACGCCCCCTCCTCCAACGGACACACCTAGTGAACAGCTACACACAGAGCAACTCCCTCTGAAAGAAACTCAAACTGGCTAAGGACCTCTTATACAATGAGGGACCAAGAAAACACCTATGTCTTTCCTATGTATGAGTAGGAAAGGCTGAGACATGCTGTTGCCATAAACCCCAGCCCTGGCACAGACTGTACAGTTTGTGGAAGGAAGTCCCCGAATGCCAGCTTCTCCCTGAGGGGTGAAGGGTTTGCACCCCACATCTACAACCCCCAGGTTTTAAGACTCCTACCCGAGGGGTGGGCCTCCATACACCTAGCTCTGAAAGCCAATGGGGTTTGCGTCCATGAGATCCACAGACTATAGCAAAAGAAGCAGCAGTTGTTAAAGGGCACAAGCACTCACTTCAGCCATCACCTCGGGGTCAGTGCAGAGGGAGCAGGGAAAAAACGCTCACCTCCCAGTCTTTCCCTGAATGCAGTCTACTTGGATACTTTAAAAGCTGCTGCCTGGGGGTCAGGCTTCTAATTGAGCCCATATCTAGGGGCTGACTGCCATCCTCCCCAAAGACCAGGGAAGCCAGTGGACACCACCTGTCCTCTCTCTCTGACCTGCTCCAAGTTGCCAGAATCTCCCCGAAAGAAACTTGTACACAAGTCTGCACCCCAGCCTTTGTGGCTGCTGGTAGCTGATGGGTCCCCAGATCACCTGGCTCTGACAGTCACCAGTGCTTCCATTTACAAGTCCCATAGGACTACAGAAAACAGAGGCAGTTTTAAACTGGCCATCCCCCCAGGGATCAGCATAGAAGAAGCAAACAGAAATGCCCAGTCTCCCAGTCTTTCCCTGAAAGGGGTCTCTTTGCATACTTCAAAAGCTTCCGCCTGAGGGTCAGCCTTCTAATGTACTATGCACCTAGGGCCTGATTCCCTGATCCTCTCCGAAGACCAGGGAAGCCCGAAGACACCTCTTCCTCCCTCTTTTTCTAGCCTGCTCCAGGTTGCTAGTTATCTCCCTGGAAGGAACTTGTATACATATCTGTGCCCCAGCTTTTGTGGCTGCCACCTCAGGGGCAGGCACCCAAATTGCTTGGTTCTGATAGCAAACAGGACTTACATTCATGTAGCAAACAAAGAAGTTCTTAAAAGGCTCAAGAGCACACCCTGGCCACAAAGCTATACACCTGGGCCCAGTGCAGAGGGAGTAGGCAAAAACACCCAGCTCCCATTTCTTTCTGGAAGATGCCTATCTACATACTTTCCCAGCTGCTGCCTGAGGGCCCAGCTACCAACCAGCCTTCACGTAGGTGCTGTGATCATTTCCTTTGGAACCCTTTCAAGTTGGCACACCTTCAACTACTGGGAGGTACTAGGAACAAAAAAGGTGGCTTGGACAATCACAAAGGTTACAGGAGCATAAGCCAGCCTGATAGATAAGGTTCATCTCCTACACAAGACCACTCTAGCAAGACTGGGAGAGGAGACTGCTTTATCTAATGTGCAAAAACAAAGAGTCAAGGAAAATGAAGAAACAGAAGAATATATTCCAAACTAGAGACCAAGATAAAACTCCAGACACAGATCTTAATAAAACAGAGGTTAGTAAGTTACCTAACAGACTTCAACTAACAGACATAAAGATGCTCAGTGTGGTCAGGAGCATCTTTGCTCCATCATCATTTGCATGAACAAAGTGAGAATTTCAACAAAGATAGAAAATATTAAAAAGTACCAATCAGGTCACAAGGCTGAAGAGTATAATAAGTGAACTGAAAAATTCAATAGAGGGTTTCAACAGCAGACTAGATCAATCATAAAGATCCATAAACTTGAGATAAGGCAGTAGAATTCATCTAATCACAGGAGCAAAAGATAAAAGATTGAAGAGAACTTAAGGGATTTATGGGACACTATCAAACAGACCAATATACACATTTATAGGGGTGCCAGAAGAAGAGAAGGAGAAAGGGCAGAAAGCTAATTCAAAGAAATAATGGCTGAAACTTCCCTAACCTGGAGGAAGAAACAGGCATCCAGATCCAGGAAGCCCAGATTTTCAAAAAGGATGAATACAAAGAGACTCACGCTGAGACACATTATAATTAAACTGTCAAAAGATAAAGACAAGGAGAAAATCTTAAAAGCAGCAAGAGAAAGACAACTTGTTATATACAAGAGAACACACACAAAATTATCAGATTATTTTAGCAGAAACTTTGCAGGCCAGAAGGGGCTGGGATATGTATTCAAACTCCTGAAAGAAAAAAATCTACCAACCAAGAATAACCTACCCAGCAAAGTTGTCCTTCAGAATTGAAGGAGAACATATTATATATACAAAACCCTAAAGACTCCACCAGAAAAAGCTCTTAGAACTAATAAACAAATTTAGTAAAGTTGCAGGACGCAAAATCTATATACACAAATCAGAACTGAAGGAGAGAGAGTTTTCCAGACAGGCAAAAACTGAAGGAGTTCAGCACCAATAGACTAACCCTACAAGAAATGTTAAAAAGATTTCTTTAAGCTGGAATAAAAGGGCACTAATTAGTAACAGGAAACATAAAGTATAAATCTTGCTGATAAAGGTAAATATGTAGAGTCAAATTCAGAATAATCTAATGCTGCAATGGTGGTGGGTTAATCACTTATATAACTAGTATAAAGGTTAAAAGGCAAAATAGTAAAAATAACTATAACTTCAATAATTTGTTAATGGATACTAAAGATAAAAAGATGCAAATGTGACATCAAAAACATAAAATGTGCTGGGAGGGGAGAGTAAAAATGTAGAGTTTTAGAATCATTCAAACTTAAGTTGTCATCAGCTTAAAATAAACTGTTATAACTCTTAGATGTTTTATGTAAGCTTCATGGTAATCACAAAGCAAAACCATACAGAAAACACACAAAAGATAAAGAAATCTAAGCATACCACTCAGAAAAACCATCAAATCACAAGGGAAGAGAACAAGAAAAGAAAGGAACAGAGGAATTACAAAACATCCAGAAAACAATTAACAAAATTTCAACAAGTCCATATCTATTAATAACTACATTAAATGTAAGTGAACTAAATTCTCCAACAAAAAGATATACAGTGGCTGAATGGATTAAAAAACAAACAAACATAGCTTTTCCAAGGATGCAGCCTTTGAGAGGTAAGGCAGGGTTGAGACCATCGGCACTGAATATGCGACTGAAACTCTATATAAACTTTTAAGATTCTGGTGGGCAGGTGCAGAGAACTACTCATCTTAACAGCTGCAGGAGACAAGTCTTTTATGTTCACAGGCCAGGAACATGCAAGAATCAAGAGCAAATGTATTTCCACCTGTGTGGCTGACAGGGTATTGGTGCTCTGGCCTGGTGTCAGGCCTGAGCCACTGAGGTGGGAGAGGCAAGGTTAGGACACTGGACCACCAGAGACCTCCCAGCCCCATGTAATATAAATCGTCGAGAGCTCCCCCAGAGATCTCCGTCTCAATGCTAACACCCAGCTCCACCCAACAGCCAGCAAGCTCCAGTGCTGGACATCACAGGCCAAACAACTAGTAAGACAGGAACACAACCCCACTCATTAGCAGAGGGACTGCCCAAAATCATATTAAGTTCACAAACACCTCAAAACACACCATCAGACGTGGCCCTGCCCACCAGAGAGACAAGATCCAGCCCCACCAACCAGAACATGGGCACCAGTCCCCTCAACCACTAAGCCTACACAAGCCACTGAACCAACCTCATCCACTGGGGACAGATACCTAAAACAAAAGGAACTACGAACGTGCAGCCTGCACAAAGGAGACCCCAAACACAGTAAGTTAAACAAAATGAGAAGATAGAAAAGTATGCAGCAGATGAAGGAGCAAGGTAAAAACCCACCAGACCAAACAAATGAAGAGGAAATAGGCAGTCTACCTGAAAAAGAATTCAGAGTAGTGATAGTAAAGATGATCCAAAATTTTGGAAACAGAATGAAGAAAATACAAGAAACATTTAACAAGGGCCTAGAAGAACTAAAGAGCAAACAAACAATGATGAACAGCACAATAAATGAAATGAAAAATTCTCTAGAAGGAATCAACAGCAGAATAACTGAGGCAGAAGAACGGAGAAGTGACCTGGAAGATAAAATAGTGGAAATAACTACCACAGAGCAGAATAAAGAAAAAAAGAATGAAAAGAATTGAGGACAGTCTCAGAGACTTCTGGGACAACATTAAACACACCAACATTTGAATTTTAGGGGTCCCAGAAGAAGAGAAAAAGAAAGCGTCTGAGAAAATATTTGAGGAAATTATAGTCAAAAACTTCCCTAACATGGGCAAGGAAATAGTCAAGTCCAGGAAGCACAGAGTCCCATACAGGATAAATCTAAGGAGAAATATGCCAAGACATATTATTCAAACTATCAAATATTAAATACAGAAAAAAAATATTAAAAGCAGCAAGGGAAAAGCAACAAATAACATACAAGGGAACCCCCATAACATTAACAGCTGATCTTTCAGCTGAAACTCTGCAAGCCAGAAGCGAGTGGCACAATATATTTAAAGTGATGAAAGGGAAAAACCTACAACCAAGATTACTCTACCCAGCAAGGATCTCAGTCAGATTTGACAGAGAAATTAAAATGTTTACAGACAGCAAAAGTTAAGAGAATTCAGCAACCACAAACTAGCTTTACAACAAATGCTAAAGAAACTTCTCTAGGCAGGAAACACAAGAGAAGGAAAAGACCTACAAAAACAAACCCAAAACAATTAAGAAAATGGTAATAGGAACTTACATATCAATAATTACCTTAAATGTAAATGGAATAAATTATCCAACCAAAGACACAGATTGGCTGAATGGATACAAAAACAAGACCTGTATATATGCTGTCTACAAGAGACCCAGTTCAGATCTAGGGACACATACAGAATGAAAGTGAGGGGATGGAAAAAAGATATTCCATGAAAATGGAAATCAAAAGGTGGAGTAGCAATTCTCATGTCAGACAAAATAGACTTTAAAATAAAGACTACTACAAGAGACAAAGAAGGACACTACATAATGATCAAGGGATCAATCCAAGAAGATATAACACTTGTAAATATTCATGCACCCAACATAGGGGCACCTCAATACATAAGGCAAGTGCTAACAGCCATAAAAGGGGAAATCGACAGTAACACAATAACAGTAGGGGACTTTAACACCCCACTTTCACCAATGGACAGATTATCCAAACAGAAAATAAATAAGGAAACACAAGCTTTAAATGACACATTAGACCAGATGGACTTAATTGATATTTATAGGACATTCCATCCAAAACAACAGAATACATTTTCTTCTCTAGTGCTCATGGAACATTACCCAGGATAGATCATATCTTGGGTCACATATCAAGCCTTGGTAAATTTAAGAAAACTGAAATCGTATCAAGTATCATTTCCAACCACAATGCTATACGACTAGATATCAATTACAGGAAAAAACTGTAAAAAATACAAACACATGGAGGCTAAACAATATGGCACTAAATAACCAAGAGATCACTGAAGAAATCAAAGAGGAAATCAAAAAATACCTAGAAACAAATGACAATGAAAACATGATGACCCAAAACCTATGGGATACAGCAAAAGCAGTTCTAAGAGGGAAGTTATAGCAATACAATCCTATCTCAAGAAACAAGAAATATCTCAATTAAACAACCTAACCTTACACCTAAAGCAATTAGAGAAAGAAGAACAAAAATCTCCCAAAGTTAGCAGAAAGAATGAAATCATAAAGATCAGATCAGAAATAAATGAAAAAGAAATGAAGGAAACAACTGCAAAGATCAATAAAACTAGAAGCTGGTTCTTTGAGACGATAAACAAAATTGATAAACCATTAGTCAGACACATCAAGAAAAAAAGGGAGAAGACTCAAATCAACAGAATTAGAAACGAAAAAGGAGAAGTAACAACTGACACTGCAGAAATACAAACGACCATAAGAGACTACTACAAGCAACTATACGCCAATAAAATGGACAACCTGGAAGATAATGGAAAAATTCTTTAAAAAGTACAACCTGCCAAGACTGAACCATGAAGAAATACAAATTATGAACAGACCAATCACAAGCACTGAAATGGACTGTGATTAAAAGTCTTCCAACAAACAAAAGCCTGGAACCAGATGGCTTCACAGGCCAATTCTATCAAACATTTAGAGAAGAGCTAACATCTATCCTTCTTAAAATCTTCCTAAATATAGCAGAGGGAGGAACACTCTCAAACTCATTCTATGAGGCCACCATCACCCTAATACCAAAACCCGATGAAGATGTCACAAAAAAAGAAAACTACAGGCCAATATCACTGATGAACACAGATGCAAAAATCCTCAACAAAATACTAGCAAACAGAATCCAACAGCACATTAAAAGGATCGTACACCATGATCAAGTGGGATTTGCCCCAGTAATGCAAGGATTCTTCAATATACACAAATCAATCAATGTGATACACCATATTAACAAATTGAAGGATAGAAACCATATGATAATCTCAATAGATGCAGAAAACGCTTTCGACAAAATTCAACACCCATTTATGATTAAAAACTCTACAGAAAACAGGCATAGAGGGAACCTACCTCAACATAATAAAGGCCATATATGACAAACCCACAGCCAACATCGTTCTCAATGGTGAAAAATGGAAACCACTTCCTCTAAGATGAGGAACAAGACAAGCTTGCCCACTCTCACCACTATTATTCAACATAGTTTTGGAAGTTTTAGCCACAGCAATCGGAGAAGAAAAAGAAACAAAAGGAATCCAAATCGGAAAAGAAGAAGTAAAACTGTCACTGTTTGCAGATGACATGATACTAAACATAGAGAATCCTAAAGACGCTACCACAAAACTACAAGAGCTAATCAATGAATCTGGTAAAGTAGCAGGATACAAAATTAATGCACAGAAATCTCTTGCATTCCTATAAACTAATGATGAGAAATCTGAAAGAGAAATTAAGGAAACACTTCCATTTACCATTACAAGAGAAAGATAAAATACCTAGGGATAAACCGACCTAAGGAGACAGAAGACCTGTATGCAGAAAACTATAAGACACTGATGAAAGAAATTAAAGACAATACAAACAGATGGAGAGATATACCATGTTCTTGGATTGTAAGAATCAACATTGTGAAAATGACTACACCACCCAAAGCAATCTACAGATTCCATGCAATCCCTATCAAACTGCTAGTGGCATTTTTTCACAGGAGTAGAACAAAAAATTTCACAATTTGTATGGAAACACAAAAGACCCCGAATAGCCAAAGAAATCTTGAGAACAAAAAACGGAGCTGGAAGAATCAGGCTCCCTGACTTCAGACTATACTACAAAGCTACAGTAATCAAGACAACATGGTACTGGCACAAAAACAAATATAGATCAATGGAACAGGATAGAAAGCCCAGAGATAAACCCATGCACATATGGTCACCGTATCTTTGATAAAGGAGGCAAGAACATACAATGGAGAAAAGACAGCCTCTTCAATAAGTGGTACTGAGAAAACTGGACAGCTACATGTGAACGAATGAAATTAGAACACTCCCTAACACTATAAAGAAAAATAAACTCAAAATGGATTAAAGACCTAAATGTAAGGCCAGATACTATAAAATTCTTAGAGGAAAATATAGGCAGAACAGTCTATGACATAAATCACAGCAAGATCCTTTTTGACCCACCTCTTAGAGAAACGGGACCTAATGAAACTTAAAAGCTTTTGCACAGCAAGGGAAACCAAAAACAAGATGAAAAGACAACCCTTAGAACCGCAGAAAATATTTGCAAATGAAGCAACTGACAAAGTATTAATCTCCAAAATATACAAGTAGCTCATGCAGCTCAATATCAAAAAAGCAAACAACCCAATCCAAAATTGGGCAGAAGACCTAAATAGATATTTCTCCAAAGAATATATACAGATTGCCAACAAACACATGAAAGGAAGCTCAACATTGCTAATCATTAGAGAGATGCAAATCAAAAACTACAATGAGGTATCATCTCACACCAGTCAGAGTGGCCATCATCAAAAAACCTACAAACAATAAATGCTGGAGAGGGTGTGGAGAAAAGGGAACACTCTTGCTCTGTTGGTTAGGATGTAAGTTGATACATCCTTAAAAAACTAAAAATAGAACTACCTTATGACCCAGCAATCCCACTACTGGGCATACCTTGAGATAACCATAATTCAGAGAGAGTCATGTACCACAATATTCATTGCAGCACTATTTACAATAGCCAGGACATGGAAGCAACCTAAGTGTCCATCGACAGATGAATGGATAAAGAAGATGTGGCACATATATAGAATGGAATATTACTCAGCCATAAAAAGAAATGAAATTGAGTTATTTGTAGTGAGGTGGATGGACCTAGAGTCTGTCATACAGAGTGAAGTAAGTCAGAAAGAGAAAAACAAATACCGTATGCTAACATATATATATGGAATCTTAAAAAAAATGGTTCTGAAGAACCTAGGGGCACGACAGGAATAAAGATGCAGACGTAGAGAATGGACTTGAGGACATGGGGAGGGGGAAGGGTAAGCTGGGACGAAGTGAGAGAGTAGCATTGAGATATACACTCTACCAAATGTAAAATAGATAGCTAGTGGGAAGCAGCTGCATCGCACAGGGAGATCCACTCCATGCGGTGTAACCCCCTAGAGGGGTGGGATAGGGAGGGTGGGAGGGAGATGCAAGAGGAAGTGGATATGGGGATATATGTATACATATAGCTGATTCACTTGTTCTACAGCAGAAAGTAACACACCATTGTAAAGCAATTATACTCCAATAAAGATGTTAAAAAAACAAACAAACAAGACCCATCTGTATGCTGCTTATAAGAGATTCACTTTGTCTTTAAGAACACACACAAAGTAAAAGTGAAGGAATGGAAAAAAGATCTTTCATATAATCAGAAACCCAAAAAAGGCTTGGGTAGCTATATTTATATTAGATAAAATAGACCTTAAGACAAAGGTTGCAGTAAGAGACAAAGATGGTAATTATGTAACAATAAAGGGGCCAATCCAACAATAAGATATAACATTTGTAAATATTTATGCACCCAGCATAGAAGAACCTAAATATATAAAACAAATATTTACAGCCCTAGAGGAAGAAACAGACTGCTATACAATAATAGTAGGGACTATTTTTCTACTGACTCTACTTTCATCAATGGGTCGATCATCTAGAGAGAAAATCAATAAGAAAACACTGGACTTGGGACTTCCCTGGTGGTCCAGTGGTTGGGACTTCACCTTCCAATGTAGAGGGTACGGGTTCGATCCCTGGTTTGGGAGCTGGGATCCCACATGACTCACAGCCAAAGAGCCAAAGCATGGGACAGGAGTGGTGTCGTCACAAATTCAATAAAGACTTTGGAGAATGGTCCATATCCAAAGAAAAAGAAAAAAACCTTTAAAAAAGAAAAGAAAACACTGGACTTAACTGACATGGTAGACCAGATAAACTTGGCAGACATTTAAGAACATCCCATCCAATAGCAGCAGACAACACATTCTTCTCAAGTGCACATGGAACATTATTTAGGATAGGCCATACATTAGGTCACAAAACAAGTCAACAAATTTAAGAGGACTGAAATTATATCAGGCATCTTTTCCAACCATAATGGTATGAAACTAGAAATCAATTACAAGAAAAAAACTGGAAAAGTCACAGATATGTGTTGGTTAAAAAATATACTACTGAAAATCAATGGGTCAAAGAAGAAATTTTTAAGAGAAATAAAAAAATAACACAAGACAAATGAAAATGGAAACACAACATACTAAAACTTAAGGGGTGCAGCAAAAGCAGTTATGGGAGAGATGTTCAAGTGATAAATGCTTACATTAAGAAATAAGAAATATCTCAAATAAACAACTCTCTACTGGAAGGAATTAGAAAAAGAACAAAGTAAGCCCAAAGTTAGTAGAAGGAAGGAAATATCAAATATCAGAGCAGAAATAAATGAAACAGAGACTAAAATGACAAAAGATCAATGAAACTAAGAGCTGGTCTTTCAAGAGGTAAAAAAAAGTTAAACATATCTTTAACTATACCCACCAGGAGAAAAAGAGAGAGGACTCAAATAAATAAAATCAGAAATAAAAGATGAAATTTTACAACAGAAATTTACAACAGATATCACAGAAATACAAAGGATCATAAGAGACTATTATGTACAATTATATGCCAACAAATTGGACAATTTTTAATAAATGCATATATTCTTACAAACATAAAACCTACCAAGACTGAATCATGAAGAAATAGAAAATGTGACAAAGCAATTACTAGCAAGGAGATTGCATAAGTAATCAAAAAGCTCCCAACAAGTGAAAGTCCAGTACCAGATGGCTTTGCTTGTGTATTCTTCCAAACATTTAAGAAGAACTAATACAAATTCTTCTCAAACTCTTCCAAAAAAAAAAAAAAGAGAGAAAAGCAGAGAATACTTGTAAACACATTTTACTAGGCCAGAATTACCCTAATACCAAAACCAGACAAGGACACTACAAGAAAAGAAAATTACAGGCCAATATCCCAGATGAAAATACATGCAATAATCCTCAAAAATCAACAATATTCAATATTCAACCAAATACAACAATACATTAATGGGATCATATAGCATGATCACGTGGGATTTATTTCAGGGATACAAGCATGGTTCAACACCCACAAATCAATGTAATACACCACATTAACAAAATCAAAGATTAATATGACCATCGCAATAATACATAAAAGAGTACTGGACTGGGCTTCCCTGGTGGTGCAGTGGTTGAGAGTCTGCCTGCCGATGCAGGGGACACGGGTTCGTGCCCCAGTCCGGGAAGATCCCACATGCCGTTGAGTGGCTAGGCCCGCGAGCTATGGCCGCTGAGCCTGCGTGTCCGGAGCCTGTGCTCCGCAACAGGAGAGGCCACAACAGTGAGAGGCCCGCGTACCGCAAAAAAAAAAAAAAAAAGAGTACTAGACAAAACTGAACATCCATTCATGATAGAAACTCTCAATGAAGTGGATACAGAGTGACTGAAACTCAACATAATAAAAGCCTTGTGTGACAAGTCCACAGCCAAGATCACACTCAGCAGTAAAAAGCTGAAAGCTTATCTTCCAAGATCAAGAACAAGACGAGGACACCCATTCTGATCACTTTTATTCAACTGAGTACTGGAAATCCTAACCTGGCAATTACACAAGAAATAAAAGGCATCCAAATCAGCAATGAAGAAGTAAAACTGTCTCTATTTGCAGATGACATGCTATTATATATAGAAAACCCTAAAGACCACATCAAAAATGTTAGAATAGACAATAAAGTTGTAGGATACAAAAATCAATATACAAAAATCAGTTGTACACACACACACACACTACCACAAGCAAATTAAATAAATCATTCACTCAACATTCAAAGTATAGAAGACAGAAATTTAAAACAAGCTTTGGTGCTACAGAGAAAGTACCATAAGGGAATGAAAAGCAAAGTTTACCCTTTTACCTGTTGCACAAGGATTTAACTAGTAAACATTTAACAAAGAGAAATTAAGTTAAATACCCAGAAACCAATGAGCTACTTATGAACAGTTTATTAGAACAAGCTCATCAATGTAGCAAAATTGTGAGTGAGATTTATAGAGATGACAAGCCTAATGAGCCTGGTGATAGCTGGTTGTCCAAGGAAAGAATCTTAGTTCAACTTTTTAAAATTTCCCCAAATTATAAATTTTAAGGTATTTTTACAAAGGTACAGGTTTATAGAAATGGGCACAACCTTATCTAGAGAGTAAAAATAAACAACACAATAGTTGGCTTAAAATCATCCACCAATTAAAAAGTGTTCAAACTCAACAATAACTTTATCTTAATATCAACAATAAACAAATCAACCCCTAGTTTTACACTGGAATAATCTAATAACCAATAGAAGCAATAATGTTAACACGAATAACAAGAACCACTTCTCCTCGCATAAGGTTACATCAGTTACTGATAGCTAACAGCAAATAAACACAATTCAACATTGAATTATTTATTAAGTACCCTGTTAACCTAACACAGGCATGCACTCAAGGAAAGATTTTAAAAAGTAAAAGGAACTCAGCAAACACAAACCTTGCCTGTTTACCAAAAACATCACCTCTAGCATAACTAGTATTAGAGGCACTGCCTGCTCAGTGACAACTGTTAAACTACCGCAGTATCCTGACCATGCAAGGGTAGCATAATCATCTGTTCTCTAAATAAGGACTTGTATGAATGGCCACACAAGGGTTTCACTACCTCTTACTTTCAATCAGTGAAGCCGACCTTCCCACGAAGAGGCAGGAATAACAAAATACGATAGGAAGGCCTTCTGGAGCTTTATTAGCCCCCAAAAACTAACAAACCCTCAACAGATAACAAAATTTTCACATGGGTTGACAATTTTTTTTTAATAGTTTTTTTCTATTTTTTTTACAGCAGGTTATTAGTCATCAATTTTATACACATCAGTGTATGCATATCGATCCCAATTGCCCAATTCATCACACACACACCCTCCCCCGCCGCTTTCCCCTCTTGGTGTCCGTATGTTTGTTCTCTACATCTGTGTCTCAATTTCTGCCCTGCAAACCGGTTCATCTGTACCATTTTTCTAACCTTCCCACGAAGAGGCAGGAATAACAAAATACGATAGGAAGGCCTTCTGGAGCTTTATTAGCCCCAAAAAACTAACGAACCCCCAACAGATAATAAAATTTTCACATGGGTTGACAATTTTTTTTTAATAAATAGTTTTTTTCTATTTTTTTTTTACAGCAGGTTATTAGTCAACAATTTTATACACATCAGTGTATGCATATCGATCCCAATTGCCCAATTCATCACACACACACCCTCCCCCACCGCTTTCCCCTCTTGGT
>NW_020185322.1:434408-435075 GCF_003031525.2 Neophocaena asiaeorientalis asiaeorientalis
ACAAATGACCCAATTTCGTTCCTTTTTATGGCTGAGTAATATTCCATTGTATATATGTACCACATCTTCCTTATCCATTTGTCTGTCGATGGGCATTTACATTGCTTCCATGATCTGGCTATTGTAAATAGTGCTGCAATGAACATTGGGGTGCATGTGTCTTTTTGAATTGTGATTTTCTCTGGGTATATGCCCAGTAGTGGGATTGCTGGATCGTATGGTAATTCTATTTTTAGTTTTTTAAGGAACCTCCATACTGTTCACTATAGTGGCTGTATCAGTTTACATTCCCACCAACAGTGCAAGTGAGCTGCACTTTTCTCCTCACCCGCTTCAGCATTTGTTGTTTGTAGATTTTCTGATGATGCCCATTCTAACTGGTGTGAGGTGATACCTCATTGTAGTTTTGATTTGCATTTCTCTAACAATTAGTGATCTTGAGCAGCTTTTCATGTGCTTTTTGGCCATCTGTATGTCTTCTTTGGAGAAATCTCAATTTAGGTCTTCTGCCCATCTTTGGATTGGGTTGTTTAATATTGAGCTGCGTGAGCTGTTTATATATTTTGGAGACTAATCCTATGTCCGTTGATTCGCTTGCAAATATTTTCTCCCATTCTGAGGGTTGTCTTTTCGTCATGTTTATGGTTTCCTTTGCTGTACAATAGCT
>NW_020185322.1:435342-436340 GCF_003031525.2 Neophocaena asiaeorientalis asiaeorientalis
TGTCTCTTGTAACATTCTTTATTTTAAAGTCTATTTTATCTGAGTATTGCTACTCCAGCTTTCTTTTGATTTCCATTTGCATGGAATATCTTTTTCCATCCCCTCACTTTCAGTCTGTATGTGTCCCTAGGTCTGAAGTGGGTCTCTTGTAGACAGCATATATATGGGTCTTGTTTTTTGTATCCATTCAGCAAGTTTGTGTCTTTTGGTTGGAGCATTTAATCCATTCACGTTTAAGGTAATTATCGATATGGATGTTCCTATGACCATTTTCTTAATTATTTTGCATTCGTTTTTGTAGGTGCTTTTCTTCTCTTGTGTTTCCCACTTAGAGAAGTTCCTTTAGCATTTGTTGTAGAGCTGGTTTGGTGGTGCTGAATTCTCTTAGCTTTTGCTTGTCTGTAAAGCTTTTGACTTCTCCATCAAATCTGAATGAGATCCTTGCTGGGTAGAGTAATCTTGGTTGTAGGTTCTTCCCTTTCATCACTTTAAGCTACTCCTTTCTGGCTTGTAGAGCTTCTGCTGAGAAATCAGTGTTAACCTTATGGGATTTCCCTTGTATGTTATTTGTCGTTTTTCCCTTGCTGCTTTCAATAATTTTTCTTTATCTTTAATTTTTGCCAATTTGATTACTATGTGTCTCAGTGTGTCTCTCCTTGGGTTTATCCTGTATGGGACTCACTGCGCTTCCTGGACTTGGGTGGCTATTTCCTTTCCCATGTTGGGGAAGTTTTCTACTATAATCTGTGCAAATATTTTCTCTGGTCCTTTCTGTCTCTCTTCTCCTTCTGGAACCCCTATAATGCAAATGTTATTGCGTTTAATGTTGTCCCAGAGGTCTCTTAGGCTGTCTTCATTTCTTTTCATCCTTTTTTCTTTATTCTGTTCCGCAGCAGTGAACTACACCATTCTGTCTTCCAGGTCACTTATCCATTCTTCTGCCTCAGTTATTCTGCTATTGATTCCTTCTCGTAGTTTTCATTTCAGGTATTGTATTG
>NW_020185322.1:436399-493022 GCF_003031525.2 Neophocaena asiaeorientalis asiaeorientalis
TTCTAGCTCTTTGTTAAACATTTCTTGCATCTTCTTGATCTTTGCCTCCATTGTTTTTCCGAGGTTGTGGATCATCTTCACTATCATTATTCTGAATTCTTTTTCTGGATGGCTGCCTATTTCCACTTCATTTAGTTGTTTTTCTGGGATTTTATCTTGTTCCTTCATCTGGTACATAGCCCTCTGCATTTTCATCTTGTCTTTCTGTGAATGTGGTTTTTGTTCCACAGGCTGCAGGATCATAGTTCTTCTTGTTTCTCCTGTCTTCCCTCTGGTGGATGAGGCTATCTAACTGGGTTGACAATTTTGGTTGGGGTGACCTTGGAGAACAAAAAAGTCTCTGAGTGATTAAAGTCACAGTCTGTATGTGTCCCTAGGTCTGAAGTGGGTCTCTTGTAGACAGCATATATATGGGTCTTGTTTTTTGTATCCATTCAGCAAGTTTGTGTCTTTTGGTTGGAGCATTTAATCCATTCACGTTTAAGGTAATTATCGATATGGATGTTCCTATGACCATTTTCTTAATTATTTTGCATTCGTTTTTGTAGGTGCTTTTCTTCTCTTGTGTTTCCCACTTAGAGAAGTTCCTTTAGCATTTGTTGTAGAGCTGGTTTGGTGGTGCTGAATTCTCTTAGCTTTTGCTTGTCTGTAAAGCTTTTGACTTCTCCATCAAATCTGAATGAGATCCTTGCTGGGTAGAGTAATCTTGGTTGTAGGTTCTTCCCTTTCATCACTTTAAGCTACTCCTTTCTGGCTTGTAGAGCTTCTGCTGAGAAATCAGTGTTAACCTTATGGGATTTCCCTTGTATGTTATTTGTCGTTTTTCCCTTGCTGCTTTCAATAATTTTTCTTTATCTTTAATTTTTGCCAATTTGATTACTATGTGTCTCAGTGTGTCTCTCCTTGGGTTTATCCTGTATGGGACTCACTGCGCTTCCTGGACTTGGGTGGCTATTTCCTTTCCCATGTTGGGGAAGTTTTCTACTATAATCTGTGCAAATATTTTCTCTGGTCCTTTCTGTCTCTCTTCTCCTTCTGGAACCCCTATAATGCAAATGTTATTGCGTTTAATGTTGTCCCAGAGGTCTCTTAGGCTGTCTTCATTTCTTTTCATCCTTTTTTCTTTATTCTGTTCCGCAGCAGTGAACTACACCATTCTGTCTTCCAGGTCACTTATCCATTCTTCTGCCTCAGTTATTCTGCTATTGATTCCTTCTCGTAGTTTTCATTTCAGGTATTGTATTGTTCATCTCCATTTGTTTGTTTCTTAATTCTTCTAGCTCTTTGTTAAACATTTCTTGCATCTTCTTGATCTTTGCCTCCATTGTTTTTCCGAGGTTGTGGATCATCTTCACTATCATTATTCTGAATTCTTTTTCTGGATGGCTGCCTATTTCCACTTCATTTAGTTGTTTTTCTGGGATTTTATCTTGTTCCTTCATCTGGTACATAGCCCTCTGCATTTTCATCTTGTCTTTCTGTGAATGTGGTTTTTGTTCCACAGGCTGCAGGATCATAGTTCTTCTTGTTTCTCCTGTCTTCCCTCTGGTGGATGAGGCTATCTAACTGGGTTGACAATTTTGGTTGGGGTGACCTTGGAGAACAAAAAAGTCTCTGAGTGATTAAAGTCCAGACATACTAGTCAAAATTTTGTTTTTGTTCCAAAAATTGACCAACAGACCAAGTTACCCTAGGTATAACAGTGCAAACCTATTCTAGAGTTCATATCAATGATATAGACATACTAGTCAAAATATATGATCACTTTTTGTTCCAAAAATTGACCAACAGACCAAGTTACCCTAGGTATAACAGTGCAAACCTATTCTAGAGTTCATATCGATGATGTATTTGTTGTAAAAGGTTTACCATCTCGATGTTGGATGAAGACACCCCAATGGTGTAACCACTATTAAAGGTTCATTTGTTCAATGATTAAAGTCCTACGTGATCTGATCTCAGACTGGAGTAATACAGGTTGGTTTCTATTATATATTTCTCCCAGGATGAAAAGATAAATGAGGCTCACTTTATAAAAGCATCTTAAAACCAATTAATGATATAATCTTAAGTTAATTAATATATACAAATCTTACACAAGAACAGGGTTTGTTAGAGTGGCAGAGCCCGATAACTGCATAAAACTTAAACCTTTATAACCAGAGGTTCAAATCCTCTCCCTAACAAAATGTTTATAATTAACACCTTAATATTCATTATCCCTATTCTTCTAGCTGTGGCATTCCTCACATTAATTGAATGAAAAGTTCTAGGCTACATGCAACTTTGAAAAGGACCAAATATCACTGGACCATATGACCTATTACAACCTATTGCCATGCAGTCAAATTATTCATTAAAGAACCATTACAACGAGCTACATCTTCCATTTCCGTATTTATCATAGCACCCATTCTAGCCCTAACTTTAGACCTAACCATACGAATCCCTCTACCTTACCCCCTCATTAATATCAACTTAGTATTATTTATACTAGCTGTGTCAAGCCTAGCTGTCTATACTATCCTATGATCCAGATGAGCTTCCAATTCAAAATATGCACTAATCAGAGCTCTATGAGCGGTAGCACAATCTCATATGAACTAACACTAGCGATTACTCTTCTATCAGTCCTTTTATTGATAATAAATGGATCCTTTACTCTCTCAACCCTCATTTATGAAGAATCTTCCCATCAGGACCCCTAGCCATAATATGATTTATCTCTACTCTAGCAGAAACTAATCGAGCCCCCTTCGACCTAACAGAAGGAGAATCTGAACTCGGGCTTCAAAGTAGAATATGCAGGCCCATTCGCTATATTTTTCTTAGGAGAATATGCCAACATCATCATAATATTTTCAAAACAATCCTTTTTCTAGGAGCCATTCCACAACCCCCCCACACCAGAAGGATATACAACCAACTTTATTATCAAAACACTATTATTAACAATTTCTTTCCTATGAATCCGAACATCCTAGCCTTGATTCGAATACAATCAACTTATACTGTACATCTGCTTTGAAAAAATTTCCTACGGCTAACACTATCCCTATGCATACGACACGTCTCACCACATATCATAACATCAAGCATAACCCCACAACATAAGAAATATGTCTGATAAAACAGTTACTTTGATAGAGTAAATAATAGAGGTTTCAACCCTCCTATTTCTAGAATCATGGGAATTGAACCTACCCTTAAGAATTCAAAATTCTTCATGCTTCCGCATTACACTACATTCTACAGTAGGGTCAGCTAAATAAGCTACCTGGCCCATCCCCCGAAAATGTTGGTTTGTATCCTTCCCGTACTAATAAATCCTATCACCTTTATCATTATCTTAACAACCATCATCTCAGGAACCATAATTGTAATAACCAGCTCCCACTGATTGCTTATCTGAATCAGATTTGAAATATACCTGCCATTATTCCATCATAATAAAAAAGTTTAATCCACAAGCCATAGAAGCATCCACTAAATACTTTCTGACACAAGTCACTACATCAATATTACTTATAATAGCTATTATCATTAATCTATTATATTCCAACCAATGAACTATTACAGAAATCTTTAGCCCAATGGCATCAATAATCATAACAGTAGCCCTAATCATAAAACTAGGACTATCTCCATTCCACTTCTGAGTACCTGAAGTCACACAAGGCATCTCATTAATAGCAGGCTTAATTTTATTAACTTGACAAAAACTTACACCCCATCAGTATTATATCAAATTTCACCTAAATTTAATACTATCTACATCTGTACTATAATATTAACCTAAATTTAATACTATCTACATCCATACTATCATTTATAATTGGGGGATAAGGCAGCCTAAACAAAACCCAATTACGGAAAATCATAGCTTACACATCAATTGCCCATATAGGATGAAAAACAGTCATTATATGGTATAATCCAAGTATAACAATCCCAAACCTAATTTATATCATAATAACACTTACCATATTTATATTATTCATTTATAGCTCAGCCACCACCACACTATCACTATCACATACATGAAATAAAATACCCATTATTATGACCCTTATTCTCATCATGCTGCTGTGTATGTGTGTGTGTGTACATATACATATATATATCAAACAGAGGTCCGCCTCGAGTCTCTACTTATGGGTTAGTAATGGTCCTTCAACTGATTCTAAGACCTGAGACAGTTCACAGGACCCCTTGGTTAAAGGGGAGGGAGGGTGGTCAGAAACCCTGAAGAAAACTCTGTGGTAACATTACAGGATGCTATATATCTTTCTAGTTGTCTACAGGTGCTCACTAGTGTAAATGTGCACCAGAGAAAGGAAAATCCTGAAACCTTTATAGGACTGGATAGTGGCACTGAGCTATCCCTGAGCTAACAGTCAAAGGGGATGCTTATGGTGGGGGGAGGTCCCATAGAAAATGGTGTTCTGGCCCAAATCCATGTCACAGTAAGTCTCATGGGTCTGTGAACCCATTCTGCAATTATTCTCCCCAGCTCCCGAGTATGTAGTTGGAATAGACATTCTTAGTGTCTGACAGATGCCCACACTGGATCCCTGAACCATGCAGTTAAGGCTAGTATGGTAAGGAAGGTCAAGAGGAAACCTTGAAGTCTCCTCTTAAGTAATGCAAAAGGATATAAATAGTAAACAAAATAGAATCCATGAGAACAATATCTTACCAAATAGGGAATATCAAAAAAATAAATTATAAATAAATTATAAAAAGGAACCAAAGGGAAATGCTGGAATTGAAAAGCACAATAACTGAAATAAAAAATTCACTAGAGGGGCTCAACAGCAGATTTGAACAGACGAAATAAATAATAAGTGAACTTAAAATGGTTCAATTGAGATTATCCAGTCTGAGAAACAGAAATAAAAAGGAACGAAGAAAAATGAACAGAGCCTAAGAGGCCTGCAAGGCACCACGAAGCTTACACATAATGAGAATTCCAGAAGGAGAGGATTAAAAGGGCAGAACTTAAATCAGTGGTTGCCAGGGGCTGGGGTGAATGGGCAATGAGTTTCTTTTGGGGTTGTAAAAATGTTCTGGAATTAGATCATGGTGTTGTTGGCACACTATGAATATACTAAAGAAACAATTATACACCTTACAATGGTTAAAATAGTGAACTTTTCATTATATAAACTTTACTTCAATAAAAAGAAATCATCATCTCAGTTCCTCCTGTCTGCCCACACTCATTATATGCCCTCATCCTAAGCCACACTGGATCCAATTCACTCAGCACCCAATCTCTTTGCTTATACTATTCCCATGCCTTCTGCCTTGGTCTCTCTTTGTCCCCTCTATCTCAAAAAATCTTATTCAAGTTTCGAAATGTGCTCAAAGCCTGTCATGATTCTCATTCCCATAGCAACTACTATTGCAATTCTTCAAAATTTTATAGTGTGGAAGTGGGCAGCTATTGAGAAACCTTGGGCTAAGCAGTCTAATCTCAACTGGAAAGTTTTGGGAAGGATCATTTTTAAAAGGTTGGTAAAAAACACACGTAACATTTACCATCTCAGCCATTTTTAAGCATACATTTCAGTTGTGTTAGTTATATGCACACTGCGTAATAGCTAAGCAGCGCTAAGCCCTGATTTGTGAAGTCTTCCCCAACCCCCGATTTAGAATCAATCACTCCTCCCTCTGTGATCCTATAGCATCTGGGGCATACTCCCATTCTAGGGTCTGACCACATTTCTTTCTGGTTAGTTCTTGTTTCTGTCCCCCTCACTAATTTGTGAGCTCCCTGAGGGCAGGGCTTATGGCAACTTCATCTCTGAGTGACACTAACTGAATACTTGTCGAGGGAAAAATGAAGAGTTGAAGAAGACAGAATCCTGTACCCAGAATGGTAAGGACTGGAGACATGAAGGGAGAGAAGCAAAGGATGACTGCGTTCATCACCCAGGCTTCCTCCTCTTCCTGTACATCCGGGCCTAACATCTTGCTCAGCCTTGGCCAACAACAGGGACCACGGGAATCACTCCATGTGTTCCAGGGTCCTGTCAGCTGCTGGTCTCAAGGAAACTTTTTACCTCCAGAACAGTTTCTTCCATGTTAATGTCCCACAGCAGCTGAACTGCCATTACCCAAAGCTACCTGTTCTGTGCATGAAGATTCAGTCTCTTTCTAGCATCCAACTATCCTGGACTCTAGGACCATAGGAAACATCCTTGAGTATGTTTCTCGCCATCTTCACCTGCTCGCCACCTCATACAACTAATACACAAGAAAATAACCATGTGGCAAAATCATTTTGGGGTTACCCAGACACTATTTCTCCAGAAAAGGGATTAAAAAGCCCCTTGCTTCTCTCCTGCCCCTTCAACCCTGCTGCCCCCGCCTTGATGTCTACAGAACTTGTTGTCTTTGGAAGTAGAGGTTTAACATAGGAGTAAAGTCCTGTGAGTTTTTCTACTGCTTTCTTCAGCTTTTGCTAAAGGCTAAGAGAGGAGGCTGAACAAAGCAACCAAAATGAAACTTTTTGATCATCTGTGTTTTTCCAGTTAATCTTGCTCCCCACTAAGGGATCATGAGTTGGCTGCATCACTCTGTCCCTAAGTGATGAATATCCATTTGCCAGATGGCCGGGCATGAACCGGATGGCCTGGCATTTCATTTTTTCCTGTCCAGTAACATGAGAAAATTCAAACCAGACACTGAAATGCCCCTTTTTCTTTTATTAAAAACATTGCTTAAGTGTGTAGCTGGGCACTCTGAGAGTGAACGTCAATATTTCTGAACCTTTGAGTGCTGGAAACAGTGATAGAACTACCATTCTAGAAGTGCCAGACAATTATATAATCTGAGTCTGAACTAGTGATTCTCAACCCTGGCAGCCCATTAGGAACAACTGGGGAGCTATAAATAAAAGGATGCCTGCCAGTCTGCCCCCTTCTTACCTGAATGGGGCAGCAACAAAGGCATTAAAAACAAAGCAAAACATCAAATCAAGCCAAAGCAAAACAAAACACCTTCCCTATGATGATAATATGCAAGAAGAATTGAGAAGTCACTGCTCTGAGGGTAACATAGGCTGTTTACCTTCAGAATAAACACTTTATCTTGGGGAGGCCCCCTGGGTAAGAAGATATACACTGAGGTACTTGGAGCACCTCTGAATATTGGTAAACTGATCCAAATGCAAATAGTTTAGACTAAGTTAGCTATCTACTGCTGTGTAACAAAGTACCACACACTTAGTAATAACTGTGAGATAATACACGTTTCATTGCCTCAAAGCAAGACATGTTTATTATCTCGCAGTTTCCATGGGTCAGGTGTGTCTGGGCATGGCTTAGCTGGATTCTCTGCTTCAGGGACTGTCACGAGGATGCAAGTGAGCAGCTGGCCAGGGCTGGGGTCTTATCTGAAGGCTCAACCTTATTTCCAAGCTCACATGGGTTACTGGTAAGACTGGTTCCTTGCAGGCTGTTGACCTGAGGCCCTTAGTTCCTAGCTGGCAGTTGACTGTTGGCTGCCCTCAATGTCTTGCCACATAGGCTGCTCCAGAATGACTGTTTACTTCATCAAAGCATACAGGCCAAGAGGGCAATAGGGAAAGTCCCCAAGTAAGATGTAAGTTACAGTCTTGCATAACCTAATCAAGAAAGTGCTATCTGCAACTATATTCCAATTCAAAAAAACTCAATTAAATAATAAAACGAAATGAAAGGGCCTAAGCCAAGATGGCGGAGTAGAAAGACATGCTCTCACTCCCTCTTGTGAGAACACCAGAATCACAAGTAGCTGCTGGACAGTCATCGACAGGAAGACACTGGAACTCACCAAAAAAGATACCCCACATCCAAAGACAAAGGAGAAGCAACAATGAGATGGTAGGAGGGGCACAATCACAGCAAAATCTAATCCCATAACTTCTGGGTGGGTGACTCACAGACTGGAGAACACTTATACCACAGAAGTCCACCCACTGGAGTGAAGGTTCGGAGCCCCACGTCAGGCTTCCCAACCTGGGGGTCTAGCAACTGGAGGAGGAATTCCTAGAGAATCAGACTTTGAAGCCTAGTGGGATTTGATTGCAGGACTTCAACAGGACTGGGGGAAACAGAGACTCCACTGTTGGAGGGCACACACTAAGTAGTGTGTGCATCGGGACCCAGGGGAAGCAGCAGTGACCCCAAGGGAGACTGAACCAGACCTACCTGCTAGTGTTGGAGGGTCTCCTGCAGAGGTGGGGGTGGCTGTGGCTCACCATGTGGACAAGGACACTGGCAGCACTAGTTCTGGGAAGTACACCTTGGCCTGAGCCCTCCCAGAGTCTGCCATTAGCCCCACCAAAGAGCCCAGGTAGGCTCCAGTGTTGGCTTGCCTCAGACCAAACAAGCAGCAGGGAGGGAACCCAGTTCCACCCATCAGCAGTCAAGCAGATTAACGTTTTACTGAGCTCTGCCCACCAGAGCAACAGTCAGCTCTACCCACCACAAGTCCCTCACATCAGGAAACCTGCACAAGCCTCTAAGATAGCCTCATCCACCAGAGGGCAAACAGCAGAAGCACGAAGAACTACAATCCTGCAGCCTGTGGAACAAAAACCACATTCACAGAAAGATAGACAAGATGAAAATGCACAGGGCTATGTACCAGATGAAGGAACAAGATAAAATCCCAGAAAAACAACTAAATGAAGTGGAGATAGGCAGCCATCCAGAAAAAGAATTCAGAAAAATGATAGTGAAGATGATCCAGGACCTCAGAAAAAGAATGGAAGCAAAGATCAAGAAGATGCAAGAAATGTTTAACAAAGACCTAGAAGAATTAAAGAACAAACAAACGAAGATGAACAATACAATACCTGAAATGAAAACTACACTAGAAGGAATCAATAGCAGAATAACTGAGGCAGAAGAATAGATAAGTGACCTAGAAGACAGAATAGTGGAATTAACTGCTGTGGAACAGTATAAAGAAAAAAGAACGAAAAGAAATGAAGACAGCCTAACAGACCTCTGGGACAACATTAAACGCAATAACATTTGCATTATAGGGGTCCCAGAAGGAGAAGAGAGACAGAAAGGACCAGAGAAAATATTTGCAGAGATTATAGTAGAAAACTTCACCAACATGGGAAAGGAAATAGCCACCCAAGTCCAGGAAGTGCAGCGAGTCCCATAAAGGATAAACCCAAGGAGAAACACAGTAATTAAATTGGCAAAAATTAAGTATAAAGAAAAATTATTGAAAGCAGCAAGGGAAAAACGACAAATAACATACAAGGGAAATCCCATAAGGTTAACAGCTGATTTCTCAGCAGAAACTCTACAAGAGAAATTAAAAAATACCTAGAGACAAATGACAATGAAAACATGACAATGCAAAACCTATGGGATGCAGCAAAAGCAGTTCTAAGAGGGAAGTTTATAGCTATACAACCCTACCTCAAGAAACAAGAAAAATCTCAAATAAATAATTTAACCTTATACCTAAAGGAACTAGAGAAAGAAGAACAAACAAAACCCAAAGTTAGCAGAAGGAAAGAAATCATAAAGATCAGAGCAGAAATAAATGAAATAGAAAGAAAGAAAACAATAGCAAAGATCAATAAAACTAAAAGCTGGTTCCTTGAGAAGATAAACAAAATTGATAAACCATTAGCCAGACTCATCAAGAAAAAGAGGGAGAGGACTCAAATCAATATAATTAGAAATGAAAAAGGAGAAGTTACAACAGACACTGTAGAAATACAAAGCATCCTAAGAGACTACTACCAGCAACTCTATGCCAATAAAGTGGGCAAACTGGAAGAAATGGACATATTCTCAGAAAGGTATAACCTTCCAAGAACCAGAAAGAAACAGAAAATATGAACAGAACAATCACAAGTAATGAAATTGAAACTGTGATTAAAAATCTTCCAACAAACAAAAGTCCAGGACCAGATGACTTCACAGGTGAATTCTATCAAACAGGTGGTGTGCTGAATTGGGCGATTGGGATTGACACGTATACACTGATGTGTATAAAAGTGATGACTAATAAGAACCTACAGTATAAACAAAAAAACAACTAGTAGTAAACTTTCTTTGGGTTATTTGTATGGAAATATGTTCACATAAATATTTCAGACATTACATGAAATTTCTAAAAATCTTATATGTTCTGGTATAACATTATAAGTCATAATTCTAGTTATTACTTTAAAATGTATATCTCAGAAATAACTAAATTTCCTTGTCAATTGCAAAAAAAAAGTTTGTTGTATTTGATGGTATTGTAAAGGTTTTTTTTTTAATTTCTTTTTTGGATAGTTTGTTGTTATTATATAGAAACACAATTGGCTTTTGTATGCTGATTTTGTATCCTGCAACTTCACTGAATTCATTTATTAGTTCCAACTGTTTTTTAGTGGAGTCTTTGTGTTTACTATATTTAAGATCATGTCATCTGGAAACAGAGACAATTTTACTTTATCTTTTCCTATTTGGATATCTTTTATGTCTTTTTTTTTCCTATGGCTATGACTTCCAATACAATGTTAGAAGGTGTGAGAGCGGGCATACTCCTCTTTTTTCTGATCTTAGAAGAAAAGCTTTCAGTTCTTGGTGTTGAGTATAATGTTAGCTGTGGGCTGGTCATATGTGGCCTTTATTATGTCCTACTGACACATTTTTATCACTGTTTCCACCATTTCCATGGCTGGGTATTTTCATGAAGGACAACTGGTAACCTTGGAAGTAGCTGAAAGTCACAGAAGCACTGAAAACACATTTATTGTCCCTTGATGTTATCCAACATCCAACAAAGAATCTGTAAGATTCAATTAAAAGCACATAGAAATCCAGGGTAAAAGGGAACTTAAGATTCTGGAGGTCAACTCCATATTCAAAACCCTTCTTTAGCTCTCTCTTACTTGGGGCTATAACAGCAGAATACTACAGACTATGGGGCTTAAACAACAAACTTTTTTTCTTTTCACAGTTCTAAGAAGCTCAGAAGTCCAAGTTTGAGGCCCTGGCAGATCTTGTGTCTGATGAGGACCCTTTTTCTGGATTGCAGATGGCTGTCTTCTCATATCCTCAAGTGACAGAGAGCGAAGAGAGAGGAAGCAAGCTCTCTGTGTAACTTATTACAAGGGTACTAGTTCCCTCATGAGGGCTCCACCCTCATGAACTAAACCTCCCCAAGACCCCATCTGCAAATACCATCACAGTGGGGATCAGAGTTTCAACATATGAATTTGGCGGGGACACAAACATTCAGTCTATAGCATTCTCCACTGCTGCCCAGGATCCACGGGCAAACTTCCAATGATGGAGAGAATGCTTCCCAAGCAGAAGGCCATCGTTGTGAGAGGCAAACCACAACGCTGAGGTTAATTCTTGTTCCTCATAAATGCTTTCTCTACGATGTTGTGGAGATGATTCAGCTTCTCTGTACTAGTGTCCCCATCAGTAAATTTAAAAATCAATCAATCTATCTATTATCCTTATATCTATTATTTGCTCTCCAGCATAGCCACTGGAAAATACATCAAGACGACTGTTTTTTTTTACACTTGCTCAAGTACATGGATCTCTTCCAAAGAGCAGTTCTACCTACACCCCACCTTGCCGTTTGCAGGCAGCACTTAAAACAGGCTTTCTTCATTAAGTGTGACTTTCCTTTGGATCCCCCAAGGCAGTTTTTTACTTAGAGTTTATGTCAATAACTCAGACCCAAGTGTTCAGTTTGGAAGATGGAGGTTATTGTAAATCTCTGGGTTACCGAATCCAAGGCCAAGTGCAAAGTTTTTCTAAGCATCAGACGGAGGGAGGGGACCCTAGCCCTTCCATTGACAGCCCTACCATTGACAGGTAACCCCTGTCAATGTCCCAGAGGCATAAGCCTTTACACCCACCCAGTCTGCCTACTTGCCAAGAACTGTACATCACGGGGACTTTGGAGAAGAAAACAACACATCAGTTTGAGAGACATGATTTTTTTTAAATCTCCATAAATTTTTTCTTGTTTTGGTCATAAGCATCAGTGATGATGAGTAGAATATTTGTCCTGCTGCCACGACAGAATGTTCATCCATCCATCATCCACCCCAGCAAGCAGTCTGAGGCTGGGCCTTCAGCAGCCCTACCTTATCTGCACACCATGACGGATGGCCCACCAGTGGCACGGAGCGGGGTCACTGATGGGGGATAGGAGGCCTCAGGGGTGGGGGGAGCCACAACTGGCTTTCAGCTAAGAAAGAATGGGAGGATACTCCCACAGTCTAACTCGCATCACCTACTTTTAAAATTGTTAGTTATGCTTATACATGTTTCCAACTCATGCTGTTCGTCATTTCTTAATTTTACTTTTTCACTGCGACCTTCAAGGGTTGGATTATTGTGCCTTTCTTTGGAAGGTGGTGGTGGGAAAAAAAAAGGGAAAATTATAACCCACAAAGTACGACAAACAAAAATTAATCACAGGGCATTTCACAAACAACTATTCTTACATCTCTGAAGAAAAGGCGCTACTCTCAACTCATTTTTACCATTTTGGTGTCAGACACCAAGTGCCAACAAGCCAACAGGTTGTACACTTCAAGTGCTTCCCATTTTCTGGCTCTCAAATAATCAAGTATCAGCAAGGTTTTGGCTGGGAAGGTCACCAGATCCTCTTTCCTGGAAACTCAGCCTGTGAAGATTTAAGCCCTCCCTTTCCTTATTTTCCCTTCCAAAATACCGCGATTGATATATGCAGGTGTTTCCAGCTCTTTCTCACTAACTGTTTAGTGAGAAAGAGATAGTTTTTCATCAGACTAAAAAGAGACATAAACAATATCTCAAAAGAAGAACAAATTCTAACATCTCCCTGGATAGATCATGATTTCTCTCACCCTATGAACTCTGACCTCCTCTAGAATAATGGAAAATTTGACAGTTTTCCCTTTGCCTCCATGCCTCCCTATTGGCTAATTCACATGCATAAGTTTATACTCTTAAGAATACCCTTTAGGAACCCTCCTACACTGTTGGTGGGTCACATGGAAAACAGTATGGAGGTTCCTTAAAAAGCTAAAAATAGACTGGCCATATGATCCAGCAATCCCATTCTTGGGCATGTATCTGGAGAAAACTCTAATTTGAAAATATACATGCACCCCAATGTTCATAGCAGTACTATTTACAATAGCCAAGACATGGAAGCAACCTAAATGTTCATTAACAGATGAATGGATAAAGATGTGGTATGTATATACAATGGAATATTACTTATCCATAAAAAAGAACGAAATAATGCCAATTGAAGCAACATGAATAGACCTAGAAATTATCATACTAAGGGAAGTAAATCAGAGAAATACAACTATCATATGATCTTGATTATATGTGGAATCTAAAATATGATACAAATGAACTTATTTACAAAACAGACTCACAGACATAGAAAACAAACTTCTGGTTACCGGGGGGAAAGGGGGTGGGGGAGGGATAAATTTAGACTTTGGGATTAGCAGATACGAACTCCTATATATAAAACAGATAAACAATAAGGTCCTACTGTATAGCACAGGAAATATATCCGGTATCTTATAATAAATCATCATGGAAAAGAACATGAAAAAGAATCTATACATATGTAACTGAATCGGTTTGCCATACACCAGAAACTAACACAACATTGTAAATCAACTATACTTTAATTAAAAAGAAAAAGAATACCCTTTAGTTTAGATTAACAGAAGTCTATACCATTTCAGGTTCCCTTTATAATTTTTCTGCCACTTCTCTTCACTGTGTATTTTCCTTACTGGACCCACTGTCCCTTCTTCCCATCTCTCAATAGATTTGGAGGACAGATGTTGCTGGGAAACACAGAGCTCTGTGATATTTTCAGCCTCCTCCTTAGGAGGAGAGCTAGCGCTTAGCTTCTCATTCCAGTCCCTCTCATAGAAGCTGGATACATGCTGCATTCCCAGAACTCTCCAGTGTGTTGGGATGGAACATAAAAATAACGTTTTCCCCTGCAGGGGACAGATCTTGATTAGAAATCTTGAAATATTTTCTCAATTTCGTTTTCCATGAAAGGGACTAGATCTTAAACTCTGCAGCTGGCAAATAGCCAAATGGGTTTTCAGTGTGTAGGCCCTGACATCTCATGAGAACAATTCAAAATGCTTACAAAAATCTTTCGTTTCAGGAGCTTAGTTTAGGGAGTTGGAGCAGATCCACCCATTTCTGGGCCATGATCCTGCTAGTAAGAGTGCACATGTCATCGTGCTCAGTGATTGATGCAAATGGAATCCAGCACCTAAAGGTGTTGGAATTCCGCCACATAATTTTCCTTAGACCTGAATCATCTTGCATAACCTAAAGTTTATACCCACTGAATAGCAGTTCCCCAGATCCCTTTCACCCTGCCCCTGGCAAATACCATTCTACTCTCTCCATGAGTCTGACTATTTTGTTAAGAGGGTAAATCTCATGTTAAATGTTTCTATCATAATAAACAAAATAAAACCCATTCCTTGTCTTGGGCAGAGGGCTTGGTGATCTGGAGTAAGGCTACACCAGCCCATGCTTAGAGCACCAATTACTCCACTCATGGTATCTCAGGCAAGGGCAGCTTGTTCACTTCTTCAAGTATTTATTGAGCACCTATTATGTGCCAGGCACAGTGCTAGTTCTGGCTGAAAATGATGACCATGCAGGAAGGTTCCCTTCCATAACAGAGTCTAATTCTCTCTCCAATGGAAGGGAGAAATGAATAATTTATTTTAGTTAATAATAAACTAAACATAAACTAATAATTATAAACGAATGATATGAATAAAATTAACAGTGTGGGGGATGAGAAAATACTGCAGTAGGGGTGGAAACCAAGTGAGGAGACCTATTTTAGATAGGGAGGCTAAAGAAGGTCTTTCTGAGAAGGTGCCTTTATCACGAGACCTGGAAAACAAGGAGTTAGAAGGAGTCTGAAAATGTATATGATCCCTCAGGAAAGGGAATTATTCATTGGAATGTGGTGATTGGCTATCAGTGTCTCTATGCCTGCCTCCTCTTCCTGGCCCCTATACTTTGCTCCCTGTGGGTCTAGTGTCTCGTATTCGGCACAGAAATGAGAGGTTCATAGGCCCTACCTCAAACTTTCTCAATCAGAATTTTGGGGGTATGGGGACAGAAATCTGTTGTTTTATTTAAGCTTCTCTTATGGTTCTGATGCCACTGTTGGGGAGGCCAGCTTTGAGAGCTTGTCTGCAGAGTCACAGCAGCAATGAAAACTTTATGTATCATGCAGATGCGTCCTGAACAAAAATTGTTGACATTTGTGTCTCTGAGTTACCCAGTGCTGACTGCATGTTAATTGTGTAAGTGAACATTGTGCCTTACTATTTCTTTAGAATATATAATAAAAGTTATTATATAACTGAAAAAAAAATCTAGAGACACTGAACTAGACTTAGAGGGAGGCAGGAGAGATGGGAACCACTGCAATTTCAAGGAGACATAATAACAACACACTTTATGTTGCTATGGACATTTCCTTCTATCTTTAACCTCAACTTGCCCCTGAGCTCCAGACTCTCAGATCCAGCTGCATACATACTATTTCCATATGGCTGTCCAATGTACACCTCCAATCTATCAGGTCTAAAACAGAACTCTTAATTTTCTGTCTGAGATTCTCTTACCTTGTAAATGACACCAACTCAGTAGCACCAGCCAAAAACACAGAGTTATTCTTTATTCTTTTCTTTTTCTCATCCCCTTCATGCAATACATTAGCAAGACCCTATCACCAGTATATATCCAGAACCACCCACTTCTCTCCTTCTCCAAGGCCACCATCATGGTACAAGGCCAACACCATGGTCCAAGTCCTCAGTGCCTGTACTGCTGCAACAGCCTCCTACAAGCTTCCTTGCTTCTATCAGTGTTTCCTCTACAACTACTTTTCCACAGCACAGAGTGACTGTTGTAACATTAAACCAGGTCTTCTTAATCCCCTTAGTAAACCTTCCAAGGGCTTCTCATGGCCTTCATATTCCCTGAAAAGCCACTGATCCATGCCCTTCTCAGACCTACCTTAGACCATTCTCCTTGTTCCCGACACTCAGCTTTTCTCAGTCCTCTCCAGTCATACTGAGCTTTTTATTCTTTACTACTCAAGCTCATTCCAGCTTCAGGGCCTTTGCACATATTATTCCTTCTGCCTGGAGCCCTCGTCCTTCAGAACTTGGCATGGTCTTTCTCCTCCTGCTTTTCCCACTTCTCCTTTAAAACTTGGTTAAATCACCCCCTCAGGAGGCTCTTCCTTGGGTACACTGTCTAATATAGTCCCTAGCTGATTGCATTACCTTGTTTAATCTAATTCATACAATATATTTCCACCTGCAGTTATCTTATTTTTTTTTTTACTTGTCAGTGGTCTCCCCCAACCCTCATTAGAATATTAGCTCCAAGGGTACAGGAACCCTCTTTTGTATACTGCTATACCACCCAGAAGGCTGGGTCCATCCTTCCTGCTTAGAACAGTGCCTGACACATAGTAGGGGTTCATTATACATTTGTTGGATGAATGCACACATGAATAAAATACACTGTAAAATATTTTTATGACAGTCTTAAAATATATATTAAGAAGACATTCTTATCCCCACTTTACAGATGAGGAACTGGAGGCTGAGAGACCCAGAGAGATTAAGTAATTTGATTAAAATCACACAGTGAATCTGTAATGAGGCTGGGATTCAGACCCAAGTGGTCTGACTCTAGTAATCTTTTTTTCTCTTTAATAGCAAGTACATTTTATTTTTCTTAAAAATTTCTCAATCATTTTTATCAAGTTATAAATTACATATAATAAAATGTACCCATTTTAAGTATATAGTCCAGTAAGGTTTTTTTTTTGTGGTACGTGGGCCTCTCACTGTTGTGGCCTCTCCAATGGACGTGCAGAGCACAGGCTCCAGATGCGCAGGCTCAGCGGCCATGGCTCACGGGCCTAGCTGCTCTGCGGCATGTGGGATCTTCCCGAATCGGGGCACGAACCCGTGTCCCCTGCATCGGCAGGCGGACTCTCAACCACTGCGCCACCAGGGAAGCCCAGTCCAGTAAGTTTTGACAAATATAAACAATCTTGGAACCACCACTACCATATAAAACAAGATATAGAATATTTCTATCACCCCCAAAAGTTTCCCCTGTGGCCCTTTGCAGTCAGTCTCCACTGTCCTGGCATCGGGAACCCACTGATCTTCTTTCCATCGGTATGTGTGCTTTTGTTTTTTTTTCCTGGTGCCTGAAGTACTTTTCACCACTAAAGTATATGGCCTCTCTAAGCTTTAGGCTTCTCGTTTGTATTATGTAGATGATGATAATGCAGTATCTTCCTCAGAGGTATACGTCAGAATAGTTGATGTATATCAAGTGCTTATAATGGTGTTAGCTATTGTATTAGTCTGCTTAGGATGACACAGCAAAATACCACAGAGACTGGGCGGCTTAAACAACTGAAACTTATTTTCTCACAGTTATGGACACTAGAAGGTGCTAAAAGATTTATTGTCTGGTGAGGGCTCTATTGTTGACTCGTAGAAGGCTGCCTCCTCACTGTGTCCTCACATGGCCTTACCTCTGTGCATGCTTGAGGTGAGAGAGAGCTCTCTAGTGTCTCCTCCTCCTCTAAAAAGGACATCAATCCATCAGATTAAGGCACCCATCCTTGACCTCATTTGGCCCTAGTTACCTCACAAAGGCCCCATCTTCAAATACCATCAGAGCTTCAACATACGAATTTACGAAATGCGGGTGGGGGGACATAACTTGGTCCATGGCAGCTATTATTATCAGAGTCATACAACTAGTAAATTTCAGAGCTGAGACTTTTGCGCAGGGCCCTGGGGGCTTGCTTATTCCATTACTGTAGTCTTTCTACCTTTTAACCAAAACTATCAGAATGATATTAATAGTGACAATGGGAGATGTGTGATCTTAACTTGCAGAAGTGGTGACTTTCCCAGTAGCCCTGCATGGTTGTAGTCTCACCTTAATTCTAGAGGAAGGCAGACTAGAGTAACAGAAAGGGCAAGGCTTTGGGGACAGAGAGTCCTGGAATAGAATTTATGAGATGGGAATAATAATAGCTGCCCATAGCATTGCCTCAAGAGTCCATGAGTTCATGTATGTAAAGAACCTCCCACATGCCTGACTTTTAGTAGGTACTCAGCCAATGATTTTAACCTTTTCAACAATACATTAAAATGATCCTACACCATGATCAAGTGGGATTTATTCCAGGGATGCAAGGATGGTTCAATATCCACTAATCAGTCAATGTGATACACAACATTAACAAATTGAAGAATAAAAATCATATGATCATCTCAATAGATGCAGTTTTGACAAAATTCAACATCCATTTATGTTAAAAACTCTTAACAATGTGAGTGCAGAGGCAATACACCTCAACATAATAAAAGCTATATATGACAAACCTACAACCAACAACATTCTCAATGGTGAAAAGCTGAAAGCATTTCCTCTGAGATCAGGAACAAGGATGCCCACTCTTGCACCTTTTATTCAACATAGTAGTGGAAGTGCTTACTACAGCAATCAGACAAGAAATAAAAGGAATCTGAGTTGGAAAGAAAGAAGTAAAATTGTTACAGTTTGCAGATAACATGATACCATATATAGAAAATTCTAAAGATGCCCCTAAAAAACTATTAGAACTACTAAATGAATTCAGTAAAGTTGCAGGATACAAAATTAATATACAGAAATCTGTTGTGCTTCTTTATACCAACAATGAACTATCAGAAAGAGAAATTAAGAAAACAATCCCAATTACATCAAGAAGAATAAAATACCTAGGAATAAATTTAACCAAGGAAGCGAAAGACCTGTATACTGAAATATGTAAGACGTTGATAATAGAAAATAAAGACACAAATAAGTGGAAAGATATTCGCTGCTCCTGGACTGGAAGAATATTGTTAAAATGTCCAACTATCCAAAGCAATCTACAGATTCAGTGCAATCCCTACAATGGCATTTTTCATAGAAATAGAACAAACAATTCTAACATTTGTATGGAACCATAAAGACCACGAATAGCCAAAGCAATCTTGAGAAGGAACAAAGCTGGAGGCATCATGCTTCCTGATTTCAAACTATATTACAAACCTCTAATAATCAAAACAGTATGGTACTGGCATAAAATCAGACACATAGATCGATGGACCAGAATAGAGAATCCAGAAATAAACATGTGCATATTTGGTCAGTTAATTTATGCCAAAGGAGCTGAGTATATACAGCAAGGAAAGGATGGTCTCTTCAAAATATGGTGTTGGGAAAACTGGACAGTCAACATGTAAAAGAATGAAACTAGATCACTATCTTATACCATACACAAAAATCAATTCAAAATGGATTAAAGATTTGAATGTAAGACCTGAAACCATAAAACTCCTAGAAGAAATCACGGAGTAAGCTCCTTGACATTGATCTTGGCAATAATTTTCTGGATTTGGCACCAAAAGCAAAGGCAAGAAAAGCAAAAATAAAAATCTGGGACTACATCAAACTAAAAAGCTTCTTCATAGCAAAGAAAACCATCAACAAAATGAAAGGCAACCTATTGAATGGGAAAAAATATTTACAAATGATATATCTGATAAGGCGCTAACACCCCCAAAATACAAAGAATGCACACAATTCAATAGGAAAAAAAAAACCTCAAAAATATCCAGTTCAAAATGCGCAGAGGAACTGAATAGACATTTTTTCAAAGAAGACATACAAATGGCCAATAGGTACATGAAAAAGTGATCAACGTTACTAATCATAAGGGAAATGCAAATCAAAACAAGAAGATATTACATCATACCTGTTAGAATGGCTGTTATCAAAAAGACAAGAAATAACAAGTATTGGAGAAGTTGTGGAGAAAAGGGAACCCTTGTACACTGCTAGTGGGAATGTAAATTGGTGTAGCCACTATAGAAGTTCTTCCAAAAATTAAAAATAGAACTACCATATGATCCAGCAGTTCCACTTATGGGTATTTATCCAAAGGAAACAAGAAACCTCTCTGCACCCCCATGTTCATTGCAGCATTATTAACAATAGCCAAGACAATCAAAGTATCAAAGTATGGAAACAAACAAACTATCTATCAACAGATGAATGGTTAAAGTAGATGTGATGGATGTATGTATGTATGTGTGTGTGTGTGTGTGTGTGTGTTTATTATATAAAATTCAGCCATAAAAAAGAAAGAAATCCTGCCATTTGGGACAACATGGATGGACCTTGAAGAATTTATGCTAAGTGAAAGAAGTCGGACAGAGAAAGACAAATACTGTATCATCTCACTTATAGGTAGAATCTAAAAAGAAACTGAACTTAGAGATAGAGAACAGATCGGTAATTGCCAAAGGCAGGGGGTAGGAGGTAGGCAAAATGGGTAAAGATGGTTAAAAAGTACAAAATTCTAGTTATGAGCTAAATAAGTCCTGGGGATGTAATGTACAGCATGGAGAAATAGTTAACAATGCAGTATTGTACATTTGAAAATTGCTGAGAGTAAATCTTAAAAGTTCTTATCACAAGAAAAAAATTGTAACCATGTGTGGTAGTGAATGTTAATGAAACTTACTGTGGTAATCATTGCACAATCTATACCTATATCAAATCATTATGCCTACACCTAAAATTAATACAGTCGACCCTTGAACAGCACAGATTTGAACAGTGCAGGTCTAATTTTAAGCAGATTTTTTCCATTAAATATATACTACATGATCTGCGGATGCAAAACACACGAACACACGAGTGCAGAACGAACCCAGAAATGAGAAGCGCCAACTGTGAAGTTTCATGCAGATTTTCAACTGAGGGGAGGTCGGTGCCCTCCATTAGGCATGTGGTACCTAATCTCCATGTTGTTCAAGGTCAGCTGTACAATGTTTACGTCAATTATCTCTCAGTGAAAGAGAAAAGGTGTAGAGGTTCTTTTGTACCACTGCAATAGAGCCTAGGTTTCGATTATTGAATGAAAAAATGCAAGGTCTCATGAGTAGCCAACCTCAGGGCATGCAGAGGACAAAATGGTACACTTTCAAAACACAAAACAAAAACTTCTCCAGGTATCAGAGAGCTCTTTGGAGACATTTTGTCCTTTTCAGTATAGAACCAAATTAAACGTTTAAAATTTCAATTTAGGATGGGAAAGGGGGATGGGATGAATTGGGAGATTGGGACTGACATCTATACACTACTATATATAAAATAGATAACTAATGAGAACCTACTGTACAGCACAGGGAATTCTACTCAGTGCTCTGTGGTGACCTCAGTGGGAAAGATATCTAAAAAAGAGGGATATGTGTATATGTACAACTGATTCACTTTGCTGTACAGGAGAAACTAACACACCATTGTAAAGCAACTATACTCCAATAAAAATTAATTAAAAAAAAAAAAGAAAAGAAAATCTGGGCCCTAGTCCTGTTGGCTTCTAATATTAACTAGATTTTTATTACTGGAAAGCAAGGTAGTCATCATTTAAAAAAAACTATAATAAGTGATCATCAATAAAGATGTTAAAAAAAAAGAAATGTCATCATAAAAAAAGAGATCATTTATAGGACCTATAAAAATTTCCAAAGTGTTAAAACATAAAACCACTTATTTAACCTAACAACCCTGAGATAACCATTGTGAACATTATTCTAAATTGATTTCCATTCTTACAATTATTCAAAAAATGTTTAAAAAATAAAATAAAGTTTCAATTTAGGACAGCTAGCCTCATTTGATACTGCCAAGTAGTTCTTCCCTTAAACGGTTATTGTGAGAAGGAGAAAATGAAGGCTAGGCTATGGGAAGCATGGTTATAAATCCCATGCTATTAAAGAGGAGATGTTCAGCACCATTGAAGAGTTGCTATCTGAGTGTCAGACAACGGTCCTATGAATACAAAAGTATGCCTGATGGTTTGTGACCCACATGGAGAGGTGTTGCCAATGTGAGGACCTGGGCTGTTATTTAATCTGTACCAGACTCTGGGTTAAGTGCTTTTCTAGTCTCATTGAATCCACACAACCATCCTGGAGCAAGTATTTTACAAATATAAAATGGAACCTTATTTTACGGATGAGAAAAATAAAGGTCAGAAAGGCTAACTTCCTTCCACTCACAAAGCTAGCAAATGAAGTTAGGCTTGTGAACTTTGAGATATCTGATTTCCAGCGATCGTCTTGGCCATCAAGTGAATGCTAAGGCATTGCAACACACACTCTAGGCAAGCGGAGATTCCCACATGTTGGAAGATTGCAGAGATGAAACATTTCCCTTTGGGAAATGGGCAGGAACAGGAATCTACCATTGAGGGGATCCCCTGGGAAGGCTTCACTTCTTAACTACTTTCCTCTTGGACTCTGAAGAAAGTCATATTTAGCACATAATTATAAGGTTCCCTCCGCCAACCCCCAGGATGAAATTCCATTTAATTATCCAAACCCTCTAGTAAAAGGTACCAGGGAGCAGGTAGAAACATAGAGAAATTCATACAGAACTCACAAAGGAACTGAAAAGAAATAAATAACATTGAGTATTTCATATGTGAGAAACAGATACTTCCCTTGTGGGTAGAAACAAATTAAATATATATAGCAGTAAAGATAGCTGACCAGATATCTGGTGACCAGATAGCTGGTTAAACATTACATCAGGGTGTGTCTGTAAAAGTGTTTCTGGAAGGGACGGGCATTTGAGTCAGTGGACTAAGTAAAGCAAATGGCCTTTCCCAATGTGGGCAGGCCTCATCTAATAGAACAAAAAGGCAGAAGAAGGCTGCGTTCCCTCTCTGCCTGACTGAATGATCTGGGCCATGGATGTTCTCCTGCCCTCAGCGTTCCTGGTTTTCAGGGCTGCAGACCTGGACTGGAATCTTCACTATTACTCTCTTGCCATTGAACTATACCACTGGCTTTTCTGGGCCTTCAGCTTCCAGATGGCAGATCATGGGACTTTTCTGCCTCTGTAATCACTTGAGCCAATACCTTATAATAAATTCCTTTTTAAATAGATCTATCTAGAGCTATATAGAAAACTATATACAATAGCCAAGACATGGAAGCAACCTAAATGTCCATCAATGAAGGAATGGATAAAGAAGATGTGATGCATACATACAATGGAATATTACTCAGCCATAAAAAGAATCAAATAATGCCATTTGCAGCAACATGGATGGACCCAGAGATGATCATACTAAGTGAAGTAAGTCAGAAACAGAAAGAGAGATATCATGGGATATCACTCACATGTAGAATCTAATTTAAAAAACGATACAAATGAACTTATTTACAAAACAGAAACAGACTAACAGATATCAAAAACAAACTAATGATTACCAAAGGGGAAACATGGGGAGGAGGATAAATCAGGAGCTTGGGATTAACATACACACGCTACTATATATAAGATAGAGAAGCAACAAGGACCTATTGTATAGCACAGGCAACTCTACTCAATATTCTGTGATAACCTATATGAGAAAAGAATTTGAAAAAGAATGAATATATGTATAACTGAATCACTTTGCTGTACACCTGAAACTAACACAACACTGTAAATCAACTACACTCCAATAAAATTTTAAGAAATTAAAAATTTTAAATGCTTTAGAAAAACTATATATCTATATACTGTGCGCTCTCGCTCTCGTTCTCTCTCTCTCTCTCCCCCCATCCATCCATCCATCCATCCGTCCATCCTATTGGTTCCGTTTCTCTGGGGGACCCTGAGTAAAACATTCACAAAACCCACAAGGCCCACTTCTTAGTCATTCTCATCTCCTAGTAGAACCTGTACTGCTAAGTTAAGAAAAAGAGGAATTCGCATATTTGTAAGTCTCCTTCTACCAAATACAGTTTAAATAAAATCCAAAAGACCTGAAGTCCTAAGTCTGTGGCTTAATTCTGCGTCAACCCTGATTTCCCTAAAACTCTGGCCACAAATTGCTCTCTCTCTTGGAATCACTTCTCTAGAAATGAAACAAGGTTTCACCCCAGATGCAAATTTCTGCATCAGGTTCACCAGAGCTTCACCAGCCTCAAGTTCCATTGGATCATCTCTGTGTGTCCCTCTAATTGCAAGATTTAGACTGAGAATCGTGGCGCTCTTCCGCCACCAGTTTATCTGATGCTTTGTTCCGCTGGGTAAACAGATTTCCAGCTGGGCCTGCCAGCAGCACAGAGCGCCGGCCAAGTTCAGCAAACATTAAGGGCTTCAGGTTCTTTTCCATGTTCTCAGCTCCAACATGGCCGTGAAATCTCTAGCCCCCAAAGCCCACCAGGCACTCAGCCATTCCTGCCATGTGTCTGGCTTGCTGATAAGCCCTGCATCCACCTTGAACCTGGCTTCCCTGTTTGGGACCAGGGCACTGCTTGCACCAGCCCTCTGGATGGCCTAACAGCTCATTTCAGCTCTGCTTCCCTCATTTTGCTCAAGTGGAAAAGGACTTGATTCCCCAGTTCACTTACTGGAACTAGGGCAATTTGGGGGGAAAGGATCAGGGTCAAGAACTGTTGATGGAGATTTCCTCTGCCCCAGAATTTCAGTTAAAGGCTAAATATGGGAGAAAAAACAAAATGCTGTGCTATGTACCCTTTATACTAAATAGAGCCATCCATAGTAAGGTACCACAAATTGGGACCAGTCACTCTTCAGTTAACTAGGACATGTCCTTCCCTGGAAGATGAACCCAATGGAAAGCAGAACTTTTGGTCTTCCTTTCTGGCTGGCACCCCATTCTTTGCTACTTGGCCTCTGTGAAGGGAGGGCACCCCTCTTCACCCCTATAGATAGTCCTCCCCCGTAAGCATGCCTTTTCCCACCAAGTTAACCATAACTTCCGTTTCTTCCTCTTCATTTCTCTTTCCATGGTGATAAGATATAGGTGAAGGGGGTGGAGGGGTATTTTGAATCAAAGCTTCAAGCACTGGAGGCTTTCTTTGTTTTAACTCTGGACCTCAGCTAAACTTCTGAGAGATGACGAAAGCCCCACTCTGCATCCTGTTACACACGGGGACCTCAGGCCAGTGATGTGCTCAATTATGGAGAGGATGCCTCCACGCCTCCCCCTCTCTGCTACCTAACAGTCTCCCACTATTCCATCTCCCGCGTCTCTGCTACCTAACAGTCTCTCACTATACCATCGCCCGCGTCTCTGCTACCTAACAGTCTCCCACTATACCATCGCCCGCGTCTCTGCTACCTAACAGTCTCCCACTATACCATCACCCGTGTCTGGACGCCCAGGTCCTGCCTGCTTCCATGCGTGGACTAGTGCCCTGTTTTTTGACTCACATCCCTCTTTAAATGTCCTGTGTCCCTGGTGTTTGCATCTTAACAAAGATCTGCTCCTAAGTTTAACAGGAAGAGTAGCTCCGAAGGTAAGAATTTTAGATGTAACAGTTAAGGGCATGCATTTGTAGACAAGTTGGACTTTCAGTGTCTTCCCAATGCGGGACCACATAGGCAGTAACTACAGGTTGGGACAAACCCATTTGTCATTTACAGAGACCATCAGTCAACTAAGAGTGAGAAGAAAGCATCCCCCTTGTCCCTCTCCTGGTACCCTGTGGCTCCTGACTCCTGTGATATCTCATCGCAGAAAGTTGCTTATTGGGCAAGGTTCTCCCCTCCCACTGGGGGGCTTTCTCAGTGTTGACTGGTGTATAACTCACAAGGCACCGAGAACATATAAAGTAAGTAAGTACTAGGATTAGATCCCTGAAGTAGAAACATATTTGAATTGGATGGGAAGTTTCTCTGGCCTTCTGTGAAATCACTGTAGCTGCTTATCATGGGATATGGGGTGGTGAGCTGAGGATGAACACAGAAGCCATGCAATGAGGATGGAGATCAAGTAGAGTGACCATTTATTTATTGTCCAAACTGGGACACTTCTGAGAGTGAAAAGGGACATTCTGACATAATTATGCTGGGACAACGGTTATCGGCTGGGACTGTCCCAGGTGAACCAAGACACAGGTCATCCTGCTTCCTACCTGTTGCAACCATAATGCAGTAAGAACCTGCATGGCACAGGGGTCATAGTCCTCACCACACCACTTTAGCAAGTCCAGGGCCCATTTTAGCCACTGGAAGGGGGCTGGCATCTGGGACTAGCATGTAAAGTTCAAAATCACCCACTAGGATGTTGTGGCAATGTCGACTTGCTGAAAACTTTCTAGATGCTTATACTCACTTTCTGTATTTTTCTCTCATCACAGACCACACTTTGAGTAGCACTGAAGGCTACTCATGTCACAGATTTGAGCATCCTTATTATGCAAAGGAGAGCCCAAAGCCCTTTTTAGTAGGGATTGTAACTGGGAGAAGAGGCACGAGAGGTGAGCTGAGCCTGGGGCTCTTGGGAGTGAAGTGACTGAAATGGGACAGATACGTTGCTTTCAGAATGATAGAAGGATGAAAAAGAACAAAGATACAGAAGCCAAAAATTGAGACAATTTTTAGTGGTCACACCAGTCCAATGGGACATGGAGCTGGCATGGAAGGAACAAATGGAAATATCCAAAATGTAAAGGAGAGAAAAGCTATGGATTGGGAGCACAGGTATCCAGGGGAGGCAGGGTCTGTGGATGTTTCCCTCTTCTCGACATGCCCATCACCCCCCTAACATGATCACTCCCCTCACACAGGACTGTTCACTTCAGCAAATGATCCTTCAAGATTTGTGCCTCCCCCCTACAGTTTTTTTTTTTACAATATGGTTTTATTCTATTTAGGTGCAAATCTGTAATTTGAATAGCTCTAAGTCATCTCACCCGAAGGGAGCAGTGATGGGGAGCCTCGCACTGTTCTCTGAACCCCCTGTGCGCCTAGCACCAGCCCGTCCTCTTTCTGGTGGGGTTTCAGCTGCAGGCTAGCTCTGATTCTAGTGGACTTTAATATAGCAACTTTCTGCCCTTCTACCTGTTTATTCCACAAGGAGAGGGACTCCTGAGGCAACAAAGCACACAAAGGGCGGGACCCACTCCAGGGTGTTCCCACGCCCCTCGGTAAACCAGCCCTCCAATTCTCCACCTGTCCTCTCATCCCTTCCTGTTGTCGGCAATATTGGCGCATTAGATCTGGCCCCAGGGACAAAGAGAGTCTGCTCAGAAGAGGGAGCAGAGGGGAAGCTGTGACAGATGTGACACCTGAAACAGGAGTCAGATTCACTGGTGTGCTTTTTATTCCCGGGTGGCTGGATTGTTTCAGAGGATTCTGGCTTCTAGCTCACACCCTAAATGGTCTTTTAGGATGCACAAACACTTCTAGAAGGCTCCTGGGGGGGGTGACATATTTCTAATCAGCCAGAGTTGAGACATAGTCACTGATGGGCCACCGTGACCCCTGTCACCCCATCTATGAGCCTGTGAAGTTGGGTTTGCACAACATGGGGTGCGTGCTCTCCACAATCTACACCAGTGTTCTCAGCCTTGGCGGCACCTTGAAGCTCCCTGGATGACCGTAACGTTGAGAACCCATGTTCTAGACCTTCTCTTGTAGGTGGGCCGGCCCCATTCTCTAGTCTCTCTTCCTTTCGCCGAAGCAGCTTCATTTCCCTAGGTCCAAACTCAAATATCAGAAGAATTAAAACAAGAGTTCTGATGGCTCCCTATGCAACCAAAGGATGAAGTTCACAGAACATGATGGGTATAACCTGCCTCAAGAGGTCCTTAGGCTTTTCATGGTTCCTGCTTTATAGAGCCTTCGGGGCTCTGATAGAACTCACCTGAGCTACTTCTGAGGGCCTGATATCCCCAAAGGGCTAGCAGAGTCTGAGAAGGAAGTAAGAGCAGGTACAGGAAAGGAAGAAGAAAACTCACAAGGGGAAAGTGAGACCAGGGGTAGAGGCAGGATGAAGGTACCTTCCTGGTGATCTCTGAATGCTGCCACCAGGCAGCCTGGCTGAGGACCTGTGGAAAGACTGTTACTTGACAGACCTTCCCCGCTCCTTCATTACTAGAACCCCTCAAGTTTTAGCTCCCCAACTAAAGACTACAATTCCCAGCGTCCCTTGCAAGAAGGTGTGACCATATGTCTAAGTTCTGTCCGATGGGATGAGTGCAAGTGATGTATGCAATTCTGGTTGGGCACTTACATGGGAGCTGTCTGGCCATCACTCCTTTTCCCCACTTCTTATTGGCTGAGGGTGGTGGTGTTGAGCTCTTCCTGGCCATGCAGGTATTCAGAGCATTAGTGGGATGGTGAAGCAACAGAGTCAGCTTAGTGCTCCGATAAGAGAGACCCCAGAGAGCTCTCTTGCCCCTTCTGCCATGTGAAGACACAGTGAGAAGATAGCTGTCTATGAAGAGGGCCCTCACCAGACACTGAATCTGCCAGTGCCTTGATCTTGGATTTCCCAGCCGCCAGAACTGTGAGAAATAAATGTCTGTTGTTTAAGCCCCCCGGTCTGTAACAGTTTATTATGGCAGTCCAAGTGGGCTAGGACATACGTCTTTCTATTATATGATAATATTTTGCTTCCTTCTCTCTCTGTACCATTAGTCTTTAATGGGACCTAGCAGATGTAGAAGGGTATTCAAGACTTGCCGTCTTCCAGTGTACTGTATTGGGTTACAGGAAGTTTCCAGCATCCAAGAGAAGGGAAGACACTGGCTACAAAGAGTGGGCCCAGGACATTTACAAGTACTGGAGGCTGGAGAGGAGAGTACAGGACCCCATACACAACCCATGCAGAATTTCCCCTCTTCTTCCTGCCTCTTTAAGCCTCAGAGAAATGGAAAGAATCTCAACACTCCATCTTTAAATTAGAGCTCAGGATGAAGAGGAAAAAAAGTGATTCCAGAGAGGGTTAAAGGCTCTTAACCAAAATTCATGAGCAGATCACAGTAAACAGAAAGCCTGTACTAAGGTGCCCGTATTAACCATAAACAATATTTTGTTAATGGCATAGCAACTATCCTAGTAAACTTCAAGGAAGAGATAAAAAATTCAAGTGGGCCAAATAACATAAGGAGAGGTGCTCAAGCTCACTAGTAATTAGGAAAATGCAACTTAAAACCATAATGATATATAAGTGTACAATCACTCTTCTGGCAAAAATTTTAAGGTCTGGCACTTTCAAGGGATGGCAATGATATTGAGTAATAGCAATTCTCAAACAAAGCTGCTAGGGTTCTATGTAAATTGATACAAACATTTCAGGAAATTATTTGACATTAGTAACTATAATTGAACATTTGCATACACTATGACCTAACAATTTTCCTCCTGAGGGATGGATAGTTTATCCTTCAGAAATGTGAGTGCATGTGTACCAGTACACACGTAAGAGAATACTCATCAACAAAAACTGGAAACCAACCAAAGGCCCGTTTACTCTAGAATGGATAAACGCATTACAGTATATTCAGTGGCATCCTGGAAGATGTTTACAACAGTGGGGGAAAGCCCTGGTTTGCAGCATTTGCCAATGTCTGTGACGTAAATACTCCCACTGTGGCCAATTTCAGGCTCCCAACATGGTTATCAACCAACTCGCAAAATTCCTGAACATTCAACAGTGAGCTCTTGTGAGCCTGTACAAGTTGGTTCCAGCGCATTATTGAGTAGATTCATACTTTGGAATATGAGACAGCAGTAAAATTGAATGAACTCTAGCTCCATGCACCAACATGGATAAATCTCACAAATATAACATTGAGCAAAATAAATCTCAAAAGAATGCATAGAGTATGATTCCATTTATATGAAGTTCAAAACAGGCCAAATTAAATCAGAATGTTTAGGGATGTATGCTTAGCTGGTAAAAGTATAAAGAATAGCATGGGAGAGATCACCATAAAAGGGAGGATAGGTTAACTCTCATGGGGAAGAAGAGATTATAAATGGGAAAGGACACGTGGTGGACTTTGGGGGTGCTGGCAATGTTTTATTTCCTGACCTTGCTGGAGTTACATGGCTATTCTCTAAAAGAATTTGTTAAATTATACGTATATGTTGTGTGCATCTTTATGTGTACAGGTTAACATCACTGCTGTGCTAGAGTCTGCTGGTCCTGCCTCCTCATACCAACTTGTGCTATTTCTTCCCAACTTCGCATTCAGTGATGCGTGTTGGTAGCTAGAAATCAGCCATTTCTGATTTCTGGGACTATTTACACCACTGTAACTGGCAAACAAGTCAGGGTTGGTTTTGTGTTTTTTTTTTTTTTTAAGAACTGATTTAACAGTTCACTACTGGTTAAATATAATATTTTAAAAAGTATCTCAAGATTGGTTTATTTAGGCAGATATTTATTTTTCCAAGTCTGAATACCCTCAACAATCTCAAGGCAAAACTGCATTAAAAAATAAAAACTAGGGCTTCCCTGGTGGAGCAGTGGTTGAGAGTCTGCCTGTCGATGCAGGGGACACGGGTTCGTGCCCCGGTCCGGGAAGATCCCACGTGCCGCGGAGCGGCTGGGCCCGTGAGCCATGGCCGCTGAGCCTGCGCGTCCAGAGCCTGTGCTCCGCAGTGGGAGAGGCCACAGCAGTGAGAGGCCCGCGTACCGCAAAAATAAATAAATAAATAAAAATAAAAACTAAACTAAACATGACAAGATCTCTGCAATGAAAAAAGGCTTCAGAGTTAAAGAGAATGAACTAAGAGAATTATAAAGTGTTTGGGACTGTTAATTACTTGATGTGTAACATCACACTGGTAGTAAAATTAAGGACGCTATCTAAGGACCCGCCATTCTTCCTTAAAGAAAACGTTCTTGATGAATACTTTGCAATATGGTGAAAGATACAGTGGATCAGAAACTTTTTCAGTCTACCATTCAACTTCACTGTCTGAGTAAATATATACTAAAAGTGGCCCCAAATGTTATACTATGCCAATTCTTTGACACTATTCTGGGCAGCTCTCCTTAATAATTACCAGTCATAACCTGTATAGCAGTGAGAAAACACTGTTATTTTCTACATATTTATGTGAGTCTATGTTCTTAAAATTTTTATAAGCCTAATATAGGGTTATATGATATCACTTATTGTTTATTTCAGCTTTCCTGACAGTTAATGAGTTAAAATCTTATTTTACAGTAAAATAAGCCCAGATCTATTATGACGCAGAATAAGAAAATTTTCAATGGTTTTCAAGGTAAGTCATAGGTCTTCAGAGAAATTTGGGGCTTGTGAATGGCTTCTTTGGACAATGATTTCAAATCCCTCAGGAGGGTAGGACACAGAAACCCTATAGTTGTATTTCAGTGGAAAGGTTTCCACTGTTAGGAAAGGAATCTAATGGGAAAATTTTTTTTAAAGTATTATCATCATTTCAGTTCAAGTATGAATGTGAAAATAATGGATTTGGTTAGACATTAATGTCCTCATGTATAAACCTGCAATGTGGAAACTTAGCTTGACTGAAAATTACGGTTTTTATTTGATGGGGGAGGGTGTCAGGAGCAAGGGTGGGAGAAGCCCCTGACTTCCTGAATGATTCTGATTCATTTGTTATCATTTAAGACCTAAGCATTGGGACCAGATAACCCTTGAATTTAGTTATGTTCCCACTGATTCTGGAGAGGAGTGGTTTACCTTGAGCTGAGCGGGACGGGGATGGAGGAGACATGGGTGTGGGAAGCTCTTCTGTGGTTGCTGTAGCTGCGACACCGGAATAAGTTTGGAGTCGACAGGTGGAATCTACTACACAGGTGAGTCAGAGTCCTGGGTTTTAGGTCTCTCATCCACGAGCTCTTACTCAACACTTTCCTTTCCTATTCTGCCAGCTTGGCAATCCCACACTGAGCTCAGCTCATGGCGATTGTTCGATTTTATGCTTCCCAGGCCCCACTTCTTTTTGACATTACTGGGCAGGATTTGATTCTTATTCATTGTAACATGAAGTAAAACAAACAGAGCATTCATTCATCCCCATATTTAATATCCATGTTGCCAATGGTAGTTCTATCCCCAGACTTCATGGGGAAACATGTCACAACCTGTTTTTCAGGAGCCAGAGGAAAAAGAACTTTGAGTTCCACCCTCAAGCTCTGTCGGAACTAAATCTAAATCATCGTAAGAAGGGGAACCTCCCCCAATTAAGGAACCACTTTTTCTAGAAATCTCCTTTTGGTGCTTACAAGAAAGTACTTCTAAATATAAGACTAGAATTGGTTAGTGACATGCAATTCCACTTGGCTGACGTTTCTACTAAATTATTTCCAACACAATGGTGGTATACCATAGTGTGAAGATGTGTTGAAATCGAACCAGAGGCATTATTGCTCCAGACTTTGTGTGTGTGTGTGTGTGTGTGTGTATTTTATTTATTTATTTATTTATTTGTGAGGGGGCTACGTTGGCTCGTGTTGCTGTGTGCGGGCTTTCTCTAGTTGTGGTGAGCGGGGGGCTACTCTTTGTTGTGCTGTGTGGGCTTCTCATTGCGGTGGCTTCTCCTGTTGCGGAGCATGGGCTCTAGGTGTGCAGGCTTTAGTAGTTGTGGCACACGAGCTCAGTAGTAGTGGCTCGCAGGCTCTAGAGCGCAGGCTCAGTAGTTATGGCGCATGGGCTTAGTTGCTCCGCGGCATGTGGGATCTTCCCTGACCAGGGCTCGAATCCGTGTTCCCTGCATTAGCAGGTGGATTGTTAACCACTGCGCCACCAGGGAAGCCCCAGACTTAGTTGTGATATTCTAAGCCATAGAAGAGAATTCTTTCAGAACTATTTTCAGTTGAAGGCAGCTTGTGGGAAGAAGAGAGCAGTTTATCAGAATTATCGGTAGACTCTTCCAAAACCAAAATGTACATTCCAATTCAACCCAATATCCCCACCTTCTCAATCGGAATTTCCTAAAGCAGGAGATAGGCAATTTTGTTTGAAAATGTTGATTCTGATATGCACTCCCTGATGGAGAGGTGTGTTAAATGGGAATGCTGGTTTATGAGAACTGGGGACAAGAGGATAATGGAGCCTTCTTCCCCATCTTTCTAGTAACTTAATACATCCAACAAAGCGCCACACTGGACCCAATGAAAGAAGAGAAGAAAGAATCTCTGCCTTCGAGAAGCTTATGCTCTAGCAGGACAGCCGAGAACTCAAACGCAAGTCCCATGAACAAAAAGGTCACAACACAAAGCAGAAGTGGGCAACTCCTAAAGCTCTCCTCTTTCCTCTGGAGCATAATTAACCAGCACCCAAAGGGCCAGAGAATTTTCAGGTGTCAGCTTGGTAACGTTACTAAGGCATAGGGCAGTCAGAATGCTGTGGATAAGCCATTCAGACATCAGAAGTGGGTGTCTTCAACCATAGCAGATTGAAAGGTTTCCCACTTTCACGGCCATAAGGCTGCACAAAGCTGGAGGAAGGATGCCCCCAGCAAAGGTAGCACTGGCCCTCTGGCCCCCGCCCTAAATGACACACTAAAGACCTTGCTACCATGTGATCCAGCAATCCCACTCCTGAGCATGTATCCAGAGAAAACCATACTTTGAAAATGTATATGCACCCCACTGTTCATTGCAGCACTATTTACAACAGCCAAGACATGGAAGCAATGTAAATATTCACTGACAGATAAATGGATAAAGAATACGTGAGGGACTTCGCTGGTGGCGCAGTGGTTGAGAGTCCACCTGCCGATGCAGGGGACATGGGTTTGTGCCCCGGTCCGGGAAGATCCCACATGCCACGGAGCGGCTGGGCCTGTGAGCCATGGCCGCTGAGCCTGCACGTCCAGAGCCTGTGCTCCGCAACGGGAGAGGCCACAACAGTGAGAGGCCCGTGTACCACAAAAAAAAAAAAAAAAAGAATATGTGAGATATACATATATATACATGTATATGTATATATACACACACACAATGGAATATTACTCAGCCATAAAAAAAGAACGAAATAATGCCATTTGCAGCAACATGGATGGACCTAGAGATTATCATACTAAGTGAAGTAAGTTAGAGAAAGGCAAATATCATATAATATGACTTATTTGTGGAATCTAATAAACGATACAAATGAACTTGTTTACAAAGCAGAAACGCTCACAGACTTAGAAAACAAACTAATGGTTACCAAAGGGGAAAAGTGGGCAGAAGGGATAAATTAGGAGTTGGGATTAACATATACACACTACTATATATAAAACAGGTAATCAACAAGGATTTACTGTATAGCACAGGGAATTCTATTCAGTACTCTGTAATAACGTATATGGGAAAAGAATCTGAAAAAGAATAGATAAATGTATATGTATAACTGAATCATTTTGCTGTACACCTGAAACTAACACAACATTGTAAATCAACTATACTCCAATATAAAATAAAAATTAAAAAAAAAAGACCTTGGTCTCTTCTTGATGCAGGAGACATTGCTGGATGGCAGAGAGCTAGCAAGGTATGCATGCTCTCCTGCTACAACAACTGAGCAACTGTGAAGTTCATTGAGAGACCCTCAGAGAGCCGTCCACTCTTTCTGACCTCACAGCCATCCCAGCTAATTCAGATCCGCTTTTCCTTAGGCAGCGGATGCTCACATTTGGGACGAGCAAGAAGTGAAGATGAGGTACATATATACAATGGAATATTACTCAGCCATAGAAAGGAATGAAATAATGCCATTTGCAGCGACATGGATGGACCTAGAGATCGTCATACAGAGTGAAGTAAGTCAGAAAGAGAGAGATAAATATCGTATAATATTGCTTATATGTGGAATCTAGAAAAATGGTACAGATAAACTTATTTGCAAAGCAGAAACAGAATGACAGACTCTAGAAAACAAACTTACAGTTACCAAGGGGGGAAGGCGGGATGGGATGAATTGGGAGACTGGGATTGACATATATACACTACCATATATAAAATAGATAACTAATGAAAACCTACTGTATAGCACAGGGAACTCTACTCAATGCTCTGTGATGACCTAAATGGGCAGGGAACCTAAAAAAGAGTGGCTATATGTATATGTATAACTGATTCACTTTGCTGTACAGCAGAAACTAATACAACACTGTAAAGCAACTATAGTCCAATAAAAATTAATTTAAAAAAAAAAGTGCATTTCCTCTTTGCATGGAGATGTATGCTTGCTCAAAATCCTTTCCCTTGGAAAACCACCCATACCCCAGTCTACTGTAATGCTAATCAGCCCCTGTGATTTGGAGCGTGATGACCACCCCTCTAGCCCCAGGGGTGGCCATGGGATAAACACAACAGCAAACCCACTACTCAACTTCCTTGGCCACAGTGGTTCAGGGGTAGATGTGTGGCTCAAGTCAGAAACATCAGCCTTGCCTGTTTCTATAGTGCTCAGGAGAGACTTTCTCTTCCACTGGGATCACAAGCTGTTAGGACTATGTGAGGCCAGAGCCCCCAAGGGCCTTATTTCCCTCTATTTAGGAAGACCTGGCTGGAGAAAAGAAGAGCTAAGAAATACAAAGAGAGCTCCCTGGACACATCTAAGTACAGCCCCAATACATGCACTTTTCAGTTACCTAACCCATTAATTTATTTTTTTGCTTGAATTAGTTTGAGTTGGGTTTTTGTCATCTGTAATAAAAAGAATTCCATTTATCTATTACAGTCTTCCAATTTATAAAAATACAGGATGCCCACTTGAATTTGAATAATTTCTTACTATAAGTATATCCCAAATATTGCATAGGGTATACTTACACTAAGAAAATTCAGTGTTTTCCGAAATTCAGATTTCACTGGGCATACTGTATCTTATCTGATATATAACGTGTCAAAACGGTTTTTAAATCCTTTACTCAAAAGGGAGGAGATTGGTCACCTGGTGGATTTACCCTTAAAGAACATGGAGAGAAAATAAGGAAGGTTTCCACAGAAGCATCCAAATGTAATATTTCTTCTCCAAGTCACCCCTGCTTTGCACTACGCAGATGAGGGCAGTTCCAGCGTCAGACTATTTAATCCTCATCAGATCCAGAAATGCTTCAGCTGGGCCAGTAAAGTCCCCTTTCCCCAATAATTGAATCATCTGAGGGAGCTTTAAACATTTCCACTGCAGAGGTCACACCCCAGACCAATTACATCAGAATCAGCAAGACTCGCACAGGCGATTTCAATGTACTGCCACGTCCGAGAACCACTGAGCCAGGTCCTTCAGAAATTCAACCAAACTGTAGGAGTTCAAACAAGAAATGAGGAAGTTCATCCTGAAGTGTCCCCACCCTTCCAGCCCCCAGCGACCCCCAGGAATGAACAAATCACCGCAGGTGGGAATCAGCCAACGTGGTAGCCTGAAGGCTCGGACACCGTGGAGCCTTCATTCCGGGCCTGCCCACGCCGGGCCACGTGCCAGCAGGTGTTTGGGCCACAGGAAAGCAGATAGGGTGGCCCAGCCTTGCTCGCAATCAGCTCCAGAATAAACAAAGCGCCTGACATAGAGTTTCATGCCTTGCTCGCTTGCTCAGTGCCTGTTCCCCGAGGGGGAGGGAGCGGAGGGGCAGGCAGGGTGGTGGGTGGAGGTGCCCTAGATGAGTATCCGTGATAACCGACAACAGCCTCCCTTTCCTGCCCTCCCCGTGTGCAGACAAGCCACCCCTCACATCCAGATCTGCCGGAGGGCGTCCCCTGGGCTCCAGGTCCTAACCCATGACTTTCTATTCCTGTACCTCATTCTCAGAGGAGCAGACCTACCTCAGAGCCTCAAAATCATCAACAAGGCACCCAGGTAGGGGGCTCCTCGCTCACCTCCGAATCTGCGCAGCCATTCTTCAGCTGCCAACACAATCTCTGCCCATCATACCCCTCCACCTTTGAGGGAACCCTGTCTATTAAGAGTTTTGTAGAGTGGTTTTAGGTTTACAGCAAAAATGAGGGGAACGTACAGAGATTTCCTATATGCTCCCTGCCCCCAGACATGCCTCGCCTCCCCCAATATCGACATCCCCCGCCAGAGTGGAACAATTGTTACAACTTCTGGACCCGAAGCCCACAGTCTACATTAGGGTTCACTCTTGGTGTTGTACGTTCTAAGGGTTTGGACAATATATAATGACATGTATCCAACATGATAGTATCATACAGAGTAGTTTCACTGCCCTAAAAATCCTCTGCTCCACCCTTTCATCCTTCCCTCCAGGCTAACCCCTGGCAAACACTGCCTAAGCATGTCTATCGTTGATTAGGTCCTCAGAGCTCCTGGTGTTCTCCTAGGCATCCTGAATGCATCAGATACACACAATTGGCCAAGTGAAAGGAAACATCTGGAACTGTCTGATTAAATTGACTCGGAACATTGTGCCTTCCAGCTGTTATGAATACCGCTAGAGGGCCAGGCTCGGTGAAAACTGAATCCTGGGTAAACATCCATCCTAGTGGTGGGATGACCCTAAGACGACACGGAGGTGACACCAGGCGAGGTCTAGGGCAGGCTAGTGACTTGTGTCCCCAGTGGCTCCAGGTGTGTTCTGGCCACTTCCCAGAAGCCATTGCTGCACTGACATGCTAGGCTGGGATGCTCAGTTCTGAACCAATACCTTTTCAAGTTTAAAAATCCCTCAACCTGGGCACAGAGGGAAGAGAAACAAAGGGGATAAGGCAGTAGAGGAAGGTTTTGAACTCTATTCCAGTTGGGCTTCAAGGTAAATATGGCAAAGCTCTACCTTCTGATGGCTCCCACGAGCCAGTGTGACAGTGGTGCCTGATGACAGAGCCCTAAGACGAGGCTCCTTCTGCCTATCCTCTGCAAGCAGGGAAGCAGAGCTAGCGTCCGGGCAGTTTCTAAGAGGGGCCTGAGCCTACCAGGCTAATAAACGGCCAGAGGGAGAGCAGCGTGGCCAAAGGGAAAATGAACCGGCACAGCTGAGACAGCCAGCGCCCAAACACGCAGGCTCCAGGTGGAAGGACCCAAGGTGAGCAGCGTGGCGGGACCACGTGTATTCACCCAGACGTGTAACTGGCAGAGAGGCTGACCTGCTAGTTCCACTTACTAAAGCAGAAATTTGGCGATTCATGAACTCGTCCAATATTTATTTAGTGCTGACCGGTGTCCTGGGGATGAGAAGGTGAGCAAACTAGTCCTGACCTTTGCCCTCAATCATTCAGATCCACCCTCCACTATCGCCATTTGTAACACAATAGCCAGGGGTCGGTAAGGGGAAGCAGGAGGCTCCGGCAGCTCATCCTAAATGGGGAAATCAGCCTTGTAGCCTCCTAAGACGATTCACTGGCAAGTCAGCTCCAAGTGTGAATCTCTGAGCAGATGCCTTTAAGAGCATCACAAGCTAACTCACAGTTACTTTAGGAAACTTTTGGAAAAAACCCGTCTCATTTCCTCTTGGAAGAACAGGGTTGCACACATTTACCTGGGGGGTTGGGGCACTTGCTTTTGCTTCAGCAAAGTCTAACAGCTTCTCTTGCTGCTGAGGAGGGGAGACCCAGCCAGAAAGCGGATGAATCTTTTATCGCCTCTCTTTGAAAGACAACAGCAGTTTCTTGCCACTTCACAGTAATGTGCGGGCCAGCGTATTGCCTTAAAATCACAGAGGGTAGCTTCCTTCAGAAAAGGAGAGGCCGGGGAAGAGCCACAGTGGTCCCGACAGGAAGAAATGGCTGCCCCTGGGGCTCCTGGTCTTACCTTCGAGGTGTGGGTGATGGAACCAGTCCTGCCCAGCACGTGAGAGCTGGCTTATTCCCGCTGGAGCTGCATCCCTGGTGCCTCAGGTCACAGGGAGACTTTCTACGAAGAGCTACCCTGGAAGGGTTTTGTGCAGACAGCTGGAGCAGAGATGTAGCCCCACTTCCTCTGTCTTTAGCGCCATCTTTGGCTGCTCAGCTGCTGCCTCTTCCCCTAAAGAGCATCCTGTCTCCTGCTGGGGATCCCTCCCGCCAGCAGGGGGCGCTGCGGTGCTCACGTGCAGGGCTCTTCCTTGCTTGACCGCTGCATCCGCTCCTTGGAGGGGGATGAGAATTGGATTTAAAGAAGTTTAACCCAAAGGTGCCGCCTGATTTGGCTGGAAGTAATACTGAGGTGTGGTTAGTTGGTTGGGCAGTCAACCTCCTGATAATTAGTTACTACCTTAGTTAGTTACTACCTGTAGCTTCTGAGCTTTACATATAGCTCACCAGTGCCGGCCTCTATTGGATTCCACACCTGTTGGCTGCTGCCAGCTAACTGAGAAAGGCTCAGGAAAGACTGGTCTCCCCTGTTGAAGACCCATAGATGGTAGGGTCTCATTACTAAGGGTGTGGTCTTGGACCAGCAGCACCTGTGCCTCTTGGGAACTTGTTAGCAATTTAGAATCTCAGGGCCCATCCCAGGCCTATTGAATTGTAATCTGCACTTTAAGGGTATGCCCAGGTGTTTCATATGACCAGTTAACTCAGAGAACCCCTGCAGGAGGGGATGCCCTAGCATCTCAGACCACGGATGGTTCTCTTTCAGTGCAAGCATTTTAGCTGTATCCCTCTCTGCTGTACCTTGTTTTTTGCTCCACAAGGTCCCAAGTGTCACTCAGCACACTGATTGGAACTAGGATAGGACTTATAATCTCACAATGCCTGCTTTACCACAAGGCCCTTTGGTTAGTGTAAGGTTTGTCACATGTAATAGGCTTGGATTTTTAAGACAATCGCTAAGAGGTCTGGATGTTTATTCCCAAGTGCTTTTCCTCCCTCTAGGGGAGTGTTTTCATGGGGGCTTGGCTGTGGTGGAGGGCTGCAGTTGCAAGGTTGCCTAATTCCTTGCCTGTCGACTGATGAGATATGTCTCCTACATGTATTTACTATTGCTCAACAGACATAGATGCCACTTGAAATGATAAAATACAAATCCAGTTTTTACAGCTTTGTTGAGGTAAATTGGTTTACAAAGAACCACGCATATTTAGTGTGTACAATTTGATGAGTTTGGACCTATGCAAAACAACCGTGATGCCATCACTACAATCAAGGCAATAGAGAGATCCAGTACCTCCCAGGGTTTCCTTATGACCTTTTGGTTTTGTTCGTTTTGGTTTTGGTTTGGTAAGAACACTTACTATGAGATCTACTCTCTTAAAAAATTGTGACATGCACAAGATTGTATTGTAAACTATAGGCATGATGTGTATGGCAGATCTCTAGATAGAATATATTCATCCAGCATAACTGAAACTTTATACACACTGAATAACAACTCTCCGTTTCCCGGACTCCCAAGCCCCTGGAAACCACTGCTGTAGTCTCTTCTATGATTTTGACTATTTTAGATACCCTATACAAGTAGAATCAGACAGTATTTTTCCTTCTGAGACGGGCTTTTTTCACTTAACATAATGTCCTTCTGGTTCATGCGTGTTGTCACAAATGGCATGACTTCCTTCTTTTCTAAGGCTGAATATTCCATTGAATGTAATACCACTTTTTTTTTTTTTTTGCAAATTCATTTTTAAAAGCTATTTGCACTACCTTTTCTTAGTCAATTCTACTTGCTAGTGTGCTGAGGTTCATGAAACTGGGCCACATTGTTTGGAGACCATTGCTCTAGTGGTCTGAAGCCCCAAGCTCCCTGGAGTGTCTTAATCAAAAGAAAGACATTAGTACCTATTTCCTTTCAGCTGTGAGTTTTCAAAAAATTTAAGTTTCTTTTTAAGAGTTAAATATAAACATTGACCTATTGTTCTACCAAAAAATAGGGTCTTTGGGGGAACTGTTCGTACCTGGATTATGGTTATATATTTGTGTAACATGATTTAGTGGGGTACAGGGTCTTTGGCAGGAAGGGTAACAAATCTGACACCATGTTGGATCTGTTTCTTTCACTTTAATCTCTGTATTCTATTGCTTTTGCTACAAGGTCATCACTAAAGGGATATTGCCTTTAGCTTAAAGTATACACAATGGCCCATCTCCAGGAACCCCGCCTCTCATGCCTGAGGTTAAGCTAAAATACCTTTGTTTAGCTCCCAGGAAACATACTGACCTGGCCCACCTGCCCATGGCTGAAAGAAAGAAGAAATTAACACCTCCCCTCCAGTGCATGGCCGAAACCAGGAAATATCTGCAACAATTTAAGGCCTTTTTAACTTTACCTCCCCACCTCCCCACTTTGCTCTATAAAAGAAACTAGCATCCAAACCCAGGCGAGATGGTTCTTTGGGACACTAGTCCACCATCTTGGTCTGCTGGCTTTTGAAATAAAGTCGCTGTTCCTTGCCCCAACAACTTGTCTCTCAGTTTATTGGCCTGTCATGTGGCGAGCAGCACAAGCTTGGGCTCAGTAACACGGTAACACCACCTTCAGTCTTGTAAGTTTCCAATTTAGATTTGGTCAAGTCCTCAATTACAAGCCCTCCAACAATAGATGTCTTCCATTTAGATCTACATATTTTTGCATTGCAACTTTTTCAGTTATAACAGATCTTAGAGACCAAGAATTTAGACAAACTAGACTTGGAATCGGACTTTCAAACTGCTGTATTACAAAAACAAAAAACCTACTAAATTACATTAATGTGACAAAGATAATGTGTTCGGCTGACAAGAGTTTGTCTTGATCTTTTAATTTTCTTCCCTTGTGTATATTTTATATGTTCATCTGTAGGTATAACACTACATGCCTATAATTTCCAAATATATATTCATATATTAGGAATGCTTGCATGCTCAAAAACATTTATCAGAAGGGTACAGAATCAAAACTGTTTGGAGATCAGTGAACTAGATTAATGATCTCTTGCTGTCTTTTGTCAACAGATAGATCAGAAAAGTCCTTTTATTGCCATTCTTTAAAGCCAGAATCATGCTACCACATTCTCTAGGCCTGAGTCATCCTTGTTAACATTCATATTTGAGCTTGTTCATTTAACACCAGACTTGGAAAGAACCGACAGGAAGTGTGGGTTTCGTAACCATTATAACAATTCTAACTAACGCTCTTTCTTGCCTCTGGGCTGGGCTCCAAAGCTAGAAGAGCCCGAAATTCACAGATTCAACTGAGACTCTTTCCCACGTTTCTCAGGAAGCAAACAGGGTAAGCTGGACATGGCAACACCCTTTTCTAGGCAAAGAGAAAAACCCAAAGAGAGGCGTTGGCCCCCAGCACAATTATAACACGGGGATTCAGTGAGGTATGGGTGTCAGAGGGTTCTAGAGCTGGAAGCTACCTTGGGTACCCATCATGGTGTAAGTGAAGACAGAAGGCAAAGGTCAGAATGATTCGCCCAAGATGACACAGGTTGTTAAGAGGCACATCCAGGACCATGACCAAGTCTTTGGATTCCATCTGGGCTCTCGGACTCTATAATATCCCCTCAGGGTTGATGTGGGATGGGGGGATGCCAGGAGGAACATGGAGAATTGTTGCCCTCTGATGAGACACGGCCAGATAATGTCTGGCGTTTGGTGATCTCAGTCAGTGTTTTAACAGCCATCTCCCGGGCACATGGCTCAGCACACCTGTGTGGGGTCCATCGTGAGAGGACCATGGGGGGCTCCCACTGGGAAAGGTCCCTCTGCACAGCCCTGCCCCTGGAGAGGAGAAAGCTTACCTGCTGCTTCTTCAACACTGGACGATGGACTCACAGCTCCAGCTCTTCTGACCATGCCTCCAGCTCCAACACACACCGGGCGGTGGAGGAGAAATGAGAGTGGGGGGGTGGGATGGAACCTTGAGGAGGGCAGAGGTCTGCGATGTGTCACTCACGGCTGTATCCTCAGTGCTAGGACGTGCCTGGCACACAGGAGGCGCTCGGGAAATTTTTGTTGAGTGAAAAAGGCCTCACCCGAGAGGGTGGGACAGGACAAGTGAGAGGACTGAGTTTTCAGCCCTGACCGTGCTGGGCTTGTGGGTGGCCACAGAGGTGAGAGCTGGGAGTCCAGCCTGGAGACTAGGTCAGGAAGGACCCAAGAGACATCTCAGTCAGCCTCCTTCTCTTACACTTTGACGTGGTCGTGAGCTGTGTTATATTGCCTGCCAGCCCAGGAGACCCCTCAGGCCCAACAATGCCCCTTACACAACTCACGTCCTCCCTCTAAGTCTCAGTTCTCTCGTGTACGAGGCAGAGATCAGGACCATTCCCACTCACCTCACAGGCTGTTGTGAGGACTGAATAATAATTCACCGTCAAGTGCTTCAGTCACTGTGAACCCCTCTGCACATGTGCGTTGGCGTTAGAGACAAGGGACCACTGGTGGATTTTGCCCCAGAGCACGTTCCTGCTTATACTCAGGTGAAGCGGAGCCACTTGAACTGGTCCAGAGGAAGAGCCCTTTCCAGCCAGTCTCTGTGCCCAGGTTTAACCTCAGTCATGAGGACCAGCCGCTGTGGGCATGGCTTCATTTCCCACCTCCACATTGAAGCATCCGAACCCCTGAGCTCTTCAAGAAGGACCACGTTGACACCGACTGGTAGATGGGGTGCACCTGTGGATTTGAGGCATTTGGCCAAAGCTTACTTTTTTTCTCTTTAGAGTTAAAAACGTCTTCTCAGGACACAGGAAATGCTGTGTCTTGAGGCTTGCAGCTTTCCCAGGGCAGTTTGCTAATGCTTTGGTATTTTGTGCTACATTCTTAAAGCAAATAAAAGATTTTAAAGACATTACTTGGACGCATGTCGTTTATGAGAACATCTTGGTTCTTTCCAGCATCCAGGGGCTCTCTCCCCACACTGCCTCTCCCTCAGCACGTGGACTTGGGTCATGAATCACAGTCTAGCCTCACCCTCTCTCTCCGGTCAGCAAGGGTGGCTGAGTGGTCCCGAGTGTGCTGACAGAGGGACAATGCTGTGGGGTGCCCCCTGCGGTCCCCACGTCCTGGTAGTCACGGCCACGGGTAGTCTTCACTTCTACTGAATAGAATACGGCAGGAGCAGTGGAGCACCATTTCCAAGATTCGGTTACAAACAGATGGTGGTTTCCATGCTGGGTACTTTCGTGTTCTCTCACTGCCTGTCTCTCCCTCTAGCATCACTCATTTTCAGCAGTCCTAGAAGAGGCCCACCTGTATGGCCAGGAATAAAGCCTTCAGTCCATGAGGGCACCTTTTCACCAGCGACCCTGGTGCAGTTGGCCTAGACATCGGTATTTCTGAAATGTTCCCCAGGTGATTCGAATGTGTAGGCAGGCGTGGCAGAAGCTGCTTAGGGTCCCTGTCCAGGGATCCGTGGCAGCGGCACCACCTGGGAGCTTGTTAGAAACACAGCAGCTCTGGCCTCACCACGGACCTGCTGACTCAGAATTTGCATTTTAGCAAGACCCCCGGGAGAAGGAGTGAGAAGCCCCGGGATGCAGCTATTGGAGCAGCGGCAGCCTGGGGACTGTTTGCCGGGAGCACAGCTGAGGGAGCAGGGCTCCCCTTTAGGGCAGTCTGACTTACCTGAGCCAGAGGTGATGGGAAGTCCTCCCCACTCGCGGTGCCCTCGAGACATTCCTTCACTGTAGGGATTACCATCCAGATACGAGACAATTTGTTTAAAAGACTCACCCCAGAGTGAGCTTTCTCTCCTCCCCCAGGGGTGCCCTGTGACAAGCACCTTGTGCTAGATGGGTACAGAAGTCAGCTGCTTTCCACGTTCTTGCTGGGGAACCGCTGGCCCTCGTTAGAGGGGTCATCAGGACGCTCTTCTGTATGATTACAGCCAGGTTGGCTGGAGGCCCAGCATCCCGTGTGTTTTTCTCCACGAGCTGACATAAGACAGCCTGACTCAGCAAGGCCCACAGAAATGAATCCTGATGCCCTCAAAACAAATCTCACGCTGAAGCTAAAACAATGTTACAGGGAGGGGGAGAAAGTAGCCTGAGATGTAGGAAAGAGAAAAAGGGTTCATAAGTTGACCGAGAACAGCGTTTTTCTGGCCCACTAAGTCTTTCTGGACAGAGTCTGTGCTTGCGGTGGAAACATATTAGGAAGATGAGCTCATGATAAACACAGTTCCTCCCGGGAGAGGCTGGAAGAGAACGAGAGATCTGAGACACTGTCTTGAAAATAAATCAGAGGTTTTGAAGGCGATCTGGAGAAGAGGAGATGACAAGGAAGCCTGCGTGTCAGGGATGAAACTCCGTGTGTATGAACAGAACTTTCCAGAGATATTAATCAGAGCAAGAGAAGAGACTAACCTAAAACAAAACACAAACCAAAAACCTGGCAGTGTTATGACTACTGTCTGCATCTCTGATTCCAGATCAAATCCAGCTTCTGTGACATTCCTCCTGAAACATGGAATAACAGAACAGCAGAAAACACATGGGCTAATAACACAGTAATGTCTGGGTTCTCTCTGCCATTCCTCATTTATTGAACTATGTGTAAGGCTAGGCCAAGCCGCTAAGAGAAATTTCTCTTGGAGATGTAGAATGGAGCTTAGGAACAGTGATGTCCCAAAATGTTAACTGATTCGATTGTGTCATTCAACTCAGTAATTATCAGTGGCCCCCAGTTACTTACTAAGTAAATGAAATCCAGATGGTGTAGTTTGGAATTCATAAAATTCCAAACTACATAAAATTACGAGAGGTAATACAGCGGGATGACCTTTGGTGTTGGTCCAGCTGAGTTTGAAACACTGCTGCCAGTGGGTAAATCACTGAATCTTTCTGAACCCATTTAGGCAATAAGGGCACCTTCCTTGTTGAGCTAATGGTTAAATGAAACATTGAATGGAATTCACTTCGCACAGTACCTAGAACACAGCAAACGGCTAATCCGTGACATGCTTAGTAGCAGTAGTTATCGTTGCCGACAATAATGCGGCTATGGTTCTTTTCTGGGTGGACAGTTCTGTATCTATGCAGGAAGGCTTTTGTTTAATTCTTGGCTCCCTGAATGTGTTACGGCCGATGATAGATAATCCCAAGAGAATGTGTCAGACCAAAATTTATCTGAAAAATATAAGAAATGTGGGGTGAATTTCAATGCCTGTTGAACTTTGTTTGAGCCCCAGGGAGGTTTGGTGAATGTCTGAAGGATAGAGGTGCTGGCCTGGTTACTGTGACTGGCGCTCAGTCAAAAGTTTAGGTTTGACCTTAACATTTCAACTGTAAGGCCCTGATAAACCCCAGCTTTCTATTAGGAGCAGTTTCACACTTCTGTGCATTTGCTTTGGCTACATTGTCGGCCACGGTGGGGGAGACCTCTCTTTAATGACTCCTCACAAACAGTTTTCAGAAGTGGTTAGCTTACTAAAGTTATTTTGTTCCGTAAAGTCTGCATTAACAGTGTCACCTGTGCACCCACTGAATGATCCCTTTGTTATGATATACTTCCTAACTAGGGTCTGGGTTGAGAGAAGCCTTGTCAGCTAAGAAAGGACTAGTCATCAGGTATCAGGTATTTCTTTGGGGCTCACTTATTTCCACTAAGGCCCATGCTGTTTTCACTTGATATTGGCTGTGTGGGATAGCGTTAATTCTACATTTCTACAACCCACGTCTAATTCATTTTTTCCCCTCTACACAACAACTTACTATTTGGATTGTCTGGTGATCAGATCCAATCCCCACAATATATTTGATGAGCTATGAGCTGTAAGCACCCCCGACCAAAAAAAAAAAAAAAAAGACACTATTCACTCTTCTGATTGAAACAGACAGGACCCTATGGTCCTTGTCCCCCACGTCCTCTGCCTGCATTTTGTTTGTAGAAAAACTTTAGCCAAAAAATAAGTTTAATCAGAGAAGTGAGAAAATGCAGAAACAAAGGAAAACAATCAAAGGAGACCAAATAATAATAGTTTAATCATTAAGCAAAGTCAAGGACCTTTGGTTCCTCCTCAAGGGCTATATTCTGAGTCATATCCTGTGAGCTGTCTTGTAGATAGTGAAAACCCCACCAGGTGGAAGAAGTTAACTACACGATGACCAGACTGTAGCTATGATGTAAGCTGCCACAGTTCTGAGAACTGGCCTCAAGAAATGGGAACAAACCGACCCTGGAACTGAAGACTAAGTGTACCTAAAACAATCAAGATGATGCTGGTCAGACCACCGATGACCAATTTCAAGATGACTGTGCTGTTTCTACACGTAGCCCTCTCCCTCCGCCTGTAAAAGCTCTTGCCCCCCGATTGTCCGGGGCGGGGAGGTGTGGGAGTCGGGCTTTGGACAGGCGTCCCCTCCCCCCACAACCCGGGTGCCAGCATCCAAAATGAAGCAAACTGTCCTTGCCACCAACCTTGCCTCTTTATTGGCTTTTGAGCGATGAGCAGCTGGACCCCACTTCTGGTAACGGGATCAGCAGAGAATCTTCCTTTGGGCATCGAGAATTCCAAGGTGGTGCTGAGGATGGCAAGTGCTACTCAGAGACGTTTTCCTGGAAATCAGTGTTGGCTTTTCCTCCAAACAACTCAAGAATATGATCTGGGTTTCTGGGTCTGCCTCTAGCCACCTTCTGCAGTGGCAAGGAAAAGCGGGGGGAGCCCGAGCGCCCACCACAAACCTCAATGCCACGATGTGCACGCTCTGCCCCCATCCCTGGCATCCCTGCCCATCGGGCTGGTGATAAAGTATTTAGGGGACTTTATGAGTTTCCAGGGGCTCAATTCAAACTCCTTCCTTCAAACCCAAACTTCAGAGAGAGGAGGAAAGAGCGAGCTGTTGAAACACCCCAGTCTTGCTTCTTACGGAGGAAACAAACCACATACATCTGAAGATGATTAATTGTCTTTATTGGAGGAAAACAAGAAGTCATCAATCTCATTGTCATTATGATAGAAATCTTGATATGTGTACATGATTGTCAAGGCAGAGAATCATTTGCTACACAGGCCCGTTAACAATTTTGCAGTGCCGCAAACCTACGTGGGGTAAACTTCTTGCAGAGTTTATTACATGCACGGAATAAATGCACAGTTTCCCTTCTTTTGGACAAGCATGGTTTTATGGAAAAATCAAACCAATTGCAAGCCTGGTAATACTAGACACAGGGACATACCAGGGTTCGACGTCATAAGCTTTTGGAAAACGTGCTCACTGTTGGGAGAGCTGCAAGAAGGACTATGACGTTATGTGTGGTGACCAGAGCCGATTTAGAAATTGTTCCAAATTCTATGCTGGACAGAATGTACCTTTCATGTCTTCCAACCTGATCGTGGGGTTAAGAGAAATGTCCTCTGAAACATGCCGCCTGTCTTGCAAAACAAAGATGCTGCAAGGCTGCAGCATTTTTGTCGCTGTCAAAATGTTTTCATTTTTGTAAAATGTCCAAACCGCTCCCAGTCCTGCCCCAGCGCTCCTCTTCCCTCAAGTGCAAGGCTACCGTGAGGGCCCAGGAACCTCAGTCTGTCCAGATGAAGGTTTTCCTTTGAGAAGTAATTTATCTAGCGTTTGGGGCTTTTGAGTCCCTGGTCATACCTTATCCCTATGACTAAAGCCTCAAACACTCCTTTCATTTTCTTTTTTCCTGTCCATAAGGAAATAAAATCACCTTGAAGTAAACTAAGCTGGTAAATCATCAGAAGACATAATCATCGTATGAGAAGTTTTCTGGAGACCCAAAGATTCAAAATGGATGTGGCGAATGCAGAAGCGGCATTGGTACAAAGGGGGAAATGCAATAGTCAGTCCCTTTGGTGTAGAGAGATTCAGACACCGAGAAGCCATTCCACACTTTGTCCACGAAACCAGACCTGGCAGCCACATGCTGTGGGGCTGGCCGCCAAATGCACACCCTCTGGATTTCCAGAAGCAGAGGCCCCCGGAGTCACAAGCCCAGCTGCTCCTGCTGCAGGGGGCAGGGAAGGCGGGAAGGGCTGACGTTCCTTGCTGTCTGATTCGGCGCAGAGCAGGAGGCGGGTCAGGCCGTGGCCAGCACGCAGGGCCCACTTCACAGTGGGGCTGGGCTCCTGTGCCCATGCCCAGGCTGCAGATCACGACGAAGGGCAGGGCTGAAGGGGGCTTGGGCCTCTATCTTCCTCTTTCTCCTCCCTGCCTGCTGTCCGGTGTAGAGGTTTCCAAGCTATCTCATCTGCAGACTAGTTTTCTTGGCATCTCTGTGAATTGTCCCCCTTTTAGAAATCTGCCCAATTTACCTTTCCTATCACAACATTTTCAATTCTGAAAACCAAAGGACTGGAACACTCTTTGGCCAATGTCAGGTACACCCGAAGCCCCAACCTACGGCCAGCCCCCTGCCCCCTGCAAAGAGTTGTGGGTTACATACAGGTATATACATTTTTCTTTAAACAAACTGAACAGTGTTTGGTCTGGAATGTGTTTAAGGAAAAGGCCAACTCCGCAGAGTGTGAGTGGACAGGATGGGAAGCAGTATTGTTTCAGAAGAACATGCAAAGGTTTCGTGCATCGGTTGACTCGGAGGACTTTCATTCCTTTTGCCAGAAGTGACTGTGCAGCCCTGGGAAAGAGTACATCTTATTTCTGTTTATGGAAACGGGAGGAGCTGCCCTTTGCTGCACTCTGCTGTTCCTTCTCACATCCAGAGGAAACCCAGCAGTGAGCTTGTGGAAATCATATGAAGTTGAGAAGTCATGAGCGTTGCAGGCAAAGCACAGAGGCCATACCCTCCTTCTCCTGCCCTCAGCCCTGGAGTGATGGTTCCAGGGTGGCTTCTCCAGGGTGAAGAATCAACACAAGCCCAGGCTCTGGGTGGGCCAGGGGGCCACGGTGGCCAAAGCCTTAAAATACAGAGTTATCTCCCCTGGGATACGGTCTTTTCTTTCTGTTTAAAATTGCTCACAAAACGTCGAACCCCAAGGCGTTCATCAGATTAAGCTGTCATTCCTCCAGAGAGAGGGTCAATCCCCCTTTTCAGGAGGGGCCACTTGGGTTCCCTCCCTTTGTCCCTGGTGTTTTTGGCCTTCGTTCTAAAGGGGGGAGGTCCCCCTCTCCCTATCACAATTCACCCAGGATCTGCCGGACGCCAAGGGAGACAAATGAACAGGATGAGGTCAGTGACGGGCAGGTAAACTGAGTCTGGGGCGCCAAACGCCAAATGCCTTTCTTCACCGGCTCATGCTCCCTAAGTGCCAGAGCCTTGCCTGGTTAACCCCAAGCCTGACTGCCCAGTTCCCTGGATGCTATGCTAAGAGCTGGCTGGAGAGCTGGGACCTTCTCAAAGGTCTGTTGGGGCCACATGCAGGTGCACGCTCTCTGTTTCAGACAAATGCTAGCCTCCCTGATGGCCTCACGGATGAGATGAAGACCAGGGAAGTGAACGGGGACAGACAGGCAGCTGAGTGCAAGACCATTTGAAGACACTCTTTCAAATGACAGAAGCAATCCACTTGCTCTGAGGAGGTGACGAGACCAAGCTGGGGGGCGGGGAGGTTGGAAGGCAGACTGTGGTGAAGTCCATGGTCCACCATTAGCCTCAGCTGTACACAGTGGCCTGCAGGGGGTGTGTAAGCTGGGGGCCCATATGAAATGCTCAGCTTCATCGGTGGAACTTGACATCAGTGAGGGTCCTAGGACTTTGCCACTCCACTTGGCAGGCGTTACCAAAAGGCACATTCTGAGCTCTCTTCCCATGTTGTCATAAAGTGTAAATAATACTAAATACGGTTGAAAGAGAACCTCCATTCTTTTACCACTAAGGCTCTCTCAACAGAGTGTAAGTTCTACATGGGAGTTATCAGTATTTTCTCCTCCTCCTAAAACAATGGGAATACACGCATCCAGACAGTAGAGACTCACTCGATGTCAAGTTCAACAGGGTCTACTTTGGGGCTGAAACAGTCACCATCTCCTGACGTGTTACAGGCCAACCATGGCCAAGAGCAGACCCCCAACTGCAAAAAGGGGGTCCGGCCCATCTCTCAGCTCTTCTGCACTTTCCAGGTAAGACATACTTTCAAACTAATTGCATAGAACACGCACCCCACACATCAGCTCCAGAAAATAATTTATCATCAATAAATTTGGCTTCAGATGTTGCTTTCCAAGTGCAAATGACTGCATATAGCACACAGCACAAGGAGCTGATAACTACTCAGACACACGTTCGAAGTATCAAAGTCAGGCAAATTATCGCCCCTCCTCCAAAACATCTAGTTCCTTGTTTTCTTTTTTTTTGGCCACGCCACGAGGCACGTGGGATCTTAGTTCCCCGACCAGGGATCGAACCCATGCCCCCTGCATTGGAAGCACAGAGTCTTTACCACTGGACAGCCAGGGAAGTCCCTAGTTCCTTGTTTTCTTATACTGTCTCAACCTGAATCTTCCGTTGCACTTGTTGGTAAGCAACATTCTAATAAACCCCTGGGAGAGATGTCTCAGCTTTCTGTTATTGTTTATAATATTCTTGCTACTGTCCTCCAACTCAGGAATCTGCTTCTTAACCGGGTCTACTGTCGTTTTATAGACATTTCCAGGCTTTTTACAAATTTTGAAGAGTAAGAGCTTGATTTTCACTCTGGACGCTGGTGTGGCAGACACCAAGCGGGAATCCTGTCAAGGGGCTGAGTGCCTGGGACACGGCGGACACGCGGTAGACCAGATGCCTGTCTTTCTGGCTGCTCTCCTGCACACCTGCACTGCCCTCCTAAAGGAGGCAGAATGGCGTGCTGAGCCTCATAACACCGTGTGTGTGATGGGGGGCATTACTGAACGTTCGGCCTGGACCTAGGCCAAGGTGCAGAAGTGACGAAGATGGCACGGCCTACAGGATCCACTGTGTCTGGTCAACTGTGGGAGAAGGGCATGAGGACAACCACCAGGAAAGTCACTGGACCATCAGGCAGATGAACAGGGACCCACTGCGGGCTCGAGGCTGACTGTGCGACGCAGACTCAAGGGATCACGTGGGCACAAGAGCCGGGGGCGGGGGTCTTCTGCAAAGTGGGCATTTGGAGCTACCTGCTCGCCTCTTCAAGACAGCATCCTTGAAGCCTCCTGGAGAAGCGCTTTTCCCTGGGTTTCACGCTGTGCTCACTCTATCCTGCACACCAATCCACCACGTGGGTGGACAATGTGGCCCAGTGGTCCCCGGACGTTGCTGGTTTGAAAGTCCTACATCCCAGGAAATCCTTCAGTCCTGGGCAAACTGGGACCTTTGGTGACCCCACCATCACAGGTCTTTGGTTTGGGGATTCCCTTGGTCAGAAGGATGGCGTTCAGCACTGGCTGGGCCTGGCTGGGGTGGTCTCTGGCCGTCACTGCAGTGGCCACTGTCCTGCTTGCCGGGTCTCCGGCCATCACTGCAGTGGCCACTGTCCTGCTCTCCTTAACCAACCCAGATAAATGGAGTCTTTTCCAAGGCCATTTCCCTCTCCTCCCTTCTGGATCAGGCTCTAAGAACAGCGTAAACATTTGCAGAAGCAACTGGTGTAAGCTGGAGGCCATTTTCAGTTGTAAGGTTAGAAATGCATTTTTAAAAAACAGAGAGATTAATTTTAAAACTGCATAGCTGAGAGCAGGGCTTCCACGCTGTCACTCCCCTTGTGAGAAACGAGAGCCGTGTGGGAAATTCACTCCAAACAAAATGGCATTGTGCTCCTTCGGCCAGGGAGGCTCTTAAATCTTTGCTGGGGGAGCGGGGGCCCTCTCCTTCACAGCAAGTCTAGCCTTTTGTCTTGGGATAGCAGGCTTCTTCATTTCTGACCACTGATGGCAAGAGGCCCAGGGTCTCCAGCTGGAGAGGGCTTTGCTGCAGGAGCTGCCGGGCAAGGTTTTCTGCAGGTTCCCTCCCACGGTGCCCGCACCCCCGGGGAGAAGACAGACTGCAGAAGGGCTGAGTTGTCTTCTCAGAAAACTGCCCCTCCGAGGAAGAAGGGGCGAGAAGGGGAAGGAACTGAAGTAAAGTGCACTCTTCACCTCGGAAACAGATTCTTGATCGATCCTCTTATTAGAATTTTAAAAAGTACTTTTAAATTCCCTTCGGAAGAAAAAAAAAATCTCTTAAAGGTTAACATAAAATTCTACTACTGACAAGCAAAAGGTACAGGGCACAGAAGTAAGAAGTATAGCTCAGAAGGACATGTTTCTTAAAAGGAAAAAAAAAAACCCTAATGCACAATATTTACCGATACTTAAATAATCCAGTTGAAACCTTTTTTTGTTATGAATGAAAAAATACAACATAGACGGTTACCTCTACTGAGAAGATCGGAAACGACAGGGCTGAGGGAGAGGAACTGAGAAAGTCCATTCTGTTAGGGCTTTGCAGACTCGTATGTACAGCACCAGATCCTATCAAATCCGCTCCCTTGAGCCAGTACACTTTGTGAGAAATGAACACTTCAGAATTGCAGTATAAAATATGGCCGTAAAAAACTTCTGTCTTCCAGTCCTGTGCAGGGAGGTGCACCGTGCAAGGTGGGATGGCTCTGGAGTGGCTGGTGGCGCTGGGGGCCCCTGGGGGCCCCCTTCCCTGGCCTCACCCCCTGGACCCCACCTGTAGGGCCGGTCACTTGCTTCCAGAGTGCACTGTCGTCACAGTGGTGGGCCTCGGTCTCCGATCCACTCCCATTCCTGAGACCCCTGATGAAGAGGACATGAAACTACAGAGCGTGGAGGGTGCCAGACCTGCAGGGGGATAGCAGACACAAGAAGTTCAAAGCTTCAGAAGGATCTACTCACTCCCTCTTCCCGCTGCAAGGGTCTGTCGCGGGGGACAAACTTTTATGCACTTGACTCCAAATTTTTCCCTATCCATGGGAAAACATTTGCAATGTATCCAAATTCTTCTTAGACCCAGGTCTTCCCTCCTTGTTTCATTATAATAATGATAACTGCTTTGTGTTTGGATACAACGTGGTTTAGCCACCATAGTACAATGGGTTCCATTTACTGAGCACTTACTACATACTAGGCATTGGGCTAGGTATTGAATATATACCGTCCTCACAAGAACTGTTTATTTCTTACAATGGCGGTGAGAAGCAGGGATTTTAAGAGTGAATAAAGAATGTGATACCCCCTTCTGACCCCAGCTTGGTGTGTGGTCTGGACTCTTGTCTAAGAAGCGTTTGTGACATAGGGCACATTGAAACGGGGCTGCTGATTGAGTCCTGTGTGAACTCGGCAGCCCCCTGGCCTAGAAAAATCCTTCACGGGCTGCACCTCCAATGCTCCCCAAGCAAATGTGCTGGCATCAGAATGTTCTCACGTGGGATTATCTTCCTGGCTGCAGCAGTATACCCCTCACCCCCGTCACTGTGAACTCCGTGGGCTCGAACAGCGGGACAGCCATAAAGTAAATCACTAAGATGGCTTTGCTGTCAGAGCCACCGTCTGAATCTTCAAGTAAACGGTAGATTGTGGGGTTTCCTTCGACCAGAGGGTGGAAATGATCTGCCCTGAGATGTCAATGTGGGCCTAAAGCAGCGTGCAGTTGTGTCAGGGGATGCTCATGGAGATTTCCCGGGAAAACTTAAGGGCTGGACATTCCGGAATGAGGTGGGAGGGCTATTTAAAGAGGAGGGGAACCTTTTTTGAGGCAAACAGGAAGGAGTGTGATGCTCAGAGTGAGATCAAACTGAAGGGTCTCCGTGATTATGGAAATGAAGGCCTACCCGGGACGATCAAGGCAACTTCTCTGCAGTGCAGAGGAGCCCATGGAAAGGCCTAGTATGAGATCAAGAGAAATACAGAGTGGAGAGTGGGAGAGAAAAATAAGGAGGGTGTGAGTGTGTCCCTTGTGATGAACTACCCCACACACAGATGAAGGACAACGAAACATTAGTACTATTACTTTGATCCCAAAGCCAACGCACTTCGTATAAATCAGCTCAAATGATTATCAGCAAAAAAAACAAAAACATTTTAAAAGTCAATGAGATCAGACTGTCATATGAGTCTCTGCCATCCCTTCCTCAGTCCCTAAGGGTGAGGCCCAATGAGAAGCAAATCAGAACACAAGGAGATGGATGAGAAAGTGTCGGGCTTTTGTCCACACACACGTGGCTGTGTGGGACTTGAGCCTCAGATGTCTTATAAATGGAAACAACGGTAGCTACGGTTGTAGAAATATGAAATAACTAAATCTGAAAAAAGATTTAAAAAATAGTGAATAGGATTGCTGGGAGTATTAAATAAGATCAAGTATTCACAGACCCCGACAAACAGTAGCTACTCAGCGAACGAGCGTCCCCCCTCTCTCCCTACTAGATTTGTCTCCAACGCCAGTTGGAAAGTTCTGTTTTTGCTACATACGCACAATCTTTTTGGCTGGCCAGACTGAGGCTGCTCGAAACACTTGTATTTGAACTGTCCAGGCTGCTGCCAAGATGTAGTTTTCTCATATGTCTCACGACGGCCGTGGCATTAAACGCTTGCTGAAATTTAAGAAAGGGGAAAGGCAGACAAAATATTACAGCTAATTAGAAAAGACCGAGACTGTCTCCTATCATTTATCCTGTTACCCTAAGCAGGTCAAACTTCTGACAACGGTCTCATGATCCACTAGAAAGGAAACCGATGTTGCCTCTTCTTCCAAAAGTACATTCATCCTTTAACCCTCTCCCCCCAGGAAAATATATTTTGGAGATGAAAAGAGTATTTTTCTTCTGACATAATACCGTAGAATATAGAGTAAACGTAAGCCAATTCCCTCCATAATTTAAGAGAATAACTTCTAGAACAAGAGATGTATTATAATAATAGAGTACCTTAAAATATATTTTAAGCGTTTTAATTTTCTGATTATTGGTGTTTTGTCCTAAATAAAGTACATCAGTGGAATTACTGTCTGTGTAGTCTCTAGTTGTTGGCTCTCGTGCAAGAACAGCCAACTCTCAATTACCCGTGCTGTGAGAACAGAGGGTAATGGATTAAATCCATCACATTTTTACCAGAATGTACTGATGAGTTCAACTGAGATTTCCTGGGTTTTTTTCCCCCTTTTTATGTCACTTTAATAATAGTCAACCCTTCAAAGTTCCAGCAAAGTGAAGGAAGACAACAGAGATTATGTTCTTAAGAAACAGCAAATGAGGAAAAGCTGGCAATATTGCTATATTTTTGGATCACAGAGGGGAGATATTATTAAATCATACACTTTATCCCTCTCACACCACGATGCTCTCGTCAAGTCTTAATCCTTATCGGTTAAAATTAGCACACCTTTGGGTGAGGCTATGGGGATTCTCATCAAACTTGGGGGATAGTAACACTTAGAAATAAAAAATGCTTGAACTGCAGGGCCAGTTTCGTTTGAGTGGTTAAGTTCACTGGGAATGTAGGAAACACAGGACTTACTCTCCACTTGCTTTTGGCGAAGTTCTTCCGGATCTGGGCGCTGACCGACTCGTGGATGTTTTTGCTGAGGGCTGTGTCACCAGCGATCCTGAAATGGAGGCAAAGATGCTTCTCAAGAGGGTTTCTTGGGGGGAGGGGGGCGTCTGACACTGGGTCCCAAGCTGCTTTCCTGGGGAAGCCATGTCCTGTCCCCTCCCACAGGTTTGCTGAGAGGATGGCATGTCACTGCCCCTCCAGGCTGCTTATTTCAATGCACAGCTCTTGTCTGAACGTCCATGACCCACCACCACTGCACTCCAAGCCCGGTCCCACCTCCGTACCCTGCACCCCCTCCAGGATGGGTCAGCACCTTCATGGTGGGCCACTCTGCCCGGCTCCCCCTTCTTCCCCTTTTCACCCCCATTCCTGCAACATCAGAGTCCACAAGGACAACACAACCTGAATTCAGCTCTCCTCTTTCTCCCCCTCCCCCAGCTTCCTACCCTCCCTGTCTCACCTCTGAGGTC
>NW_020185322.1:493039-523473 GCF_003031525.2 Neophocaena asiaeorientalis asiaeorientalis
ACCTCTGAGGTCTCAAGCGTGTCCCCCCACCTGGTCTGAGCACCAGACCCCTACCCAGGGTCTCCCCCCAGCCTCCTCCCCCCAGCCCCTCTGGCATCCCCAGGATCTCTGGTCCATGGACCTGCTCACACCCGGGGCCCACTTGCTCCCTTCTGGCTCCATCCCGGCTGACCTGAGCTCTGCCACGTTCTACTCCCCTCCCTCCCCCCGGGGCCCCTCATCTTCTCTGTGCTCAGTGACAGGGTTCCCAGCCTCAGCTCTGCCCTGCTTGGCACACCTACTCCTGCATTTCCTAGAAAAGTTCTCAGAACCGCAAGAACCATGTCGCTGCTGCCTTCCACTGGGTCCTTTACAACACTGGGCAATCTTTTCTCTAGTTCTTGCTTGACCTTAGCCTTCTATTAGCAGGGAGGAAGGGAGGTTTAGTTTCGACCTCCTGTCCTCAGAGTCCCCCCTCATCCTATTACTTCCTCCCTCTGCTTTATCACACCTCTTCTCTCCCCCACCCCCGCCCCACCTTCTCAACCTCAATGCCACCCTTGCTCTACATTTGACCGCTCGGCCTCCCCCAATCTCACAGGAAGTTGCATTTTGCTCAGTCTTTTCTGGGCTTGAAGCCATCCATCTTCCCTTTCCTTTAGCACCAAACTATTCAATTCTGAGCTGATGCCTGATGCCTCAGAAGTAATTTCTTGGATCTCGGAACTGTTAAGGGGCAGACAGATGCCGGGGACACTGACCATACTTTCTGGCTGGCTGGTGGCTGGCAGAGCCCGTCAGGTCCGACTCCGAGGGCCCTGGACACAGACCAGACTGGGCACAGACTGCCGTGTTCAACCGATTTAGGACATGAGAGGAACAAGCTTGGGGCTTATTCAGATAGGAAACCAGCCCGGGATAAAAAATATGTTCCCACCACCAGCCTTTCCTTTTAGGAACCGAAAACATGGCTGGTGGGCTCTGGAAGGTAAGTCTGTGCCAGGCTGGGCCTAAGTTTAGAATACCGTACAGTCTGCTATTCCCAGCTCAGAGCAAGACCCCCCCTAGATAGACTCCTCTAGTTTTCCCAGCAGGGTTGAAAAGACACAGCTCAGACGATACTCAGAAACGAACCAAGGCCAGGCAGGCTTCCATCTCCAACAACCGTCAATTGCCTGATTTCCCCAGATGCACATCAGTGAAGAGAAATACGTGAATGAGCAAGTCCACCCGAAAGCCCAGGCACGAGGAAGCTGGGGAGCAGATGTCGTTATTCAGCCTCTCCTCCTGGAGGCCTCACATGAGTGTTTCCTCCTGTTTGTAACAGCTGCACCCTCAGAAAAGGACGCCAGCTCCACCTCGGGGTGGTCAGCTCCTTCTTGGAAACCAGGGGGCAGAAGTGGTAGGAAGGACGGAATTCTCGGGCTGAGCACTGACGAGGGGGCAGAGCCCGCTCCAAACCAAACAGGCCGGGTGGCGGGGTGTCAGGGAGACTCCCTTCCCTGTGGGTGAGCAAAAGGCTGAGAGGGGAGGAAAATGCAAATTTTCAGTTATTCTAGGAATGTTCCGTGCTCACTTCCCACAGGGCCAGGGCGCGCTGCCTCTGGATAAGGACCAAGCGGGGCACACGGTGGCCCAGAGGCCGCTGTTAAACACTCTTCTTGGAGGTAACGCCACCTTGGCTCACGACAGCTCACGACCTTCCTCAAACGGGCAACTGTGCGGGGATATACGTATATGTAGAGCTGATTCACTTTGTTCTACAGCAGCAACTAACGCAACCGTGTAAATGATACTCCAATAAAGGTGTTAAAAAAAAAAGAAAGAAAAGAGAGAAAAAAACTTAAAAAAAAATAGGCACCGCAATCACGCTGCTGCTCCCGTCGGCCAGGGATCACATGGGATGCTCAGCGCTCCCAGCTTCAGCATCATTCACCCACAAGACCGGAGGCGTGGAGTCTCAGCACTGGAAGGGACTTTGGATGTCACCCTGACTGTCCTAGGAACTGAACAACGCCCCTGAGACAGGAGACTTCCCTATGAATCCGCACACACACACTTAAAGCTACAGGCACCCCCATTTCATCTGGGTCTCCTGACCCTCTCTCGCTTCCCTATTGCTGCCTCTAAACTAACAAAGGACATGGCATTTATATCAATTCCACTCCATCAGGCCTGTCTGGCTCTTCTTCTCCACACACAGATCATTAAACTCTTCTCCTCGCCTTTGGGTGTTTTTGTGCTTTGTACACGGTCTGTTCTACCTGCACGGCTCTGATTGTACACTTTTCTAGTCACTTGCTCAAAACAGGCTTGGTGATGCCTGGTGTGTATCCCAAACTCCTGGGATCCATCCCAGTTCCTGTGGTCACCGCAGCTTGGCTGGCTGGAATCCGGGGAGGGGAGGGGTCTCCATGAACGCTGAGGAGGGTGCAGAGTTGAAGCCCCCCTGGCTGGTCCAGCCTGGAATCCCCACCCTACCCTGGACGGCCCGGGTGAGGCTGGCATCTCCGTGAAGTCCTGCTTGATTCTGAGCCCACCTTGCCCCTCTGCCAGGCCCCTGACAGTGAAACTGACCTTTCTCTTCTTTGCTTTTTTTCAAAAATGTCTGGTGAAGGAGAGATGAGGTTTTAACTGGCCTTCCTGCCTTCCACAGAGTGAGGCTGGATCAGTGAACAAGTTCTAGGAAGCAAATCACTTCCCTTCTTTTGAGGTCATTTTCCTCCTCTCTAAGATAACCTCAAAAGCCTCCTACATGAAAGATAAATAAGTACTGGGGTTGTAATGTACAACCGGGTGACAATGGTTAACACTGCTTTATGGCATACATGAAAGTTGTTAAGAGTAAAATCCTGAAAGTTCTCGCCACAAGGAAAAAAAAATTTTTTTTTTTTTTGTAACTAACGTATTAGGCAATGGATATTAAGTAAACTTATTGTGGTAGTCATTTTGCAACATATATGGATGCCAAGTTATTATGCTCTGACACCTTAAACTTACACAGTGCTGACGCCAGCTATCTCTCTGTAAAACTGGGGAAAAAGTCTCATATACTGTAAAAGCCAACTGCTTATAAAATAAGACAAACTTTCATATCTTCACTGTCACATACTTTGACCTATCATCCAAAGCGACTTATTAAAAAAATATCAGGCTGACACACAATCAAAACTGCCTCCTTTTCAGAAAATTCCTTCCTTCCCCTTTCCTTCTCTTGTCAGTTTGGGGTGAAGAGCATCATTTTGGAATCTGACGGTTCTGCCTGGAAACATTTCTGGCTTTGCTGTTAGCTAGTTGTGTCCTGTTGCCTAAGTTTCTTTATCTTTCTACATATATTTCCTTATCTCAGAAATGGAGACAAAAAACTACCTTACAGGATTATCATAAAAGAAAAAATGCGGTGATATTTTAATATGATTAGCACAGGGCCTGGGACATCATAGATGATAAATGACGGCTGTTATTATACATTAAAATACTGTGAAACTCGTCAGGAAAGGACCTTGGGCAGGTCCCTTTTGGAAGGTTAATCGGCATATGAGCATCCGGAGAAAATGTTGCAGGAGACGGTAGAATCAACAGGGAACAGTGTTCTAGAGGACTGGTTGGGGCAGATGTCTCCTGAAGTCAAGGAGACAAGTCTGAGCATTGTATCGGCTATTTTACTACTCCTGGCCTTTGTTTCAAAAAGGAGGCTCACGGTGCTTTAAATAAGAAGAGCTTAATGACGCAATTGCTACGTGCCAGATGCACTAAACCCTTTCTGTGTGTGCGTGATCTCAATCACTGCTTACTTCAATCCTGTAAACTAGGTATTGTTATGCTCACTTTAAAGATGAGAAAATTCAGGCTCAGAGAAGTATAAACCCAAAGTCACTGGGTTCAACCCTAGTAAGTGGCACAAAAACAAGGTGGCCTCGGGGCACGGCAGGAAACGTAGTCCAGGATGTCGTAAACTATCAACTCATCCCTCTGGAGGTGAAGAAACACTAAATTGAAAAGCATCTTAAAAGGAAAAGAACATGTGACCTCAATTCATTTACGGACTGAGTAATAAGTTCAAGGAATAAAACTCCACTCTTAATGCCTCCTTTGGGAATCACCCTCACTAAAAATGATCCTAAAATACTTCACATGAAGCGAAAAAGCTACAGCTCTCTTTTGTGCGTCTGCAATTAGTGCCTTCAGAAGACTGTGTCCTCGAGTGTTGGTTTGGGGAAAGGATGAAAGCCACCGGCCACATGGGATGCAAGCTTCACCCGTGGCTTTCACAACGAAGCCCCAGCTGACTGGCATCTCTAGCGGGTGATTCTTCTTACCACGGGTGCCGAGCTGCCTGCTCGCATGTGTATCTTTTATTTGGATCTTTCTCCATCAGGTTCCGAATGAAGTCTTTTGCTGTTCAAAAGGAAGGCACAAGAGGGGGAGTCAGTTTGTGGCTTGAGATATGACAATATGATACCAGGGTGCCTCTGTGGGTATCAAGGTTACCATGGAAACACGAGACCAGCCTTCCATGGACACTCGGGACCTGGGACAAAAAGGCAGGTGGTACCAGCATCTGGGGAAAAGGGAAGACAAGGTTTGGGTTTCTGAGTGGTGACCCAGTGAACGAGGAGCAGCCCGGCCAGGCCTGGGACCCTGCCTTCCCAGGTCGAAGTCCCTTCCCGCCGGCAGCTAGTGGCGCCTTTGTTTCGGGGAAAAGGTGAAATATCTTTGTCGCCAGGTGCCTCTCACTCAGCTCGCTGCTGCCTTAGGGAGCTGTTTTGTTGACGTCCTCACGTTAGGAGCTCACCGATTCAACAAAGTCGCCCGAGCATCCACTGTGGATGCGCAGCCCTCCAGAAGCCCCCTCTGCAGCCCCCGTGGATGATTACAACCAGCGAGCAGGAAATTACGGTGCAGGAGATGTGCCCTGGTGGGGAAGCAAAACTGCTTGGAGGCCCAGGACCAGGTATGACCCGGAGCAGGACACTGAGAACATGAGAGGTTGGGACCCAGAACCAGAAGATGACACGTGCCAGGCGGGAAATCTGTCGCCTTGTGGCGTCTGGCAGCTCACTGCCCACAGGGCTGGACTTCCGGGGGACAGCTGGGGCCCTTCCTGACTCAGGAGTAAACTACTCCCCATGTGGCTCCTTCCTGCAAGCCTTGGAGAACTATAGCCCGGTCCCAGGTTTTGGAAGATTGAGGAAGAAAGCAGGGCATTTCCAGTTAGGAGGAAATAACACAAATAATAAAATGGGATATTTGAATAGCTCATTCATTATTGCATGTGATCCTGACACCACCCACCAGGGTGGGAGTGGTATTATTACCATCCTCATCTTGTCAGGGAGGAAACTGAGGCTGGAGACATTCCATCTGCTTACGTGGGCCTTGGGTTTGATTTTTATCCCTGAGGAGGAAATGGTGAACTTCCCTGGGAATGTTTTGTGTTGCACAGACGCTGAGACTTGGGCTCTGGAGTGAGGACGTGGGCTCAAACCCCAGCTCTGCCACTTACTAGCTGTTATTTCACCTTCTGAGGCCTCAGTTTCCTCATCTGTCAAATGGGGCTAATAGTAATCCCCACCTGATAGGCTGTCCTGAGGACTGGGTGAGCTAGGCACACATGCGGAGCTTAGAGTGCACAGCACACAGTAAGTAAGCCCAATAAACTCGAGCTAATACTGTCTCACTCCAGGGCACCCAGATCAGGGTACGGCCAGGAGTGGTGGAGAAGCGAGTCCCCATCCCTCAGCCTGGCTCGGGGCACGTGTCCCACACGTGTCCCAAGCCTCTCCTCGCTTCTCAAGTCAAGTCTAAGTGCGTAGCATCCTCAGGAGCCTCAGGACCGTTCTGAGCCCCCGGGGGCTGCTGGAGACTCAGGTGGGCTGGGCGTCGGGGTCCCAGGAGCCGAGAGACCTACCGGAGTCGGAGATGTCGTCCCAGTAGGGGGAGTCGAACTCATATTCCGCCTTGAGAATCTGCTCAAAGAGCTTGGAGTCATTTTCGTCATAGAAAGGAGGGTAGCCACAGAGCCTGGAAGACAAGAGGATCTCTTGTGAGGATCTGAACCGGCTGAGGACCCAACACCACGTGGTGGCTTGACATCCTGCCTGGGAGGAAGAGCTGTCTTCCCTGGAGTGGAGGACGCCTGCACCGTGTGCGCTACAGACACAATCTCAGCAAAGGACCCACACGTTCTCTGGGCACACGTGGCACAGAAGTAAAATTGTGACTTCACAGGTAGCTGAAAGGGTTAACCCTGGTGGCGCCTGAGGGTCAACACATCTTAACGCTTTGCACGGTATTCACCAGAGTCCTGCACGCCCTGAACACCTACCAGGCCGCCCTCTGTGTATAAACGTTATTGATCTTACTGCCTGGGATATGGTCCCTAATAGATGATGGGTTAGTGAAACCAACCAAATATATGTTTGGTATACACTGCAAGACCTTTCCAGGTTCATTTTATTTAATAAATCATCCAAGGAAGAAAGGGAAATTTTATACACTTGAGTCACCAAATTGCCTCAAGTGGCCCCAGACTGCAGAGCATCGCCTCCCGCGCCCAGTTCAGGTATCTGGAGGGTCACAGTTTTGCCCATTAATATGCAGTAAGCAGAAGTTGACAAATTTTAATACCATGACCCTTTTTCCATTGAACTGTTTCAAAGTTGATTTTTTTTTTTTTTTCGATACACGGGCCTCTCACTGCCGTGGCCCCTCCCGCTGCGGAGCACAGGCTCCGGACGCGCAGGCTCAGCGGCCATGGCCCACGGGCCCAGCCGCTCCGCGGCACGTGGGATCCTCCCGGACCGGGTCACGAACCCGCGTCCCCTGCATCGGCAGGCGGACTCCCAACCACTGTGCCCCCAGGGAAGTCTCAAAGTTGATTTTTAAAAGATCATATGGGAATTCCCTGGGGGTCCAGTGGTTAGGATTCGGCGCTTTCATTGCTGAGGGCCTGGGTTTGATCCCCAGTTGGGGAACTAAGATCCTGCAAGACGCGTGGCACGGCCAAAAAACATTTAAGAAAGGAAAAAAAAAAAAGAGGATACTAGGATGTTGGTGCAAGAAACTTCTAGTTCTAGAGGTACTGACAGTCATAATAGAAGTAGGAATTTTTGTTAAATACCCCAAATACAATTCCTGCCATGAAATTGTGGGTTCTCACTCCCAGGTCTGCTACGGGCTCTGAGGTGACCTTTACCATTAAAGACCAATGATGCATTTTCTGGACCAAAATGTCCTCATCTAAACACGAAGAGGCCAGACTAGAAAATTCCTAATATTCTTTCTGGCTTTAAGATGCTGTGGGTCTATGCTTCCTCCCCCAATTTGCTTGGCTGGTCTACGCTTGAGGCCCACGGCGGGCAGGCAGGGGCAGCCTCTGGTTGGGACTGGACATCGGGAAGGGGTGAGATTGAGGCTGAGGCCATAAGTGACGGACAGGGCAGAGGGTGAGGCTGGATTCTGGTGGGCCAAGCGCAAAGCTGGACGGCGCAGAACTTGGTTCCGGGCCCGAGACAACCCACAGGGTGGCAGCAGCCACAGTGAGAGAGTCCCGCCCCCAGACGAGCCCTGAATCTTCCCACGCAGCCCAACTTTGTTCAAAGCACAGCTACAGCCTAGAGACCAGTTTAATGAGAACAAGTGAACGGGAATCAACAGTCTCCAGGCCTTCGAGGGATTTAGGCTGCCAGCAAGTAGGAAATTTAATGAAGGTTCAAAACACCGCTTTTAGTACAAATTTTCAGCCGCTCCTGCCGCCCTACACAGCATCACTGGTCATGCTGCACAGGGGAACGGCCGATGACACTTTTAAAGGCTGTGAGACATTCTGTGGGCTGATAAGATTCAGAATCATCTATCTCTACAAGGTGGATTTAGGGGCTAAGTGCCTGGAAATTTTCATTTTTAAAGATTTGCTCCTTTTGGCGAAGTAAGAGCCAGTGCTTCTGAAACCACGAAGCACATACTTCACTACCCAGGAAAGCCTGCAGCTGAGAAAGGGATATGGAAATGTTTCCCATAATGAGGATTTGGGCTACATGAAATGTGCATATTAGGAAAAGCAGACAGGGCAAAATGTTAGTTCATCTCGGAAAATAACGAAATTTTAGATGTGTGAGGTTTTTGTTTATTAACAATGGACTGTGTTTTACTTTACAGTTTGGCTTTCTTTTCAAGGAAAAAAAATCTTCAAGAAAATTCCAAGAAAGATTTAATCTTCTTGTGCCAATTTTCTTAAAGTAATCCTGATTTCTTCTGGTTTTAGCTCCTCTTTTGAGGGGGGGAGGGGGAGTAAAGAACACTGTGTTTATGTGTCTGTACTGAGGATGGAAGGAAAGGAAACGGATGGAGTCTGGGGACTGAGTTAAAATTAAGACAGAACATTTTTAAATAAGGGCTGAAACAGAACAGAAGGGCAAGGAGAAGTTGTAAAACCTTCCTCAGATCTAGAAGGTTCACAGAGTTCCCTGGTCAGGCTATTTCGTGAGCAGGTTTGTGTGGTGGGTTCGATTAGGAGAAAGGACTTTGGTTTCTCTTTCCGTATACAGAATGCTGACTTCCGTGGTCCTGGATCACCCATTTGCAGATTTCATGTCTGTGTTCATATTTCACGTTATCAAACCATTTAACTAATCTACAGATGATCTCACTGTGGGTTCTCAAAGACGATAAAGCCACTCCCAATTGTTCTAGGCCTAAAAGCCCATGGTTCAGAATAACATCTAAACTTGACAACCCAACAACAGATGGTCACGCCCAACACGGGCAACTCGCCTTCATGGGCTCATCCATCACATCCATCCCTGCCTCAGGATGGCCGTCTAGGGAGAATGCTCCCACCTCCCGTCTTCCCTTTGCTACTTAGTCTGCCATCTCATCTACCTTGGCACACTTACACAAACATACTACTAGATTCTAGTGTAGCTTCGACTGAGCACTTATTTGGGGTCAAAAACTGCACCAAGGCGCTTTGCTGTATTATCTCACTTAAACCTCACTCTCCCAGGCACTTCCCTGGTGGTCCAGTGGTTGGGACTCTGCATTTCCATTGCAGGGGGCATGGGTTCAATCCCTGGTCGGGGAACTAGATCCCACATGCCGCGTGGTGCGTGGTGCGGCCAAAAAAAAGGATTAAAAAAAATAAAATTAAAAAAATATAAAAAAATACAAAAAAACGAAAACAAAAAACCCCTCACTCCCCCCGGAGGTGTGCTTCCCCAACACCTTCCCTGTGTCCTTCAGAGCCACCCTCCACTCTGCTCTGTCCCCGGGAGGCTGACCTGTACGGAGGGTTGACTGAGGGTTGAACTCTCTGGCGTCTGGTAGGGGGTTGGCCAGTGCGGGCCCCAGGGGAGATGAGGGAGGAAGGAGGAAGTCAGGGCAGGGTGAGTGTTGCCCTGAGCCTTTCCATCCAGCGCTCAGGCTGGTTACAGCCCTGGGCTGAGGGCCAGGCTGCTCTCAAGGGAGGGGACTCTACCAGACTCCCTTGGGTGTGGTAACTGCTTTCTCCCTCCCCCAATCACCGAGGGTCTAAGGGTGCTTACGGCTCAGCTGCTATAAATCTCAAGGTCCTGGTGCTATTCCTTGTGGTCCCCTCACACGAGATCTGTGTATACAGTCCCTCATACAATCCTCATTTTAAAGGTAGAGAAACGGGGCTTCCCTGGTGGCACAGTGGTTAAGAATCCGCCTGCCAACGCAGGGGACATGGGTTCGAGCCCTGGTCCGGGAAGATCCCACATGCTGCGGAGCATCTAAGCCCATGCGCCACAACTACTGAGCCTGAGTGCTACAACTACTGAAGCCCACGCGCCTAGAGCCCGTGCTCCACAGCAAGAGAAGCCACCGCAATGAGAAGCCCGCACACCACAACTAAGAGCAGTCCATGCTCGCCACAACTAGAGAAACCCTCGCGCAGCAACGAAGACCCAACACAGCCAAAATTAAATAAATATATTTATATTTTTTTAAAAAAGGCAGAGAAACTAACTTGCAGCAAAGTCAGGACGCCAGCCCTACCTGTCCGATTCCGGGTCTGTGTTCTTAACTGTTTTGCCTGTTCACTAAAGGGAAGGAGGCTTGAGAACTGAACCTTATGTTTCAGTCTTGACTTCGCATTCTCCCTGCAGGCCATTTCATTTGCCCACCGGTCCCTTCATCTGCAAACAGAACCTGGCGACTGGACGCTACTTCCCCAGCCTCATTTCCCACACTCTGGGTCTAGTAGCTAAGATGCTTGGGGTTGGTTCGCTGCCCACTGGGCACTTTTTGTTTCTGGACCAAGGTAAAGGTATGCACTCGACCTGGGCTGCCCTCCCCTGGCCCCTTCCATCGACTCTGGCACACCCCTGGAGACCGGCTGCCGTGTTACTAGTAAGACCCAGTGCCCAGCTGCCAGGTGGGGTCGGTGCCCTGCTCTGTGTCCCCACGGCCGCGGACAGAGCTCCGTGGTGACACTTCCTACACTGCACGCTGCCCTGACCTGTCCACAAGCTCCTTAAGGCAGGACCGCGTCTTATGTCTTACTCTTGTCTTTGGATTTTCAGTGTCCAGCCCAGGGTCTACCCGTGGCAGATCCTGGGTAAATGTTTGGATGAACAACGACGTTCTTGAAAAAGAGGCTTCATCGTTGGCTGTTGAGCCCCCGGATGAGCTCTGAAACAGAGACATGGATGACGGATGAAGGATAGCCCACCACTGCCCAGCCCAGGGAGCTGTCAAAGTTACCACCTACCCCGACTCCTCCCTCCTGTACCTCACCCCTCTCAGGAGGTGGCAAAAAAGCAATGCTCTGTGTCATTGACAGATGTTCCAGAAGAACCCAGTGTGCAGGGCCAGGTGCTGGGGGCAACCTGGCCTGTGTTTGTAGAGAGAAAGCAATGGGTTATCTAAAATGCCACTTTCGTCTTGTGGACAAGGTTCATAAAGGAGGTTTTCCATGAAGAGCACTTCTAACATAAATGAATGTGAAAATTGGCCATGGCCAACCATGGCTGGTTCACCAGGGCACAGTTATTCTTGGAAAATGAAATGCTGTGATAGCATAAGAGCTCCTGCTGAGAGGTCCTGAGACTTGACTGTGGTAATTATGCTACATTAAGGGACGTTCTTCCTCTTTGCTTGCCCTCGGCCATGTATATGCGTCCCTATAAAAATGGACACCTGCTGAAAAGATTTGCAAATAATGATCAGTTGTTACCTCTTTTCCCCTTTTATGTAACTTTATTATAATTCACCTCAATCTTCTATGTTCTTGCATATTTCTTGGACCTCTGAATTACAGATTTAAGGTTCTGCCTTTCCTTACGGCTTTTGGTACCAGAGACAGACACAGAGAAGACGGGAAGGAGCTGGTATCAGAAGTGCTGGTAGGCAATGAGATGTCACCTGTTAGGACGGCTATTATCAGAAAAATAGAAGTTAACAAGTGTGGGGATGTGGAGAAAATGAAACTCTTGTGCACCGTTGGTGGGAATGCAAAATGGTGCAGCCAGTATGGAAAATGTTACGGAGGTTTCTCAAAAAATTAAAAATGGAACTACCATGTGATCCAGGAATCCCTCTTCTGGATATATTCCCAAAGGAAATGAAATCAGTGCCTTGAAGAGATATGCATGCTCCCATGTTCACTGCAGCATTATTCACTATAGCCAAGACATGAAAACAATCTGTGTGTCCACTGATGGACAAATGGATAAAGGTGTAGACAGGGAAGCCATATAGGCAGGCGGCTGGCTTTGCAGCTGTGAGGAAGGTGGCTCTGAGGCAGGAGACAAGTTAGCAGCTGTGCTCTGGCAAAGGAAGGACAGGACGGCGCAGGTGGTGGTAGTTGGATCGGGGGAACAGATTCTAAAAGAGTTCAGAGGGAAAGCCGGGAAGATTAGGTGATCAGCGGTGTGGAGAGGGAAGGCCAGGATGCCTCCCAGGTCCCCAGCACGGACACGGGGGCTGCCGTCAACCGTGGTGGAGAACACAGGGGTAAGGGTGGGTCTGAGAGTGGCCCCGACACGTCACTGTGGCACCTGGCAATTAAAACTTCTCTTTTCAGTGGACATGATCCCCCCTTGGGGAAGCAGCTCTGGGAAGTTGTGTCCTTACAGTTAGAAAATCAACACCTAATGTTCCACCCCAGCCTGGCTTCTGGAAAGACAGATGGCAGGAGCATGCTTGGGACCACTTTGGCCTGTCGGTGGGAGAGAAGGATGGAGAAAAGTGAACCCGGGTCTCTACTCAACCAAGTCCCACTATGGTCACATCCAGTAGCCTCTGTTCAGCCCTCTGCTCCACCACAGAGCTGCAAGGGGATGCAGAGGATAGAAAATCTGCTGTCCAGACCCTGTGGAACTCGGCAGGGCTGGGCAGAAGTTCAGGCCTGTCTCACTGACCCGGAGTAACTGCAAAATCAAGTAACACGTATAAGCAAGTTTTCTGACCACCTGAAATATACATCTTAAGTGCCCAAACATATAGCAAGTATTTTACATAAAAAGCATCTGAGCGCAACACTCCACACTGATGACTGAATCATCACTAGGAAACAGCAACCCAGATCTTGCCCTTTAGTCTAATTGGAAGAAGGGCTCTGAAGGTGAAGAGAGAAGTGATTTTTCAAGGGAAGGTGTGTTGCTGTTCTCTGAGGACTGACTTTGCTTTTGGACGAGTTTCGTGATGTGGTTTCCTCAGCCTGGGATTTAGAGAAATAAAGACACAGATTCAACTCCTGGCTCCAGCAAGTCCTGCTGGAGTGACTTAGGGGAAATTATATACTGTCTCCCAGTCTCAGGTTCCTTTGTGAAAGGAGGATAACAAGGCCCACCTTATAGAGAGATATTATAACATATATAACATACACTATATACTAATCTATATTACATATGACACACACACATGGATTGATGGGTGGATACAGACAAAAGATATACCATTTGAAAGCGCCTGTCACAAAACAATCACTATATACCAGCTGTCCACCCTTATCACCACTTCTTCTCTTTTCCATCCCACCAACTCCATCTCACTTTTCAGGCGCCTTCAGCTGAAATACTGTGAACTGGGACCCCGCTCAGCATCAGGAAGGCCAATGGGAGGGGGAGAGAACAGACAAGTCCTGAGGGACTCAGTTTACATTCTAAATGTGAAAACAAAGCAAGATATTTTAAAATTTTGTAACTAGTCTCAGAATCACCCACGAATGACCACACATCCCGACCTAAACTTCTAAACTGCTCTAGAAGGGAAGGAGAGAGATGTTCCCTCTGGTCAGGATTCTGTGCCCTGCGTGATGGATATGAGGACAGGATGTCCTGGAGACCTGCTTTTCAACCTTAATCTTTGTGGGCTGGTATTTCCAAGCATCTTGCCAAGGAGCCCTCAATTCTAGGAAGAGCTCAAGCTTCCCTGAGAACACTTACTCAAAGGTATACTTGTGAAGAAAGAATATTTTTATGCAATTGAGCAAAACAACAAACCTGCACGTATATTGCAAACCAGAGGAGCCACATAGGGCCCACCCAGGCCCAATGGGTCTCTGAAAAAGACAAAATCAATCAAATCTGGGCATCCCTCCTCTGGATGCTAGTCTGTTGGATATGTAACAACCACTGGACAGCCAGCAGTTCACCCTTTATCTCGGCTGTCAGTAGTTATTCAACAAGTGTGTATTGGATGAATGTCTGGGACCCCATACTAAGGAATCTGGGTTGTATCTGTCTTCCTCTGGTTAATAGGACAGACTTTTAAAAATAATAAAATAAAGCAAAGCATTTTAAGCTGACAAATCTCTGGCAATTAGCTGCAAAGCCCAGCAAAATAGATTTCAGCGTATTATTCGGATTTATAGACCAGAATGACCAGTGAGACCCGAATGTTTACAAAAATGTAACGCAATTACTTCAGCAACTAGAGATTTGATTATGTGCATGCCAGAGCTTTCTCCTTACAAACTTGGAAGAGACAAGGGAAGGTTCACGTATTAGAACCACATGCAGGCTGACTTCGGCAAGGCATCGCTGGTGAAATGCAACGGATAAATGTCCCACGTCACCCCTGAGATCTGGTTAATACGTTGAACGCTGAGAAGGAGGAAGCAGATCAGGCAAAGACCTAGAGGAGGAAGGAAAGGGACACTGGAAGGTAGATGGGAAACACATCCCTTAGAAAGTTTATACACACCAGAGCTGAAGATCGGGAGCCAGGCAGGAGGGGAAGAAGAACAAACACTTCCCCAAGCGTGAGAAGTTAGCAGCATACTCCACTTGGAGTAAAATAGTTAAAAAAAATTCCGTACACAGTAAAGGGTTAGGCTGGACAAGACATCACGCAAAGCTGCTGTGTTGTGATCCAGGGTTCTACTTCCACGTGTATAACTTTTTGATTCTTGCGTCAGCCAAACGGACAGCACCTCCAGGAAGTCTGGGGGATGAGTGCAGAGGCCGCACGCCTTCTCCTGCAGGTGAGGTACAACTGAAGGAGGTTCGGACAAACCCACTTCCGACTCAGCTCCCGCTGACAGTGGATCGGAGGGCTTGGTGGGGAGGAGAGGGTGAGTGAGGGGAGCATCCAACAGCTGGGATGTTGTGTTAGGAGAAACACAGCGAGACTTTCAGCAGAGCGATGGACCTGCACCAAGGGGTGCAGACACCCAGTCTGGAGGCAGTTAACACGCGCACTAACTGATGTTTCTGAGCCCCAGCGGATTCCCAGCTCGACTTTTGCAACTAGACTTTGCTTTTTTTGTTGTGGGGCTCTTGCTCCCTCCCTCCCTCCTCCATCCCCGCAGCGTCCTTCTCTCTCACATTCTGCTTGGGAAGCAGTTATGAATCTGTGCAGACTAACAGCTGCGCTTGGGAGATGTCTTGGTACCTCCATCCTGTTGGCCTTGGCTTTATGTTATTTTATTTTTTTTTGGTTATCTACCTGATTTATTAGCAATAGTTTGATGAAATCAATGGGAAAGTTAATAAGCCTAAGGAAAGTAGACTCAAGCCTCTTATATATAATATATAATCCCTCCAAAACTCCTCCCCCGCCCCAGACCTTCCCTCATAAAAAAGTCATAAAAATACGTAAAGCCATAAAGTATTAGGGGAAAATTTTTTTTTATAAATCCTCCTAGGGTTGGAAAGGCCCTTAAAAATATGAACTAAATTAAAAATTGATACATTAACTATATATTTTAAACACCATAAACAATGTAAAAAAATGACAGTTGGAAAAAACTCACTTGTAAGACATATACAGCCAATTTCCCTAATCCACTCCCCCTGAATTTTTGAAATCACTAATAAAATTAAACATTTAGAAGAAAAACAATTTACAATAAAATGTGTCAAAACCTACTAAAAGGTCTTAGGGATTAAAAATGGAAGGAACCCATAAACATAAAGAGAACGAGAGAAGAGACAAAGCAGGTAAGAAGTATTAAATAAATTTTAGAAGCTGGAAAGTGCCTACATGAAGGAAAGTAAAGAAGCAGAACTATTTTCCCTGTGCAACCTTAGAGAGGCTAGGGTGCATGGCAAGACCAAAAAAAAAAAAAGTTTTGCTATCAGCCTACATAAGAACTCAAACCCTGAGATCAACCCCCAACTCTACATAGTCAGAGTCATGCAAAACTTAAAAGTTTTTGCTAGTTTGCACACACATTCACAACAATGAGTTTTCAATTTGGAGAGTTAATTCTCAATAATATATTTTCAAGTCTTTATAATCAATAGCGTTAGGTAACAAGGAAACACCATCGTATGGCTTCACATGGTCATCAAAGATTCTGTGACAAATCTACTTTCATCCCTTCCACACTACCCAGTAGTCCAGGGGAAACATGTGAGCTGGACAAAAAGCATTTTTGTTACACCTACAAGTGTCACTTTCTGGATCAATCACATCACATGCTCCTTTGTTCTTAGAAAACAAGAGAACTGGACTAGAAAGTCTTCTCCTGGACTAATATTTTACCCTAAAAGGATGTTTCAAAGCTAAAGCTAACTTTATGAAAATTTTAAATTTGTCTTCAAAGATCAGTCGCAGCATTATTGCCATGTGCATATGCTGAGTCCTCCTTGGGGAGAAAAAACCAAAACCTCCCAAATTATGAACTCCACCTTCAAACATTCCAACGAATATTTTAAAAAAAGAAGTCAGGGCTTCCCTGGTGGCGCAGTGGTTGAGAGTCCGCCTGCCGATGCAGGGGACAAGGGTTCGAGCCCTGGTCTGGGAAGATCCCACGTGCTGCGGAGCAACTAGGCCCGTGAGCCACAACTGCTGAGCCTGCGTGTCTGGAGCCTGTGCTCCGCAACAAGAGAGGCCGCGATAGTGAGAGGCCCGCGCACCGCGATGAAGGGCGGCCCCCGCTTGCCACAGCTGGAGAAAGCCCTCGCACAGAAGCGAAGACCCAACACAGCCATAAATAAATAAATTAATTAATTTTAAAAAAGTCAAATACAGAATTCAGACCATGCAACAATTTCTTTTATTATGTATGGGTTTTTCAAAATTATTTCTGCAATCTCTCCATACACAGGCAAAAAAAGTATTGTTTTGCGTATTGGAACTTGCAGACCTGATCACTGCATAGAGAAGGGAAAATTATCCCTACAACACGCTTACTCAGGAGGTCAATTCATCTGCCAACCTCCAAGAACATGGAGGTGAACACGACAGACTGCCCCCCATCTGAACCTTCATTCGCCACCACTCGATAACGCTTCTTCAGGCCCAGATCCGCAGCACATTTCTTGCCAACAATCATTAAATGTCCAAGAAGACTTTCATCGCCATCTGCTGCCGAAGGAATCGGGGATGTATGTTTCTTGGGTATCACCAGAAAATGTGTTGGTGCTTGAGGGGAAATGTCGTGGAAAGCAAGACACTGGTCACCCTCATAAATGATTTTGGCTGTGATTTCCTCGCGAATGATCTTCCCGAAGATCGTGTTGCCACCAGGCCGGGCGGCCTGAGCCTTGGAGATCTCATCTGCCATCTCGGCCTCCCTCCCGCGCGGCCGGCCGGGGAGAAGCTGGCCTTGGCTTTTGATTGAACTTTTCACTTGTCCCCTGGCCTCCGATGGCTCTCTCCCAAGGCACTTCTGAGGATGATTAGAAACTGTTTGCATTCTCAGAGGGGCATCCCTGGAAGTGCATTGTGAGAGCACAGCAAGGTGATCGGAAGCCAGAAAGCGGTCTTGTGTGTTGCCCGACTCCGGTGCACCTGTACTTGGCACTGAATCATGGGCTCCCGGTCCCTCCATCTGAACCACCTCCACGAGTGTTTCCGGACTTGCTGGTGTGAACTGGTACCTCTCCCCTTCCCACCTCCGTCTCTTCCCCTCCCGGGCACAAATCCTGCTCAGACTGAGTGGTCTGAGTTCATGACTCTTGTTACTACAGCTCCTGGCAAGCTGACCATTTCCCTCTCTGTGCCTCCTTTGGTTTTTTAACTATCTCTGTACTGCCTCCCTTCCGTCTCTGTGCTGCGGTGCTACATTCCAGACGGTAAATCTTTGAAAACATAATAAAAGCCTCTTTTGATTCTTTCAGTTTGCTCGGTGTGGTGCTAGACGAGTTCAACATCCTGATATTCAGAGATTATATTTTTCCCATTACTAAGTGTTGGTGATATATATTTATTTATTTATTTTTGGCTACGTTGGGTCTTCCTTGCTGCGCGCGGGCTTTCTCTAGTTGCAGCGAGCGGGGGCTACTCTTCGTTGTGGTGCGCGGGCTTCTCACTGTGGTGGCTTCTCTTGTTGCGGAGCACGGGCTCTAGGCGCACGGGCTTAGTTGCTCCGCGGCATGTGGGATCTTGCCGGACAAGGGCTTGAACCCATGCCCCCTGCACTGGCAGGCAGATTCCTAACCACTGCGCCACCAGGGAAGTCCCAAGTGTTGGTAATATATAAGTTCAAAGCCGGATCAAACCTTCCAAGTTATATTTTAAAAATTATGTCTCAAATTGAATGGGACATCTTTTATCAAACACAGTAAGCACATCATCTCCTTAGATAATTGGGTCTTGGAGGATAAACCATCGACCTCCCCTGCCTGACAGCCTTGCAGATATCTGAAGACAGTACTTCCAAGCCCAGATCACCGTACCCCGCTCTTACGGAGCCTTCCTCAAGTTCTGGGCAGGGTTCACATCTCTCCCCTGGGAACTCACCCTGCTCTTGCCTCCCATCTCTGTGACAGCCAGCAAGACTGGATTGTAAGTTATCTGTTTACTGTCTGTCGCCACAGTAGCGACTCTGTGGCCAGGCAGCAATGAATCCAGCTCAGCAGCCCCATGAGATTGCCGGGCACATATTAGGATCAATAAGCGTTAGTTAAGTGAGTGAATGTCAATCCCCTGCCTTCCACTCTCCAGGCTAAATATCCCGATGCATTTAGATACTTAAATGACAGTTTCCAGGAGATGATGCTTTACATGAAATGTTTTTCCATTTGGCCTGAGGCGGCACCATTCAGTGTGTAAAAGGAGCTATTCCCTTCCTGCTTCTCCCACTGGGTGCCCTCTCTACCTGGGGCTTTGCAAAGACAAAGGCACAGATACGGGTGGATTCCACCCTCCGTGAGGTCACTGGCAGGAAGCTGCTCCCACCACCACGGAAGATGCAGAACTTCTTCACCTCAGTGACACGGCTCGTAAAATTTCCTCCATCACCCTGTGCCCGTCCCTGCACTCACTTTTTGAAACCAGGGAGTATTTTATGTTGGGCTCTTTCCTAAGGGTTAGAGGTGAACCAACTGTCAACAGACAACCAACCGTCTTTCTTCCAAAGCAGCGAAGAGAGGGTCACAGGCCCATCAACAAAGCTGAAATATGGTCAAGCAGGACTTGTAAACAAAAGGCGTTTAGGCAGCCACAGGGTCCACTCAGTATAGACTATGGCGGGGGACGGGGGGAGAACTGGGTATCTTTCTGAAAACCCTCAGAAAGCAGCCATACTGAAATGCAGTTGGCGAAGTAAAGTCCGTGAACCCGTGAATTATAACCAACCATCAACGCCTGCTAAAACAAAAACGGTGAGGCTGGAATGACAAAGGAAGGGCGGCAGGGTGGCGGCTGGTCTTCAAGGCAGGAGGAAGGAGCAGCCGGTGTACGAACTGTCTGCACGCACCACTCTGACCGGCCGATGCATATACCTGTGCGCTTTGTCAGAAATCACCTTTGGGAGAGAAAGGGGACCTGGAGCCCACGACAGCCTTTATGAAAACACCCAAGGCCATCCAACTCCATCCAACTCCACTGCTCTGATCCCTCATTCACTAAAGAAATTCCCCATTTGAATTTGCTTTCTCCTGGAGCTCTTCTCCCGGAACTTGCTAGTTTGATGACGTGCCTATCCTATGAACGCACAGGGCATGCCTCTCATTAGGATTTAATAAACGGACACTCTAATTGTGTGTGTGTGTGTGTTTTTTTAATCTCTTTGGAGTCTGGCTAGTGTGAATCAGTTCACTGGGATCACCTGAGCAAGATGAAGCAACAGACCTGATTTCATTTCTAAACGTCTAAAGCCAAAGTTCAGACCGTGAACCCACGGCGGCCTGAATGCGGCTATGTGTCCCGCCCTGCTGTAGCATATGAATATAAGATGACTGCTGCCTGCTGACAACGCCAGTCCATTGTCCCTGGTAGTGTTAACCACCCTCATACTGAGAGTACTAGTAACGACCATCACAATACCCCAGGCTTGGACGTTCACTGGGGTTCAGTAATTACAACGCATTCTCTCCTGCTGAAGCTTGGGTTCATGCCGCCTCCCTGGGACATATGTATCCATAAAGAGGCAGCTGTCAGTGGTGGGAAGAATGGTGACTACTTTGGTGACGAGCGTCCATTGTCTCAGAAAATGGATGTGGCATGCGGGTTAAGCATCCTTAGTTCCATTCTTACAAAGCTAATTATGCTCTGTACATTGGCCAATTTAGTTCTGTGACCTAGTTTAGAAAACTGAACCATGTAGGCGGCCAGTCACAAAGTAAGGGTGTGACCAAAAGTACTTGCCTGGGATTTCCTCTAGGCAGAGAGGTCACAGGTCACAGCATGGGTAAGTACCCTCACCACCCACGGAAAGTCCACCCTAACCATCCAGCCTGCCCTAATGCCCTAATCTCCTTAAGATCTCAGTTTTTATACCAGCAAACATTCACCATGTTTCTCCACAACATGTTGTATCCCTGGGCAGAATGTAGGCAAGTGATCATTCAACAATCTCCTTGAATCTGTCAGTAGAAAGGCAGCCTACACGAAATCACAGGATCGAGTTTGGACAGTGAGACGTTGATTCTCATCTTGAGTGGGGAACTTTATTTCCTTGGAACTTGGGCTATCTTGGCTGAGCCAACCTCATCAGCCTGGACACCAGCAGATTCATCACGGTGTCCAGCCCGCTCCATCCTCAATCCTTCCCAGCAGCTTAGGCTACTCAGGCAAAGATGTGTTTTGCAGGCCCTGATCCCCAAAGGAAGATTCCTGGGCAGGGTAAGGACCTATCAAAAGGGTTTTAAAAACATGAGTCTCTTTGTTAGGAAAAGATATCTCTCCTGCCAAATGATGGATAACAGAAATGAGTGTGGAGATCCAAAGAGAACCAATTCATCAAGGACCTGCACTGACAAAATGAAGAACGTTTGCATGGCACACGGAGAGGAGAAAATGCTGTGTCTGTCACAGCCACCGTTGCTGCAACCTGATATCTCAGTGTGACAGGTTCATCAAAGGAAAATAATACTGCTGCACCTCCCAAATGGCAGAGACTAATCTCTTTCCCATTACAGGTGATGTGAAGAATGAGGGGCTCTGCACGGATCCCCGTGTGCTTCCTATTGGTCACGACCCACTCAGCAGCCTTCCTCACCAGTCTTCAGATCCAGGATGGGATGGGAAGACCGGGCACAGAGAATCCGTGGGAAGTAGCCAGAGTCTGAGGCTGAGGTCCACGAGTTCTAGCTTCCGACACTAGTTCAACCTGGAGCCAGCCTTGTGCTGGGAACACCAACCCGGCTAGAGCCTTTCACAGAATATTTTCATCAGTCCTCAAACATGCCTCAGGCACCCCTGTTCCTGTGCCTGCATCCCTCCCCTGGTTGGGATGCTAACCTCTAGCTTCTCTGCTTATGTTAGACTTTTCCAACCTTCTAGACATCATTGGAATAGCGGTGCCCCCTTCCTGAATACTCCCATCCTCCTCAATGGTGGCTTCATCCTAGAAACTCCTAGAGCTGTACACGAGCCTTGCTGTCACTCAGTCTACTTAGGAAACTACTTGTCCCGCCGTATACATCGTTAGTGCTCTGATGAGAGGCATCAGGTCTTTGTCATCTTGATTACCTTTAGCACCTACTGCAGTACCTGGAATAGAGAATGGACTCAAGAAATGCCCGTTGGTGACACTGATAATGGATGATTTTTCTTTTTTCTTTTTGGTTGCACCGTGCAGCATGTGGAACTTCCCCAACCAGGGATCGAACCTGTGCCCCCTGCAGTGGAAGCGTGGGGTCTTAACCACTGGACCGCCCGGGAAGTCCAATGATAATGATGAATTTGAGACCAGTGGTTCTCCAGGCATACACCTATTATGTAGCAATTTATATCTAGGATTTGGCCTTTCACTCATAAGGATCTGAACATCTTGGAAGGTACAAATGAGATGTCCAAAGTCCATTCATTCCCTGCTTGAGACTCTCAGGGCTCTGGAAGGCACCAAGGAAGACAAAAACCCAGGCTGCCATTTTGAAATCTGACACAATCATGACATCAAGCTGAGACTAATCCCTGGGGTAAAGCTACTGGTGACCAGGTAACCATCAAGTTTATGTTTATCAAGTTTGTACTTAAAATAGAAACAAAGAAATACAGTATTTCTTTGCTCGATGCTCTACATGACCCCAACCAAATATTGTATTGTACACTGCAATGATAAGGATTTGGATGTCCTACTGCTCAGATCATACCCAGATTTATACCTCCACACGTGCTTACACTAGTCAGTGGGTATCCCAAAGGCGTCTCAAGTTCAACATGCCCAAAATGAAATTCTTGATCTCACCTACCCCCTAAACTTGCTCCTACACCACTCTCCTAGCCATCTGCCCCAAACTTGGGCTTATCCTTGAAACATCCCTCTCCTTCATTCTTCAAATCCGAAGTATATCTACCACTCCGACTCCATCCCTGCCCCACCGGTAGAAGCAACCATTACCACTCATCTGACCTAAGCCTCTGAACCAGTCTCCACACTCCACTTCCGCTCTGTCCAATCCCTTGTTCACAGAGTAGCCAGAATAACACTTGAGTGAAAATAAGATCACATCACACCTCTGGTCAACCCTTCTTTGGCTTCCCACTACACTTGGGTTAAAACCTAAGCTTTCTTTCAGGTCTCTCCTTCCTCTGGCTCTTGCTGATATCCTCCTGTCTTGGTACTCCAACCACGTTGGTCTTCTGACATTTTCCTACCTATGGGCCGTGGCGGACATGGCTCATTACCTCCTGCAAATCCAATTCCTGCCTTCTTCCTCACTAGCAGCACTGTGATTTCATTCAAGGGTGCACTGCACTGTCATACGAACGTTTGATATCATTGTTATTATAAAGTGGGTGCCATGCCCAACCTGAAGCATCCATGTTTTAAGGGGAATTTGCTGTCATACTTTCACTAAGCTTCGGTCAACCAAACCATTTACTATGGACTGACTTTTGTAATCCAAATTCATATGCTGAAACCCTACCCCCGCAACATGATGGTGTTTGGAAATGCTCCTTTGAGAGGTAATTAGGTTTAGATGAGGTCATGGGGGTGGGGCCCCCATGATGGAATTAGTGCCCTTATAAGAAGAGATACCAGAGAGCTTTCTCTCTCTCTCTCTCTCTCTCTCTCTCTCTCCCATGTGAGGACACAGCAAGAAGGTGGCCATCTGCAAGCCAGGAAGAGGGTTCTCACCAAGAACCAAACCAGCTGGCACCCTGACTTTGGACTTCTAGCCTCCAGAACTGTGAGAAATAAATGTCAGTTAGTTAAGCCACCCAGTCTGTGGTATTTTGTTAGAGCAGCAGGAGCTGACTAAGGCACCACTGCTTGGTTTTAAACTGCTTATCCCAATAATGCAGTACATACCTCCTCATAGGTGTACTGATATATCATACCCCGATGCCAAGACTTCAAGGAGATAATTATATACACAATTATAGAATACCAAGGGAATCTATAGACATTACTGCAGATCAGAGCAGTGGTTCAAGATTCAGGACAGACGTAATGGAACAAATAAGCAGAAGGCCAGATAAGGGCTATTTTGTTTTGCTTAGCCCCATGGAAGATTTCTGTAGATAACACCCGCTTTGGTGCTTTGCTAGAAGGGGACTGGCTTATCATTCATTTCTCTAAGTCTTTCACAGTCAAGTTGGGTGAGGATAAGAATTTTAGTCGAGGGTTTAGGGAGCCAGGTAAATAACACAGGGCCCATGGCCAGTATCTGCTCACCCAGGACCCTCCAGTATGGTATGCAAAATTGTGTGAGTGTGAATTTATTAGGGAAGAGGGTCCACAGCTTTCATTAGATTCTCAAAAGGGTCCATAACCCACCTCCCCACCAAAAAAGGATGAAACTTTGTGTGAGTGTGAATTTATTAGGGAAGAGGGTCCACAGCTTTCATTAGATTCTCAAAAGGGTCCATAACCCACCTCCCCACCAAAAAAGGATGAAACCACTGCAGAAGATGGCCAACGTGACTTGGAACTGAAAGCATTCTCTAGGTGCAGTGTGTTAGTTTTGCAGCTCAGATGAACCTGGCTTTTACCTAATTCCATAAGTGGGAGCCCTACAGGCCAAATATATTATAATGGATAAATTCTCCTGTGAAACTGACAAGAATCTACAGGAGCTGTCAGCTAAATCCTCACTCAACTATAAAAGCTGCCCAGTTGAATGTATGCTGTAGAAAGACCATTTGCCTCTCAAATAATGAGACAAAGCCAATACAGGGGGGATATTTCCAGCATTCCCTGAGGATGCCACTGTCAGACCTTTCTCCCATCAGAATCCCTCATAGCCTTTTTTTTTTTTTTTAACATCTTTATTGGAGTATAACTGCTTTACAATGGTGCGTTAGTTTCTGCTTTACAAAAAAGTGAATCAGTTATACATATACATATGTTCCCATATCTCTTCCCTCTTGCATCTCCCTCCCTCCCACTCTCCCTATCCCTCCCCTCCAGGCGGTCACAAAGCACCGAGCTGATCTCCCTGTGCTATGAGGCTGCTTCCCACTAGCTATCTACCTTACGTTTGGTAGTGTATATATGTCCATGCCTCTCTCTCGCTTTGTCACAGCTTACTCTTCCCCCTCCCCATATACTCAAGTCCATTCTCTAGTAGGTCTGTGTCTTTATTCCTGTCTTACCCCTAGGTTCTTCATGACACTTTTTTTCTTAAATTCATATATATGTGTTAGCATACGGTATTTGTCTTTCTCTGACTTACTTCACTCTGTATGACAGACTCCAGGTCTATCCACCTCATACAAATAGCTCAATTTCGTTTCTTTTTATGGCTGAGAAAAATTCCACTGTATATATGTGCCACATCTTCTTTATCCATTCATCCGATGATCGACATTTAGGTTGTTTCCATCTCTGGGCTATTGTAAATAGAGCTGCAATGAACATTTTGGTACATGACTCTTTTTGAATTATGGTTTTCTCAGGGTATATACCCAGTAGTGGGATTGCTGGGTCATATGGTAGTTCTATTTGTAGTTTACATAGCCTTTTGTTGTGTGCAGTGGGCTCTGCCGGTGAGAAAACATTCCCTTCCTTGGGGATGCTAACGAGGAGAAATTCATTTCCGATCAATTTCAGAAACTCATTGGCCTAAACCTATCCTGAAAGTATGCTCCATAGTAAGTGTTTGAAAATATGACTACAAAAAGAAATTGTAGCTTAAAAAGTAACTTTACAGTGGACTTTAGCAAATCAAAACATAAAAACCAAAATTGATCATCGTAAAATAACTGCAACAAGCCTATGACCATGGCATTTCCTGGGTCATGGAGATAAGGCACCTGAGAAGAAATGAGGAATTCAAAGGCTAAATTTTGGTTTTTTATCACATTTTTCTTACTGTGACTTCTGTTGGACATGCTCTAATATTTTCATAGTGGTTTGTATCCCCAGCGAAGCCAAGGTGGTGCACGAAAAGATGCTCAACACATCACCAGCCATAAGAGAAATGCAAATCGAACCCACAACAAGTTACCACTTCACACCTCTTAGGACAGCTATTACGAAAAAATGGAAAATAAGTGTTCGCAAAGATGTAGAGAAATTAGACCCTTGTGCATCACTGTTGGGAATGTAAAATGGTGGTGTTGCTTTGGAAAACATTATGGCAGCTCCTCAAGTAGTTAAACATAGAATTACCATATGATCCAGCAATTCCACTTCTGAGTATACACCCCAAAGCATTGAAAGCAGGACTTGAACAGATATTTGCACACCTGTGTTCATAACAGCCTTATTCACAATAGCCAAAAGGTGGAAACAACCCAAGTGTCCATTGATGGATGGATGAACAAAATGTAGTATATACACACAATGGAATAATTCAGCCTCAAGAAAGAATGAAATTCTGACACATACTAACTACAACAGAGATGAACCCCGAGGACATTATGCTAAGTGGAAAAAGAAAACAGACAAAAAAGGACAAATATCTTATGATTCCACTTCCATGAGATACCTAGAGAAGGCAAATTCATAGAGACAGAAAGCAGAATGGTGGTTGCCAGGGGCTCGGGGGAAACGAATGGGCGTTAGTATTTAGTGGGTTTCAGTTTGGGAAGATGAAAAGGTTCTGGAGACGGATGGTGGTGATCGTTGTGCCATACTGTGAATGTGCTTGATGCCACTGAATTGTACTCTTAAAAATGGTTAAGGAACTTCCCTGGTGGTGCAGTGGTTAAGAATCCGCCTGCCAATGCAGGGGACTCGGGTTCGATCCCTGGTCCAGGAAGATCCCACATGCCGCAGAGCAACTAAGCTCGTGCACCACAACTACCGGGCACAGCTGTGCTCTAGAGCCCGTGTTCTGCAACAAGAGAAGCCACCGCAACGAGAAGCCTGCGCATCACAAAGAAGAGTAGCCCCTGCTCGCTGCAACTAGAGAAAGCCTGTGCGCAGCAATGAAGACCCAACGCGGCCAAAAAAAAAAAAAAAAGGTTAAAATGGTGTACAAAATTAAATGTATATTTTGTCACAGTTTTTTTTTTAAAAAAGGAAAAAAGAAGCCGAGGTGGCAAGCCATACTTACAAGATATAGGCAATCACCCCAATGGACCAGCAGTCGACAGCTTTGCTGTAGGGTTTCTGTGCGAGGACCTCGGGAGCTGTGAAACAACAAAGGAGAGACACAAGCCTGACAATTTAAATGATTAAGACACAAGGCGGGTTTTAGGTGTGTTTTGCTTTTTGCTCTTTTTGTCTGCTACTTGGGCTGAACTTTCTGTGATTCTAGAAACTGAGTAGGCAGACACAATCTGATATATTTGTTGGCTTTTGTAACTAGACAAAAGGGGAGCATTTGTGTGTGTGTACAACTGGAGGTTATCAATCAATCAATACATACTTGATAGGAGGTATTTTATGTCAGTGCTGGGCTAAGCACTGTAGCTCAGACCAGACTGACAGAGAGGAGAGAATACTCAGTCTGGGGCCTGGGGTGTGATTCACCTCAAATCAGTTCAAGGAAGCATTTCTGGCCCCTGTGTAGGGTCTTTCTAGGTGCTGTGGGGACAGGCAGGTGAAGCCCCTTCCCCCTGCCTTCATGGGGCTTACAGTCAAGTTCAGACCTAAAACCTTCTCTCCATGTCCTGCCTCAGGCCTGCTCCTGATTCCTTCTCTAAGGTTCTGGGCGGGTTATCTGTCACTATACTGCCATTCTGTTTTCTCATCTGTGAAACAGGAAAAATGCTATTGAATCTCACTTCCTTGGTTCTAACCCACTCTTCATCAAGCATCACCAGTCCAGGGCCTTGGCTTATTTTGTACTATTCCCATACTTCCTGTTCCTGGCTGTGGCTACTGCCCAGTGTTGGATACCCACCCAGTGTCTGGCACTCAGCAGGGTCTGCCATACATATTTGTGCAAAGAGTAAATAAACACAGGAAAGGAAGTAAACCCTCTTCACAAGTAAAACCTCTTTTTTATGCAAATACATCTGATTGAAGTGTCTAGGATAAACTTTGCAGAAAGTTTAAGAAGGTAGAGAAAGTAAAAAGAGCTCTAGCTTACAAGGCACTTGTCAGGCTAAGCTGTGTGTTCTATGCGTTGGGGATGCATTAACTCACCACAACCTTTCTTGGTGGGGAAGAGCTTAGTTATTATTATCCTTCTTCCCAAGTTACAGGTGAGGGTGCACGGGGACTCAGAGATCAAGCCAGTTATCCCCAGGATCCAGCTGCCAAGAGGCCTCTACACCAACTCAGTCTAAACCGAATTAAGTGCCCGTGTGATCTGGGTCCCATCCTCGTCATTCATAAACATTCTCTACTGTAATCCCTTCAACCACTCTGCCGATTAGCCATTATCTGCTCCTGATCCATAAAGAAAATGAGCCTCAGAGATGTTCCTTTTCTGACGCCACATAGGAGATATAGACCAGTTGGGATCTGAACACAATTCAATCTCACCCTTGTCCCAGCTCTTTCCACTGGAATCTACTGACTGTTAAGGTGAGTCTTTCTTCAGTCTCTAAGCAAAGTCCTTTTGTAGAAAAATGAACAGGGAAACCCTCTCATCCTGTTGCAGATAAGCACCTTCCTGAGCAAGAAGAGAGAAGGACACAAACTCTTGCTGGATGTTTCTGGTTATGATGGTAAGAAATACAACCCACAGATAATCCCCAAATCTAATTTTTAGGTTTCAGCCTCAATTCCTCCAAACTTTTGATGAGACTTTTTTTTTAATTTAATAAGAGCTAAATAAATACGTTTGGACGGCTTTGCTGTGTTTACCCTCAATGCAGTAGCAGAAGCAGAGAGCGCTACAAAGCTGGGGAACTCACAAACTGGAGAAGTGGCCCTTAGATAATGGGGAGCTGACTGAATCCATCCTTCCTCTTCCCCAGAACTGCTAAGAGCCTCTTTCTCAGATGCTTCTATTATGGCAACTGACAAAAGGGAGCCATTTCCCACAGCCAATGTCCTGCTGGTTTAGGGGGAAGGTGCTCTCAGAGCTGATGTTTTGGTCTGACAGCCACACGAGCACAGGTGGCGGGAGGGGACTGGTTCTGCAAGGAACATATTTCTGAGCCTCCAGGGCCATCCTCGTAGCCTGATGGAAAGTTCAAGAGAGGCAGAAAAGGCTCACAGAGCTACATCTGACCCGGCCCCTCCTCCCGGCACAGCTGACAGCAGGCATCAGGAGCACCGCATCAAGCAGGTGGGCAGAGGCCCTGGCTTCCATGTCACGAGGTCTGCAGGGCTCTTCAGGGAGCTGGTGAGACAGCCTGGCCCAAATGCTCCACGAAACCAGATGTCAACTGACGAGGGTATAAGACCTGGCCCCTAGAAAGCAGGGTTGACTCCTAGGAAGAGCTAACCCTCTGTGTTCTCCTGACCACCTCTGTGGATGGGGCAGGAAGGATTCTTAAAAGAACAAGTCCTCCTCCTTGTCATCATCTGTTAGAAAACAGCAAGCGGGCTTCCCTGGTGGCGCAGTGCTTGGGAGTCCGCCTGCCGATGCAGGGGACGTGGGTTCGAGCCCTGGTCCGGGAAGATCCCACATGCCGCGTAGCGGCTGGGCCCGTGAGCCATGGCTGCTGAGCCTGCGCATCCAGAGCCTGTGCTCCGCTACAGGAGAGGCCACGACAGTGAGAGGCCCGTGTACCGTGCAAAAAAAAAAAAAAGAAAACAGCAAGTACTGGCCACCATCCATTGTTCAGCAAACAAAGGAATAAAGAACACGGTTCTCCTCCTGAAATCCACACACCTGGCGGCACCTGCACATCAGGCGCTTTGCCTGCAGTCTGGCAAAGGCTCCAGGGTTCTGGAGAATCGGGCAGTGCGCTGCAGACTTGAAAAGCAAGCGGCTGATTTTTATGCAAGTCGGAGCTTGGACGTTACTTGGGACGCTTAGATTCTTGAAATCACAGATGACACAAATTTTTTAAAATACGAGATTTTTGTTTAACTAGTAACTTTATAACACCAACTATATGCTTTTGTATAAAAAGACTTCTGATTTAGATCAACAGTATGGACGTTAGGGAAAAGTTCTAACTGATTAACAAATACCAGGGTATCTACATTGGTGGTGGAACTCTATGTGCTTGTGCCAAACATGTCTTGTCCTCTTTGGTGTTGTGTCTTATCTGGGTCACAGCAACTGCAATGAAATATAAACATTTTTAACCAGTTGGTGGCAGGTGAACCATTTGCCCTCTGGTGAGGTCCTTAACTGCACTTGAACCCAATCCAGAGAGTGAAGCCAGAAGTGTAACGTCATGATAAAAAAAGACAAAGCAAACTGATTTGGAAATAAAATTCTTACCAACTTAAAATATTTTTAAAATTGTATGATGGCACGCAAGTGAATGGCTTAAATTCTATTTTCCTTTGTGATATGATTCCTGGAAACAAATGTTCTTTGGGACATTGTTTGAACAAGCCCACCTAGCTTTAAATAGCTAACTTGTCATCTCATAGTAATTCTTGAAAAACATAAATTCTCAGACAATATTCAAAACCCTCCTGACAATTTGATATGGTGAACAAATCATGAACCCCTGAGGTCAGGTGGGATATTTTCTCTCCCACTGTCCGTCTGCGTCCTGCAGTTGGCACTATTGTTTTGCCAACTGTTGTACTTATCTGGTTTTGGTCCTCCTTCCATTCCCTTGATCCCTTTCAGCTGGAGTGCTGGGAGAATCCCCTTCTCTCTGATCTTTTCATAGACCCATTTTCACTTTGAGAACCAGCCAAACTCCCTTGTGTTATCAATCTTATACCACTGGCAAGAATTCAGCTGTAATTCTAAAAAGTCACAGCATCCAACTTACAAACTTTGGGACAACAAATGAGCTCCCAGGCTGAGGAAGCCCAGAGCACGGTCACAATTTTCTCTCCTAATTGTACCCAGCATAATTCATGTGTCGTGGGAGGTTGGCAGTGACTCTGGCCAACCCCACACCTTCTAACAGAGGGAGGCTTTGAATTGAAATAACTTAATTGGAGCTATTGACAGAGAAAGCAGTCATTAAGAAACACCGTGGCTTGTCGGTGATGCCATCAACCCCAGGCAGAGCGGGAAAGGGCTCAGTTCCCTGGCACAGCCATAGCAGAAGGGAAAGACTCCAGTGGGGTGGGCATACACGTTCCTCCAGTGTATTTCAAGGCCTGGGCCCTGGGGACTGTCAGTGGCTATCAGTGGCAGTAGAGAGACCCACCCACCCAC